>NW_027325811.1:374462-748924 GCF_048418805.1 Vulpes vulpes
TATGATTATTATTATAATAGATGCAATAGCAATTGAAGAAGGAGAGAAGACCCTCATGAAATCACCCATTGACTGTCTCTCGTCCCTATCTGTCTTCTACGTGAGTGTAATGATACTTTGATGCATATTAATGAAACTGAGTGCCTTGTGACTGATTTACTTTGTACCGACACTGATTAATAAAGCATTAATTTAACTCATTCTCTTTCAGTTTCCTCTTTTGAGGGTCACAACTGCTCTCTGAAGGAATAGGAAGCTTGTTGTTACCGTAGGCAGGTCTAACTAAATTCTTCTTTGCTCCAAGGACACCCTTAACTAAGCTTGTGTACTCCAGCTCTCCAGTAATGATGAGTGACTTCCTCAACTGGAATGCCACCCAATGCTTGGGAGGTTAAAATATCCCCCCATGCTATAGTGGATTGGGTTTCGGGAGGACATAGTGATATCAACCATCAAGAAAATAACTTTTCATTACCAAGACCCTCTTTCCTTCATGCAAATAGATCCCAACAGGCTACCAAACTTGCCTGTACGTATCTGAATTTACTAAATGTATGTTTACAGAATAGATCTAGTAAGTTATAATTCCATTATTCTCTTACACCAATGTCAAACTCAAGGAAGCAAAAGGGAAAATAAATGTATATATTATGGCCTCAAAGTTTTTACATTACAAGCCTAAGTCTTCCCAGAACTTTTGCTACATTATCCTTTTTATTAATAAGTACTTCTTATTCTAATTATTTTGGGTTATATGGAATACATGGTTTTGGTAGAACTATTGAAAATCAGAAGTGCATCTTTAAGTGTTTACTAATTCATGATCTCTTCACTTAACCATACCCACTGCTAATATTTGGTATATATCTCTATAAATTATTACATATTATGTATAAGTTTCCACTAACTCAATCTTATATCATGGACATTTTTTAGATCACTTAAGATTCTTCAATGACCCTTTAAAAAGGCTTTCTAATGTCTATTGATAACTCTATAGTGTTCTGTTTAATGATCTGACATTGCTGGCTATTTTGATGCTTTCGCTGAGTTGAACACCAGCTTGTGCTTCCAAATCCTGCCTGAGTAAGAGTGGAAAGTACATTATGAGCTGCATAAACACAGAGGGAGATTTTCTAAAGGAAACAGCCTTCATCTGCCCAATAAAATCCTGAAATTAAGACATAAAGAAAAGAAGTTGTTTTTTGTTTGTTTTTGTTTTTGTTTTTGTAAAGGGCCCCAGAACCCAGATGCTTATCTAAGGGTTTTTCAAAGTGAGTTAAGTCCAGAGGAGCTCTGTTCATGTCTGAAATCCATCACCGCTGTGCAAGGATAGAAAAGTGACAAGACTCTGGGAAACGAATAAGGGGTGGTGGAAAGAGAGGTGGGCGGGGGGTGGGGGTGACTAGGTGACGGGCACTGAGGGGGGCACTTGATGGGATGAGCACTGGGTGTTATGCTATATGTTGGCAAATTGAACTCCAATTTTAAAAATATGTAAAAAAAAATATATATATATAAAAGAAAAGTGACAAGAGCACATCTTTATCAGATTTACCGCAACTTCATTTTCATAAGCCAAGCTTCAAATAACACAAATGCAATCTTACATGCAGTGCTTTGGCTGCTCCTGTGGTTACCAACCTGTGGGAGGACTTAAGGGAACAAAAATCAAGAGACATTTTCTGAACCTTAGAACTGACCCAGCCGTATTACCTCTACTTCTGCGAATAATTTACCTTTTCTGTTACTGAAGTAAACACCTGCTTTGAGATATATTTACCCAGAAAAAAGCTGGTGACTAATTTGTCAGATAAAAGATCACAAACTAAAAGGAATTAGATTAGTCCTAAAAGAAATTGGATTGTGGCAGGTAGCAAGAGAAATAAAAGAAAAACTTCTCTTCAATATTCTGTATAATGAAGCACACAAGGCTTTTAGAACATGGGAGTACAAATTAAAATATATGCTATTTTATGGCTGTTAAACTGAAAAGGATTAAAATAATGAGTGTGAGCAAGGATGTGAAGCAATGGAAACTCTCACACAGTGCTGGGAAATCACAGAGCAGTTACGTACCATCTTGTGAAGCTAAAAGTATATATGCCCTTCAGTGGAACTTAGGGAAAGCCAAAGAAAAATTAGGGTGTTTTTTGGTCTTGTCTTTTAACATAATGAGGTATAAATGAAGATGAAACTTCAAAGTCAGGTGTCTTGCATCCTTGTTAAGGCTCAGAGGAAAGATTCTGGAGCACTGGTAATATGAGGACAGAGCAGCAGGGGCATCTTTCTCGGGTACAGGTAATGAGGCGTGCATGGTCTATAGAGAACGTGAAAACAGAAATATAACCAACTAAAAGCCCACTTTCCTAGTGTCACCCTATGCCAAACTCCTAAGCAATATTCCTCCCTGAATAGAAGTCTCAGTTTTTTTACAATTATTGTGCCTATTGTATATTTTTTAATTCATCCTTTCGTTATCATTGTTTTTTACATGGAAGTTAATTCAGAGACTTTTCGGTGATGCAGGCAATCCCTACTCCCCATGGGCTCAACTACATCATACCTCAGGGGATAATGGGATTGAAGGGAGGTTTTTCTAGAACAGGGTTTGTTCTATCAAACTGGTAGATAAAGGGAAGGGGTCAGTGGAAAGGGTGGGATGAAAGAGAAGGGGTAGCGTATAATTAATGCATCAGAGTCTGAAGGCTTTTTGTAGTAGTGTCTCCCTTTGGTGGCTCTAGGCCTGACCTTGACTTTGTCTAATGAGATGATAATGCATGTGATGCAAACAGACTTGTAAAGTGCTTGCTTGCACACAGAGAGTTGCTCTCTTTTGGCCTTTGTGGGAGGGTGTGTGTGGGGGGATCCAGCAATCACTGACTAATATGTGAACAGGCTTTGGATGTTTTGGATGATGAGTGACACGTGGCCTAGCCACTTTTGTCTCCCCAGCTGACATCAGGTCGATTTCCAGACATGTGAGTAAGGCTATTCTAGACCGTCCAGTCCCAGGCAGGCCTCCAGCTGGTCATGGGAGTAAGTATAGCTACATTTAGCCAAACCCACCAGTGTGAGCAGAAACATCCAGCTTACCTTTACACTTGTGGGCAGTGCTGTGCAATTGTTTTAGGCCGCCAGATTTGGAGGTGATTTGTTATACAACAGATACAAAGTCTTTGAGAAAGGATGGGATAGAGGGCAGAAGAGACAAAGTAGTCTTGGATATGACGTAACATATATATACCTATGTTCAAATCCTGCCCCCCCAACCCAAACACATACACCCCTTTCTCTCCACTTCCCCTCAGGGTGAGGGAAAAGAATGCAGGCTCTGAGCTGAAACTGCCTGAATTTAAATCCTGTCTTTGTTTTTTACTGGCTGAGTGATCTTGGGTGCACATCTTATTCCTCTGTAAAATAGAGTTGATCTCACAATGTTGTCGAAAAGATGAGGTGATACTAAATAGTTAAGGGCCTGGATCATCATAAATGATTCTTTCTTTCTTTCTTTCTTTCTTTCTTTCTTTCTTTCTTTCTTCTTTTTCTTTCTTTCCTTTCTTTCTTTCTTCTTTCTTTCTTTCTTTTTTCAAAGATTTATTTACTTATTTGATGTTAGCTAAGTAGGTCCCTGGGTGAAGATATGGCATAAACTGGAGATACAATGACAGGGAGAGTTGAAGAAGTATCAGGCAACGTCAACATTCTCAAGACAGGCTGTGAGATACCCTCAGGAAGTAAAAGCACAGTAAGGATCTGAGGATAAAGAAAATGAATGGCGGTGAAAATGTTAAGATGGTGATTATGGAGGGATTTGTAAAAATGGTTGAATATAGTGTTTACTAGAACACGTACATGGAAGCCGCACGCAGCACGGTTCAGATTTTCTACAACAGTGCTCAGGCGCTTAGGAGTAGAATTGGGGAGAGCAAGTAAGGGGATTGTTGGATGGCAGACGAACAAAGAAAGGGGATCAGGAGAACCAATACCTGTTGGCCATACAGCCTGAGTTGTCCTGGAAGCAAGGAAGATCATAGAGAAACTGATTGAGAGAACAGAATGGGGTCAGAGGGCAAAGAGCAGGAGTCATGTGGTCCCATTTGAATGTAGGAAGCTGCCACTTTCTTAGTTGGCAGATAGTGTCATTTTCACCCTGAGTGACCTGCTCCCTTCCCTAGAGCCAGTGGTCCTGTTAGCCTATGATTTTGTATAGTTTCTGTTCGGGAAGACATATTTCTGAGCTTCTTTAAGGAACTCTAAACTATTTAAAAGAGAGCTCTGGTGTTAGAACCCAGCCAGTCTTGAGGAATGTTGCTATGGCTGACGTCAGAGTCCTTAGTGCCTGAGCTCTCTTCTAGGATTTTTTTTTTAATGGTTTCAGGTCTCACATGTAGGTCTTTAACCCATTTTGAGTTTATGTCTGTGCGGGGTGTAAGGAAGTGGTCCAGTTTCCTTCTTTTGCATGTAGCTGACCTGTTTTGGATGGAGCTAGAAAGTACAATGCTGAGCGAAATAAGTCAGTCTGAAAAAGACAGATACCATATGATTTCACTCACATGTGGAATTGAAGAAATAGAACAGATAAGCAAAGGAAAAAGAGAGTCAGAGAAACCAAGAAAGAGACTCTTAACTCTAGAGAACAAACTGGTGGTGACCAGAGGGGAGGCGGGTGGGGGGATGGGGGAAATAGGCGATGGGGAATAGGAAGTGCATGTGTTGTGATGAACCCTGGGATATGTATAGAACTGATGAATTGGTGTGTTGCACACCTGCAAGTGAAATAACACCATATGTTAACGATATTGGAATTAAAATAAAATTTAAGAAAATCCAGCCGATCTTAATGGCTGTCCTCTGAGGATGCCTATTTGATCATCTGTCTCAGCTACTAAACCTTTTCTACAAGAGACCTTTTTTATCCTTGCACATGAAGGCAGCAAGAAGCAGGACTTTCTATAGTACTCGGGTGTGCGCCTGGCCATATTTGAACATGCCCTAAATCTAGCCATATTTGAGCCTCCCCTCCTCTGCAGAGTGAGCCTGGGGCCTCCTATCTCTCCTCTCTGCCTTTTTAGGTTTATGCCCTTTTCCAGACACAGCTCATGCTCTTAGTCTGCAGAGTCCATTTCAGGTTTCCTAGCCCTATGTAATGTCTTCCTTCTCAGAACCAACACAGCACCCCATCTGATACTTAGCATGTGCCATCTTTTATTCCAGGTTTTCTTAAAAACCTAAGAATCAGCACATTTTAAAGGTAGGAAAGATTTCAGAGAATACCCAATCCAATGTTCTCATTTTGCCGATGAGAAAATTGAAACCTAGAGACATTTAGTAAATGACAGAACCGAGTCACTAGAATCCTGCCTACCTTTGTCGTCATTTGTTATTTTCCACCATGTTGTATGTATGTCCAGAGAGGAAGTCTGGTTCCTCAGCACAAGGATTTCTTCAGATCGATGGCATTTACAGGTTGGGATCCTCAGTAGAGATTTTCCCACAGTGATGTGTTGCTTTACCAAATTACATGAGATGGCTGAAAGAGTAATACATTCTTGTGTAGAACAGATTTTACAGTCAAAAAAAAAAAAAAAAAAACAACAACCCACTGTTTTTCAAACGCTTAGATGTATAGAGTTTTCCAAATAAAATGTATTTAAGGGTTTTTGTTATATAAGATGTTCAGGTGTTCCCACCTTTGTTATTACAAGGAAAAGGAAGTTAATCCACCTTAGCTTTGTTCCTCTAATTTACTGCTAAGGATGGTACCTTTAGGTCGGACATGGACCAGTTCTAACCAGTGTAGGTTACAGATAAGTATCTGAATCCCAGCAGAGGAAAATTCCCCCATCTGGCCCTTTTGCCAGTTACCTGGAAGAAGCTTACCTTTGTGGTTACTGATTTTATTTTCATTGTGGGGGGGAGAAAAGGCACCAAAGAGTCCATAAACAAAAACATTTATGCAGTTTAACTTAATCTGATAACATGGATTGGACAAAAATGAAAAAAAAATAAATTGGCAGCTAAACAAATATTGTTACTAGAATTTGCTAATTTCTCCAGTTTTGAATTTTAATTACAAAAAAATCAATCTATTCCCCAAGATTATTCATTACCTATAATATGTGACTTGTCATCCATTGCCTTGAACAACTTCTTCTCTGAACCCATTTGAAAACTGAGTTGGAACCTGCCACTTTCACTCCAAGTCCACCTGTGACCACGTTAAGAAGACATTACCCCGCAAAGTTTAATCACAGCTTACTGTGAACACTATCACAGTTTAATTAATGCTCTACATGCTCATTTCAAGATGATGGCTCTGAAATCTCAGGACAACCTTGTGAGTGTCCCAAAATCGAAAAATCCTTCCAGTAATTCTTCCCCTGAGCTTAGCTGGGGGCATTCCAGCCACACAGGTCTCTTTCCTGCTCTGTTCTTCACCTTCCTTCTTCCACTCCTTCCCTCACAACAGAGAAATGACAACCACCACCCACTTGCAGTCACTTCGAATTCCACCCGCAGGAGCCCAAAACATAAAACACATGTATTTGTTTAAATATGTAAATTGCAAACAGCATTTTCACAGGAAAAAATATTCTCACCCTCTTGGTGCTAGTCCTCTGTGTATTTTTCTTCCAGACTTGTTCTTGGGCTACAAATGACTACAGTTTTTGCTGGCATTTCTCTGAAAGTAGATTCAAGAGCTCGTTAAGAGTCAGAAAAGCTACCTGAATTTGCAGGCAGCTTCCTGTTGGGCTCACGTTTTGCAGAATGCAAGCGTGGTGTACAGAAGGTGGGCAAGGTGTTTGAAAAAACAGGAAGCACCTGTGAACGTGTGACTTTATTCCTGGAAGCAGAAGTCTCCCCTTGAGATGGTTATAGATGCTTCCTGCCTTTTCACCCACTAGCACTTTTGCAAAGCCCTTAAAGTATATTAAAGACCAAGAGTGGGCCTCCAATTGGCAAGATTATTTGGAAAGTCTGGCGCATCCACAGGCATGGTAGAAATATAAAGGTTTTCTATTTTTTCTTTTCCTATGCAGATTTCTCTTTTTTGCTGGGGATATCGATATGCCTGGAAATTAAAGTAAGCCTTAAAAGATGATTGTTATTGTGGTAGAAACATAATATGACATCTGCCCTCTTAAATTTTTAAGTGGAGTGTATAGTATTGTTAACTGGATGGCAAAGAGCAGATCTCTAGAACTGTTTCGGTTTGTATCACTGAAACTTTATGCCCATTTAAGAGCTGCTCCCAGTTTCCACTCCCCAGCCACAGGCAACCACTGTTCTCCTTTCTGCTTCAATGAGTTTGACTCCTTTAGATAACACATATAAATGGAATCGTGCAATATTTGTCCTTCTGTGGTTGGCTTTTTTTACTTAGCATAATGTCTTCAATGTTCACCCATATAGTAGCAGATAACAGGATTTCTTTCTTTTCTTATGGCTAATATTCCATCATGCCTATATACATTTTCTTTATCCATTTCTCTGTCAATGAACAAATGAATGTTCTTTGGGTTGTTTCCACTTCTTGGTTATTGCGAATAATGCTGCAGTACACGGGAGTACAGGTACCCCTTCAATACTGATTTCAGTTCTTTTGGATATGTACTCAGAAGTGGGAGGGCTGATTCATATGGTAGTTCTATTTTCAATTTTTTGAGGAATTTCCATGTTGTTTTCCATTTTGCATTCTCACCAACAGTTGCACAAAGGTTCCAGTTTCTCCATATCCTCACCAACGCTTGTTATTTTCTGTTGTTTGTTTTGATAATGACTATCTTTGACTTATTTCATTCAACATAATACCATCCAGTTCCATCCACATCAACGTAAACGGTAGATAATCATCCTTTCTGATGGGTGAGTAATATTCCATTGTGTATATAGACCACATCTTCTTTATCCGAAGGACATCTGTTCAAGTCTGTTGCTCAATTTTTAACCATATTATTTTTTTTTAAATTTTTTTAATTTATTTATGATAGTCACAAAGAGAGAGAGAGAGAGACAGACAGACAGACAGACAGACAGACAGAGGCAGAGGGAGAAGCAGGCTCCATGTACCAGGAGCCTGATGTGGGATTCGATCCCGGGTCTCCAGGATCGCGCCCTGGGCCAAAGGCAGGCGCCAAACCGCTGCTCCACCCAGGGATCCCTTAACCATATTATTAGGAGGTTTTTTTTGTTTTGTTTTGCTATTCAGTTGTAGGAGTTAATTATATATATATAGGAGGGTATATATATATATATATATATATATATATAATCTTTTCACTTATTCATTATTGATTTTGCTGTGCAACAGATTTTTAGTTTGATGTAAATCCACTCATCTGCTTTTGCCTTTGTTTTTCATTTCATTTCCAAGAAATCATTGCCAAAACCAATGTCATAGAGCTTTTTCCCAGGTTTTCTTCTAAGAGTTTTACAGTTTCGGGTCTAACGTTCAGACTTTAAGCCATTTTGAGTTGACTTTTGTGTATAGTATAAGATAGTGGTCCAGTTTCATTCTTTTGCATGTGATTGTCCAATTATCTCAACACCATTTGTTGAGACTATCTTTCTCTATTGTGTACTCTTGGCACCCAGTTGACCACATGCATAGGTTTATTTTGGGGCTCTGTCTTCTGTTCATTTGTTCTATAAGTCTGTCTTTATGCCAGGACCATACTGTTTTAATTGCCATGGCTTTATAATATGTTTTGAAATCAGAAAGCATGATGCCATCTTCATTCCTTTTCAAGATTATTTTGACTATTTAGGTTCCTTTTTGGTTCCATATCAATTTTAGGAGTGTTTTTTTCTATATATGTAAAAGATGCCACTGGGATTTTAATAAAGACTGCATTTAATCTGTAGATTGCTTAGAGTAGCATGGCCATTTTGCCAATAAGTCTTCCAGTTCATGAACACAGGATGTTTTGCCATTAATTTGTGTCTCTTAAATTTTTATCCAGCAGCATTTTATAGTTTTCAGTGTATAAGCCTTTCACTTCCTTGGTTAAATTTTTCCCTAAGTATTTAATTTATGTATTTTTTGATGCTATTGTAAATGGAATTATTTTCTTAATTTCCTTTTTGTTTTTTTTGTTTTTTTTAATTTTTATTTATTTATGATAGTCACAGTCACAGACAGAGAGAGAGAGAGAGAGAGGCAGAGACACAGGCAGAGGGAGAAGCAGGCTCCATGCACCGGGAGCCCGATGTGGGATTCGATCCCGGATCTCCAGGATCGCGCCCTGGGCCAAAGGCAGGCGCCAAACCGCTGCGCCACCCAGGGATCCCTTAATTTCCTTTTTGGATTGTTCATTACTAATGTATAAAAATGCAACCGATTTTTATATGTTAAATTTTTTATCCAGCTTTGCTGAATTTGTTTATTAGTTCTAACAGATTTTTGTGTGTATGTAATCTTTACAATTTTCTACATATAAGATCATGTCATATGCAGAGGTAACTTTCCTTCTTTCTTTCCAATTTAAACGTATCTCATTTCTTTTTCTAGCCTAATTGCTTTACCTAGGCCTTTTAGGACTATGTTGAATAGAAATGGCAGAAGGGAGCAACCTTGCCTTGAACTTTATCTTAGAAAAAAAAGCTTTCAGTTTTTCACTTATGGGTATGATGATAACTAAGGGCTGTTTATATATGGTGCTTTTATGTTGGCTTTCATGTAATTTCAGTTTTTATCGTGTTTTTATTATAAAAAGGTATTGAATTAGTCAAATGATTCTTGTCTACGGAGATACTTTGTGTTTTTAAAATTTTGTTTTGTTAACGTGGTTTTACATTGATTAGTTTTTGTACATTGAACTAGCATCCCAGGGTAAAACCCACTTGGTCATGCTATATGATAGTTTGTGAGTGCCGTTGAATTGGATTTACTAATATTTTGTTTAGGATTTTTGCATCTATATTCATCAGGGACATTGGTCTCTACTGGTTTCCTTATATTGTCTTCTGGCTTTAATATCAGAGTAATGCTGGCCTTAGAAAATTAAGGTTGGAAACATTCCACCCTCTTCAGTTTTTTGGAAAACTTTGAGAAGGACTGATGTTAATTCTGTAAATGTTTAGTAGAATCCACCAGTGAATCCACCTGGTCCTAGGGTTTTTCCTTGTTGGATTGTTTTCGATTACTGATTCAATTTCTTTACTAGTTGTAGATCTGTTCAGATAGTTTATTTACTTGTGATTAAATCTTGGTAGATTATATACCTAGATATTTATCCATTTGCCCATTTCTTCTCTATTACCCAATTCTTTGGTATATAATTATTCATAGTAGTCCCCTATAATCCATTTTTTTTAGGTAGCATCGTTGTAGTGTCTCCTTTTATGTCCAGTTTATTTGTCTTCTCTCTTTGTAGTTAGTTCAGCTCAAGGTTTGTCAATTTTGTTGATGTTTTCAGTAAGCCAACTTTTAACTTTATTGTTCTTTTTTATTTTCTATTTCATTTGTTTCTGCTCTAATCTTGATTATTCCTTCTGCTAACTTTGGGCTTATTTTGTTCTTTTTCTAGTACCTTGAGGTGTAGAGTTATTTATTGTTGTTTATTTGAAATCTTCTTTGTCAATGTAAGTATCAAGGTAAAATTTCCTCTTGGTACTCCTTTTGATGCACCTCATAAGTTTTGATATATTGTGTTTTCTTTTTCATTTGTCTTAAGGTATTTTCTAATTTCCTTTTTTATTTCTTCTTTGACCCAGTGATTGTTTGAGAGAATGTTGTCTAATTTTTGCATATTTATGACTTCTCCAGTGTTCTTTCTGTTATTGATTTGTTTCATTCCATCGTGGTTGGAAAAGATTCTTGGTATAATTTCAATCTTTTTAAGTTTGTTTAGACTTGTTTGGTGACCTAACATGTGATCTATCCTGTAAAATGTTCTATTTGTGCTTGTAATGTGTATTTTGCTTCTGTTGAGTGAAGTGTACTCTATTTGTCTGCTAAATCCATTTGGTCTATAGTGTTGTTCATGTACTCTGCTTCCTCCCTGACCTTCCGTATGGATTTCTATCCATTATTGAAAGTAGGGTGTTGAAATTTTCTCTTATGGCATTGCTATTTCTCCTTTCTCTTTTGTCAAAATTAGCTTTATAGATTTAGGTGCTCTTATGTTGGGTGCATATATATTTATAATTGTTACATCTTCCTTGTGATTTGATTCTTTTATCATTATATATTTGTCTCTTGTGACAGTTTTTGACTTAAAGTATATTTTATCCACCCCTTCTCTTTTTTGGTTAGTATTTGAATGGAATATCTTTTTCCATTCTTTACTTTCAGCCTTTGTGTGTCCTTAAATCTAAGATGAGCTTCTTATGGATAACAGATAGTTTTGCTTTTAAAAAAAAATCCAGCCAGCCACTCTGTCTTTTGATTGGAGAGTTCAATCCATTTACATTTCAAGTAATTGTGGACAGGAATAACTGATTATAGATATTTAAAAAAATATTTTCTAGTTTCTTCTAGTTTCTTCTAGTTTCTGATTAAGGGATGTGATAAGCTCACTTCTGTACCTAACCTTCAGATCACCAGTCTAGTTCTGGGACCCACATCTTAGGAGAAGCAATTTTGTCAGTGAGGGAAAAAAAATCTCAATATGATTGAAGAAAGATTTATATAAATCATGATATTATAAGGAAAGGTTGAAACCTGTGAATATTTTGCCTGGAGAAAAAAGTATTTGTAGACCATTATAGTTGTCTTCAAATATATGAAATTTGGGATAGAATTTTAATTTTTCTATGTACAGATCTTCCCTGACTTTTGATGAAGTTACATCCCAATAAATCCACTGTAAACTCAATGTATTGTAAGTCAAAAATGCGTTTAATGCATCTAAGCTATCAAACACCACAGCTTAGCCTAGCTTACCTCAAACATACTCAGCATGCTTATATTAGTCTACAATTGGGCAAAATAATCAATCTAGCACAAAGCTTATTTTATAATGAAGTGTTGAATATCTCATGTAATATTGAATACTGTGCTGAAAATGAAAAACAGAATGATTGGGTACAGATGGTTGTAAGTATGATGGCTGTATACCCTCATGATCACGTGGCTAACTGGGAGCCACCTTGGCACCACTGCCTAGCATCATGAGAGAATATTGTACCCTACATATATTGCTAGCCTGGGAAAAGTTCAAAATTCAAAGTACAGTTTCTATTGAATGTATATTGTTTTTCATCATCATAAAGTTGAAAAATTGTAAGTCGAGGACCATCTATAGTTGCAAGTGTGAGTATTCCTGCAAATTGTCTGAATAAATAGAGGAATAGATTTTGGTTTAATATAGGGGAGAACCTTCATTATCTTTCTCTGAAAATGACAGGAACTACTTCTTGAGAGAATATGCGTCTTATCCTTGGATGCTCCAAATATCGAGAGCCACTTATAAGAGATTTTGTAAGAAGGAATCATATATTAGGAAAAGATTTAATTAAATGGCTTCTAGAATTCCTTTAGTCTCAGAGATTATGCTTCTAAGAATCATCACCTCAGATTTCTCAATTTTCTCAATTATGCCTTTCCACACTTTAATTTGTTTAAATCAAGACACACTTGGGATACAGAGCAATATATATGCACTTGCTCCAACTGCAAGTTTTGCAAATCCTCAGCAGATTCAATCTGGATTCAGGTTGACCCCGTGCTCCTCTTCTGCAATCAAATTTATACACAGACCGTGGGGAGCTAACAATGGAGCAGCACACGGAATTTCAGCTCCTCTTAGGGAATAGAGGACATGCCACCTAACAGGTGGCTTCAATTAATAGAGCTGCTACTGCCAGGGGAAAATAGAGGCTGAATAATCAAACCACCAAGGAAACGACTACAGGTTGATGGGGTCAGTCTTGGAGTCCTCTGGAACATGGCCAGAGAGCACAGTCCCACCAGGCAATCACAGCAAAAATTAATTGAAAAGAAGAGCAGTAAAGCACTGTGTATTCTGTAGGTATATCTGCGACAAAACTGACTTCCTTTTAAGCTTTAAAACACAGTTAAAAAAAAAAAAGGAACACAGAGAAAAAGGCTGCTACGTAATGAGATGACAGCAAAGATGTTCTGGAGATAGTGACTTCCAAATGTGAGCTGTAAAATTCTGAGCTTCTGAGCACAGTCCATCCAACGACAGTCTGTTGCCAGTGAGCTTTGGAGCCTTCCTGTCCCCATGCCTGCTGGAGCCCACATCTGATTCATCTGCTGAAGTTAGCCTCCAACACCACCTCCCTCTCTTCTTAAATACAGCGACAGTGGGAATGTTCTCTTAGCACAGGCCAGGAACAGGCTGTTTTGAAAGCATCATGTGTTGATTTTAAAAGAATGGGAAGGGATGGTCAAGGAGGAGGACACATCAGAACATCTTTGGTTGGCCATTGCTTTAATTCCATTCATATTAATATAATCCTCTTCAGAATCTCTGATCACAGTAGCATTTCCAAAAGTCATTTCTCAGGGCAGATCCTATACAACCAAAGCACACAAAGGCATCGTCTTACTCTGATTGGGCTGTTCTAACAAAGTACCATGGATTGATGAACAACAGAAATTAATTTCTCACTGTGCTGGAGGCCAGAAGTCCAAAATCAAGGTGCCAGCATGGTCGGCTTCTGGTGTCAGCCCTCTTCCTAGTTCCTGGCTGGTGCCTTCTCATCGTGTGGAAAAAGGCTATGGCTCTCTCATGTCGCAGAAAAAGGGTGATCTCTCTGGAGCCTCTTTCATAAGGTGCCAGACTTATTCAGTATCTCTCAAAGGCCCCACTTCCTAATACTATCATGTTGGGGGCTAAGATTTCAACATATGAATTAGCGGAGAACAGAAACATCTAGCTCACAGTAGGAGTGGTGACATAAGGGCCATGTCAGGTTGTTCTTTCTATATCCCTTGAAAAATGAGAATTAAACCATTAACAAGCCATGACCCCAAAGCCTGTGACACCAAGTTAAGTACCTTCTCTATTATTAGTGATTAGATTACAAAAAATCTGTGAACCCATGGGTAAGATGCTTAGTTATCTTCCAAGTCAGATGGCTCCTCATGCAGTCTTCGTTGTCAGTAAAGCTTGTGCTGCTGCAGAGGAAGCAGAAGGAGGCCTGGACACCATTTGGTTAGTGTGTCCATGAAGCCATGACGGGGACTCTCAAGTTCTCAGAGTGGGGAGTGGGGGGGCTAAGATGCCATGTTTCATTCCTATCTAATGTTCTTTTCATGGGACTCAGGTGGTTGGCATCATCCCTTTGTAAAATGAATTAGCAAGCACCACAACTTCAGTTCTGGGATATAGAAATTTCCACTCACCTCAGGATACTTAGGAAAAGTAGAAAATAAAGATCGAGAATAGAAAGTCCAGAGAAGCAAGAAAGTTTTTGGGAATCAGAAATTTGTGCAGGAGATTTGGGAAGACAAAAAACAAACAAACAAACAAACTAGGCCTGAGTTGCCTATAGCCTGGTATAGCCTCACTTCTGTGAGGACAGAGGGAGCATGAAATTTAACCCACAAGATAGCCCCCAAATCAGAGATGACCCCCTTCTGTGAGGTAGAAATGATTTTCCGTATTGTAATCACAATGAAAGAGGAGTTTTATGACACCATGAAACAGCAACTAAAGGATTTGTTTGCTTTTCTGGCTTATTTCCTTGACCATTTATTTATTATAAAAGCAATGCTAAGCTAAATCCAGATGTTATGCCTCCTGCTTCCATCCCCGTTCAAAGGTGACATCTAACTACTCCCCCTCACCCCCTTTTCCTAACAGAATCACGGGAAGCAAACAAATATAGAGTCCAAAAGGGATCTGCACTAGACACTCTGTCTGAATTTGTTATTTTCTCCTCCCTCGTTATGGTCCGTATTCTCAGAAGAGGCACTCAGATCTTGGGTAATTTCCTTAAAGGTGACAGATGATAGTCAGACCCTGCTAATTTTATGAGCTTCTCAGGAGGAAAAAGAGAAACACTACATGCAGAATATGAGGAGGTCTTTAAGATCATAACATAATTTCCTGTTTTAATTTCCAATGATAAAAACCTATTACATGCCCATAGTGTAATATTTTGAAAATGGAGAAAAGCATAGAAGAGGTAAATTAAAATTACCCATAACTCCATCTATATAAGAGGAGTCAACTGGAGAGTTAAATCCTGCTCAGGGTCTGTTTTTGTATCCCCTTGAATTAAGAATGGTTTTTACATATTTAAAGAGTTGCAAATCACTACCAGCACCATAACACACACACACACACACACACACACACACACACACACAGGAACATGCAGCAGAGGTCTTATGTGGCCCACAAATCCTAAAATATTTACCATTTAGCTCTTTACAGAAAAACTTCTGCTGACCCTTGATCCAGAAGCAATCATTATTTTTTTAGGTATCTTTTTTCCTAATCTCTATTGAGTATCTGAACAAATTTTTAAGAAAAAAAATCCATGGTATTATTTTGTATCGTTTTGTATTTTGTTTTTTACCCCACTTTAAGATCACATGGTGAACATTTTCCCATATCATTAATTTTTTAGAAAACCAATTCCATTTTAATTCTACAAGCCAAACGTAAAATAACTACCTTTATGGACCAGGACTCTTTCCCCTAGAGTTCCAAAATTTCAAATAATGAACATCTTTTAATCTTTTAAAAATTATTTTTGGGTTAAAATACATAATAAATTGACCAACTTAACCATTTTTTTTAACTTAACCATTTTTAAGTGTGTATAGCTCAGTGGCACTAGGTACATTCATAATGTTATGCAACCATCCCCACTCTCTGTCTCCAGAACACTTCCTCTTGCAAAACTCAAATGCCGTGTCAACTAAACAATAACTTTTCATTCTCTTCTCTCCTCTGAAAACATTTTTATTTTATTTTATTTTATTTTATTTTATTTTATTTTATTATTTTATTTTACTTATTCATAAGAGAGACGGGGGGGCGGGGGAGGCAGAGAGACACAATGCAGAGGGAGAAGCAGGCTCCATGCAGGGAGCCCAACGTGGGACTCAATCCCAGGACTCCAGGATCACACCCTGGGCCAAGGGCAGACGCCAAACCGCTGAGCCACCCAGGGATCCCCTGAAAACACTTTTAATAGCTACATAATATTTATTTTGGTTTCATACCTTCTTGCTCTTTTCACTTGATGTCTCTCTATCAATGTTGGAAATAAAAGTTATTCTTCTGAGCCTTGCTTTTTGTGGTGACGAAAAAAAAGTAACACAAGTATTATAGAGCTGTCAACAGTGCTTATGACAGCAAACTTAAAAAATCTGATTTATGCTAAACTATCATTCATAATTCAACTAAAGGGTAGTTTAGGATTTCATGGAAAATTTTAGAGATGTTAAAATTCTGGCCTTGTAATATATTGGCTGGAGGTTTAGGAATAGTTAACCACTCTGAGTCTCAATGTTCTTATCTGAAAACCAAGGGCAATAAAATTGATAGGGTTGATGTGATGTTTAAATGAGATAAAGTATGTAAAAGTCATTTTAAATAATATCATGTGGTGTAAATATTTGTTATGCTCTAAGAACTATTGATATATCAAACAAGGTAATCACTTATCAGAGAAGGAAATATTTTAAATAGATATTTTTTAAGTAACAAGGTCATTACATTCAAATAATAAAGAACAAAGGACAATTTCAGAAATGACTTCTTAGCAGCTCAATTTTTCCCTGGAAATTTACTATTATCCTGGGAATATCACATGGTTCAAAAGCTGAACACTTATGCATGACATTTAATTAAAATGCAGTCTGAACATGCTACGTGAAGAATTTTAAATAGTCTTGCTCAATTCAAAATATGCCCAATGTCAGCATATAATGTCTTTTTTTACTAATAGTTTCCTCATTGGGATGTATTTGACAGTTAGTCTGTGAAAGAGATAGATTTGAATTTTGTAATTTTGAAATGCCTCTTAATATACTATCTTTGTTTTGTGATAAATGTATTGTTACTACTCATCCCATTTGCAATGGTTTAGGAGATAAATACCTCTTTAAAATATTGTCAAACTCTATAAACTTGAGTTCTCAGGTTTTCATGGACCTAAAAAAGAATAAAATAATCTAAAAGGTTTTTTTTTTTCCATAGGTGCTCTTCTTTGAAAACTTCCTCTGGATAGACAAAGTAAAGTGAATATATATAAAGAATTTTTGTTAAATATTAAACATTTGCTAGGCTGTTAATTATCCACATCAATTCCCACTGTTAATAAAGTGTACCAGATAATTTTACAACTTAACTGCTTTCTATGGCTTCTTGTTTCTACACAGCAATGTGGAAATTAGAATTGAGGAATCAGATGGTGACAAAGGCCACTCAGAGTTGCTAGGATTCCCCAGTAAAAGAGATGAAGCCAAATTTGTGGGTCATCAATTTATATTATTTCTTTTGGAAAAAAAGTAAAGAAAAAGTATTATGAATATAAGCATATGTAAGTCAATATTTATTTATGAAAGTCTCCAAAAATAAGGACACATTGAAGCTTCAGCCTCCTGGTAAATCCATCCCTGCCCAGGTAACCTGAAAGGAGAGCCTTTCTTTTCTTTCCCCTTGTCTTCTGCTTGTCTCTTGCACTAGTGCAAAAACTCCAGATGGGCAGGGTGTCTGGGTGGCTCAGTCAGTTAAGCATTGACTCTTGATTTTGATTCAGGTCTTGATCTCAGGGTTGTGAGATGGAGCCCTGCAGTGCTGAGTGGGGAGCCTGCTCTCTCTCCCTCTCTCCTTATGCCCTTTTCCCACTGACATGTGCACACTCTTTCTTAAAAAAAAAAAAAATCCAGATGAGTGATTCTGTAGAGACAAATGAATGTCATGTTTATGATCATAAAGCTCAATAGTGCGTGCATTGAAGAGCTAGCTGTCCTGATGAAACAAATGTTTCTAAGATTCAGTCTATGGTTGAGGAACAGAAGGCCAACTAAAAATTCACACCAAGTGCACAAATAGAACTTGGATCCAAGAGATGTGTCCATGGTTTCTTTCAAAGCAGAGAGGAGAATCTGTCAGCCCACAGATTTACCACCATTCTTGAGTGAATTTCTTAATATCATGTGCAAATGTGACAGTGCTGGGAAAATATTAAGGCGACTGTTGGTAGCTTGCTGCGTACCTGCTTATGGTCTCTGTTAGGAGCATATCAAGCTGACCTTTTTAGGAAAATGATGTCTGGCTTGTTGGGTGGATTAACTTCCACTCTCACACTGAAGCAAAGGAGTTTCAGAGAGCTATTTGGGTGACAAATTGTACAGATAAGATGGCATTTCTTTTCTGTCTGGGTGACAATGTGCTGAGTGGCAGTCTCATTGCGTGATGATGGCTGGGCGGCTCTAAATAGCAGGCTATTCTCTTTCAGGCACAGATAGCTGGTTTAGACAGAAAGTGACCAGAGTTTTGGAAGAAAAAAGAGAAGTTATATAAGCAAATGAAAGAACTTGTTAGTAACTTATAAAACTAATAAATATGTATAATTTTTGCTGAAAACTTAATTTTTTTAAAAAGTCATTTATCTGCTATTAAGTTTTGGTAGTACATACCCAGAATATGGATGTAAACCCATTCAGTATAAAAGTAAGATTGCATTTGGGGGAAGAATTTATTTTTAGTTTGATTCAACTTCATAGTTCTTTCCAAGTAAATTCTGGCCTTCATAAATACTGTTGTCTAAAAGTGTCATGTCATCATTCCATCAAAATCACCTTTCCAAACAGGACTTGGAGCTATGCTGGGCATTGTGGAAAGGAGGTGTCCGGGGGAAAAAAAACCCCAGTAAATTAAGCAGTTTGTCTTCCCACATCCTCCATTAGCCTCATTATTTCTTTCTTTCTCCTGGTGTTCATATTCCTCTGGTCCCTTCCCTGTCATCACTTTTCCCACTCCACCATGTTCTGCTATAGTGTCAGCAGATAAGGTGTTCTGTCATTAAAGAGTAAGCCTAATTCTCCAATGTGATATTTAGTAAAATTGGCTAAGACTTTGCAATGTGAAAAATTAAAATATACTGGAATGACAGGTAGTAGGATTTGAACTTGAGGCAAAGATTCCTTTAGTTTTCTCTTAATAGAACCATGGGATTAGCTTCCTGCTTCACTCTCTAGTGAATTCAACTCTATAGAGATCCTTTTAGGAGGGAAAAATCTAAGATACAAAATAAAATAGACTCTGTATTGACAGAGACAGCCAGGCTCCAAGTCAACAGAAGAATTAGGCTTTCAGAATTTGACCTTAGGGTCAAAACCTGAATTTTCCTCATCATAAAATTGAACCTGAGGGAAGGTAAGTGAATTGCATATGATCACTCAACTCACATATTGGTAAATCTGGTACTGGAATTCAGGTCTCAGAAAATTTCTAGTCCAATGTTCTTTTTATTAGCCATATATATCATGCCACCTCCAAAAAATATGTAAATCCAATGAAGCATAAGTCAAGTAGAGTATATCAGAATGTTTTTATTTTTAGTATGTAATGATGATGAGACAGGAGATTCAAGTTTTATGAATGTACTGGGGAGAGGTGGAGGGACAGAGACAAAAGAGAAATGCATAAGCTTTAAAAACAGAATAGAGTGGTCCTTTCTGAAACCAGGGTGGGAAGTGTATGCAGGGAACATGAGAGTGGATACAGATGGAGGATGAAATTGTCTCTTCGCCTGTCACTCAAATCTCTATCCTTTTTCCTACCTTTATCAACGTAAGTCAAGCTCATAACCAAAGGTCATGTTGAATACCTGCCTTTTCCATTCTATCATCAGCCTAAGTGAAGGAAGACAATAATCAATGTCTTTTAGTTGAGGCACATTTATGAGCTTTTATTGGAGAAGGAAAAGTTTGACTAGACTAGACTTGGTGTTGGTAAGGAGACAATTTGTCAGTTGCTTCTAAAATGTTCCTTATAGAGACCAATGCAGTGACTGTAACCCATTAACTCAATACTTATTTGCCTAAAACAGCAGATCGAAACTTAGAGCAGATGCCGTTGGTGCCCCATCCATCCATATCTCCTAGACCTTCAGTGCATGCTAGCTGGACTTCCAACCACCACCTCCTGCAGGTCTATTCCTGAGGGCTTTTTCTGACTGCTAAAGCTTCATTTGCCTCCATATGGCAGACACATATACCAGGGAATTACTGCTCCCCGGGAACTGCCATCAACGAATGAACAATAAGAGTTGATGTATAAATACCCTAGCCTCATTATCTTTGAGGCATATGTTTTCTTTTGTTTTGTAAAGTTTCCCCACTATGGTAACTGGCTTGATAATGCACCCTTTATGGGCTGTCTTCCATTCTTGTTCTCTGTCTCACTTCCCTAACCTTACTGATGTTTCTTTCAGCTCTGAAATGAACTACTTGCACCCTAAACCTTGTCCTAGAGTCTACTTTTGAGAAAGCCCCAAGGGAAACATCAGAATGCTCACTAAATTAGCAAAAGAGTCTCACAACAACCTTCAGGAGAATCCACCTACATCAGACATACAGTTGCTTTAAGAAACAGCAAGCCTAGTTTCAGGAACTTTAAAAACTTGGGGTTTACCTTATTGAGGGTATTTTAAATTCATGAACGGATGTTGTACTTTGTCAAATGCTTTTTCTGCATCTATTTAAAGGATCATGTGGTTATCATTTAAATAAATTAATATCATGTATCATGTTGATTGATTTACGAATATGGAATCACCCTTGTAGCCCAGGAATAAATCCCACTTGATTGTGGGGAATGATCCTTTTACTGTATTGTTGGATTCAATATATTCAATATGCTAGTATTTTATTGACAATTTTTGCTTCCATCTTCATTAGAGATATTGCCCTGTAGTTCTCTTTTTTTAGTGGAGTCTGGTTTTGGTATCAGTGTAATGCTTTTCTATACATCAATAGTGAAGTAGCAGAAAGAGAAATGAAGGAATGAATCCCATTTACAATTGCACCAAAAACCATAATATACCTAGAAATAGACCTAACCAGAGAGGTAAAAGATCTGTACTCTGAAAACTATAAAATACTAATGAAAAAATTGGAGATGACAAAGACATGGAAAAACACTCCATGCTCATGGATTGGAAGAACAAATATTGTTAAAATGTCTATATTACCCAAAAAAATCTACATATTGGATGTAGTTTCTATCAAATAATACTAGCATTTTTCACAGAGCTAGAACAAACGATCTTAAAATTTATGTGGAACCAGAAAAGACCCTGAATAGCCAAAGCCATCTTGAAAAAGAAGAGGAAAGCTAGAAGCATCACAATTCTGAACTTAAAGTTATATTACAAAGCTGTAGTGATTAAGGCAGTATGGTCCTGGCACAAAAATAGCCACATAGATCAATAGAGCAAATAGAAAATCCAGAAATGAACCCACAACTATATGGTCAACTAATCTTCAACAAAGCAGGAAAGAACATCCAATGGAAAAAAGACAGTTTCTTCAACAAATGGTTTTGGGAGAACTGGACAGCCACATGGGGAAGAATGAAACTGCATCACTTTCTTATACTACACACAAAAATAAATTCAAAAGTGGATTAAAGACTTAAATGTGAGATAGGAAACCATTAAAATCCTAGAGAACATTGGCAGAAACCTCTTTCGCATCAACTGTAGCAACTTCCTATGAGACATGTCTCCTGAGGCAAGGGAAACAGAAGCAAAAATAAACTATTAAGATTTTATCAAAATCTAAAGGTACTGCAAGCAAAGGAAACAACAAAACTAAAATGTAATCTCAAAATGGGAGAAGATATTTGCAAATGACATATCTGATATAGAGTCAGTATCCAAAATATATAAAGAACTTCTAAAACTCAACACCCCCCAAAACAAACAATCCAGTTAAAAGGTGGACAGAAGGGGAATCCCTGGGTGGCGCAGTGGTTTGGCGCCTGCCTTTGGCCCAGGACGCGATCCTGGAGACCCGGTATCGAATCCCACGTCGGGCTCCCGGTGCATGGAGCCTGCTTCTCCCTCTGCCTGTGTCTCTGCCCCCCCCTCCTCTCTCTGTGACTATCATAAATAAAAATTAAAAAATTAAAAAAATAATTTAAAAAAAAAGGTGGGCAGAAGACACAAATAGACATTCTTCCAAAGAAGACATACAGATGGCATATAAAACGATGCTCAACATCACTCATCAGGGAAATACAAATCAAAACTATAATGAAATATCACCCCATACCAGTCAGAATGGCTAAGATTAATAACGCAGGAAACAACAGCTGTTGGTGAGGATACAGACAATGGGGAGCCCTCTTACTTGTTGGCGGGAATGTGAACTAGTGCAGCCACTCTGGAAGACAGTATGGAGGTTCCTCAAAAAGTTAAAAGTAGAACTACCCTACAGTCCAGCAGTTGCATTATTAGATATTTATCCAAAGGACAAAAAAAAAATACTAATTCAGAGGAATATGTGCAACCCAGTGTTTATAGCAGCATTACCAGCGGTAGCCAAACTATGGAAATATCCATCAGCTGATGAATGAATAAATAAGATGTGGTGTGTATACACACACACACACACACACACACACACACACACACAATTTGATACACATATACACACAGTGGAATATTAGTCAACCAAAAAAAGGATTGAAACCGTGTCATTTGTAAGTGGCATGGATGGAACTAGAATGTATTAGGCTAAGAGAAATAAGTCAGTCAGAGAAAGACAAATACCATATTATTTCACTCAGGTGGAATTTAAGAAACAAACAAATGGGGGGGTGGGGAGGAAGAGGCAAACCAAGAAACAGACTCTTATCTATAGAGAACAAACTGATGGCTACCAGAGTGGGCTACATAGAGAGTGATAGGCATTAAGGAGGGCACTTGTTATGATGAGTACCAGGTGTTGTATATAAGTGCCAAATCACTAGTTTCTATACCTGAAACTAATATTAACTGGAATTTAATAAAAACTTGGAAGAAAAATAGGGGTTTATTATTATTTTCTATTACAAGAATCACCGTAGCAGGCAGTACATAGTGTAGGTTTAGCTGTTAAATGATCCCACCAAGGAACCATATCCCTTCTATCTTTTTGTTTTATCATCTTTAACTATCATCTTTAAGCTTTTTGTTCCTGTGACAAAATAGCGCTGGTACTGCAAGAACCAGAGCCATATTCCAGACAAACAGGAGAGAAAGTCAAAGCTTTCCTTTTCACAGAGCTTTATCTTTTTATTCAGGTAAAGAATTTCTCTCTAGGCTGCTTCACATCTCATTAGCTGAACAACATCACATGCCCATCGCAACCAATCACATCCCAAAGAAATAAGATTAAAATGCTTGGTTTAGATCAATCATGGTTCATCCCTGGGAAGGTCTCTATCTGCATAAACAGAGGGGTCTGTTACCTGGGAAGATGAGAGCTGATACCTGGCTTAGGAAGGCAATGGGCAACATCTCCCACATCACCCCCAGAATCACTGTCAGCACCATGGTAAATATTTCAGGTTCCCATTTCCATATCATCTGTTTCCAGCCCAATGGCAATTCGACAGACACACCCAATGTGCCTTTCTTAAAGTCTGTTTCCTATTCTTCTTTATTGATTCTTAGATAACTTTAGGAACCATATTTCTAAGTCAGCCTAGGCAAATTCTTTCCTTATCCTGAAAACTACAAGCTATAGTAATTAACAATTGCTTGTAAAAGGGACTCTGCTCAGATCAGAGAATTTTTTTTTTCAGATATGAGAAGGGGACAGAATTCTAAACAATAAAGCTACTTAGAAGAAACTTGTTAAATGAAATTGAAGACGGAAAACATTCAAAAGAACAAAATTTGGGTCTCTGTTTAGTTACCATGAAAGTGTCCTTGCAAAGATGTCTGTAAGAAGGCCCATTGGGTAAAGGAGAGTCTCATCAACCAAGTGTTGGGAAAACTGGATAACCTCATGTAAAAGAATGAAATTGAACCCTTATCTTACACTATACACTAAAACTAACTCAAAATGAATTAAAGACTTCAATGTTAGATCTGAAACTACAAAACTCCTAGAAGAAAACGGGAAGATTTATGGCATTGATCTTGGGAATATTTTCATGAGTATGACACTAAAAGCACAAACCACAAAAACAGAAGTAGACAAGTGGGACGTCAAACTAAAAGGCTGCTTCACAGCAAAGGAAACAATCAATAGAATGAAAAGAAATAGAATGAAAATAAAAGAATAGAATGCAATCTACAGAATGGAAGAAAATATTTCCAAACCATTTATCTCCTAAGGAGTTAATTTCCAAAATATGTAAGGAACCCTTACAACTCAACAGCAACAGCAACAAACAAACAAAACAACCCCTCCCCTCTCCACTCATGGAATTAAAAATTTGGCTAAAAACTTGAATAGACACTTCCTCACAAAAGACATAAAAATAGCCAACAGGTGTATGAAAAGATGCCCAACATCACTAATAATCTGGTGGAAAATGCAAGTCAGAACCACAATGAGGTATCACACTGCACATATTAAGATGACTATCTTTAAAAAGATATTTATGTATGTATGTATGTATGTATGTATGTATGTATGTATGTATGTATTTAGCTTGTGTGGAGGGAGGGGCAGAAGGAGAGAGAGATTCCCAAGCAGACTCCATGCTGAGCGTGGAGCCCAATGCAGAGCTTGATCCCAGAGCCCTGAAATGATGACTTGAGCCAAAATTAAGAGTCAGTTGCTTAACCAACTGATCCACCCAGGTGTCCCCATATTTAGGTAGCTATTATGAAAAAAATCAAAAGACAAGTGTTGTCAAGGATGTGGAGAAATGAAAACTGCACACACTATTGGTGGGAACGCAAAATGATTCAGCTGCTATGGAAAAATGTATAGAGGTTCTTTAAAACATTAGAACTGCCCCATGGTTCAGTCATCCTTCTCAGGGTATTTGTCCAAAAGAATTGAAATCGGTTGTTGAGATCAGCATTCTGGTGCATATTGCAGCATTATTCACAAGAACTAAGATGTGAAACAACTTATAAATGTCCATTGACAGATGAATGGATAAAGAAAATGTGGTATATACTTAGGATGAAATATTATTTAGCCTTAAGAAAGAAGGACATGGTATGTGTCATGTGACAACATGGATGGACCTTGGGGACATTTTGCTAACTGAAATAAGCCAAACTCTGAAAGAGAAATACTACATGATTTCACTTATTTAAAGTATCTAAAATAGATTCATAATCAAAGACTAGCATGGTGATTACCAGAGACTGGGAAGCAAGGAAAATGGGAGTTATTACTCAACAAGCATAAGGTTATAGTTAAGTAAGACGGATAAATTGCAGATCTGCTCT
Organism: Vulpes vulpes; assembly: GCF_048418805.1. Taxonomy (NCBI): domain Eukaryota; kingdom Metazoa; phylum Chordata; class Mammalia; order Carnivora; family Canidae; genus Vulpes; species Vulpes vulpes. Next base: position 399,810 of record NW_027325811.1, read on the forward strand.
ACAACATTGTAGCTTTAGACAACAATGATGTATCTATCCTTAACATATGTGAGGAGGGCAGATCTCACCTTCTATATTTTTGCCACAATAAAATTTTTAAAAATTAAAAAAAAAGAGAAGCTTCCTTTGAAATAGCTGGACATAACATTGGACCCTGTCTCCTGTGGAATATAAGCATTAATCTTTTATTTTTTATTTATTTTTTATTTTTTTATTTTTTATTTTTTTATAAGCATTAATCTTAAAACATTGCATGCTAATTTGTTGTTGGAAGACAGTGTATTCAAACTGGCATCTGAGAGTTCTAGAGAAATATAATTGGCATCTGAAAGTTTTTAAAGAAATATAAAATATGTATTGTTTTTGGGAGGCAAGAGTCCCAGACTTTACCTCTTTCTTTCCACCAGCCAAGGAGAAATGAACAAATCAATGACTCTGTTAGGCATCTAATCTTAAAATAAACTTCACAAGATGTTTTCTTTCTATGGAAACAAAACATCCTTGTCCTCAGCAGAATGTACTCCACCAAGGGTCAGAATCTGGGGACTTTTGCCAATCAAATGGTGAATTGGAAGAGTCATTCCTGCTTTCTAGAGAATCCTACAGAACAATTTAAGTAATTAAATGTAAATGGAAAGTCACAAAAGCCAGTTAACCTAAACTTGAATCTATTCTGCTCCACGAAACTTTATAAAGCAGACATCGTTAATTCTGATAATCCCATACCTTATAGCTTTGAAAGCCTTTTGATTCCTCTTGGGAAATCAAAAGTAATCCAGAAAAATCCTATGCTCTATTCTTATAGACCAGGCATTGTCAAGGGCGCCTCAAATGAATTAACTCTTAACGTTCTCAACAATCCAAATAGGTGAGTGCTCTTATTATCATCCCTACTTACAGATGAGGCAACGAAAGCACAGAAAGGTTGAGGCACATGCCCAAGATTGCACAGCTACTACACGGCAGAGGCAGGATTCAATTCCAGGCCCTCTAATTCTGAAACTGACATTTTTAACCACTTTCACTACATGGAAGATTACTGGTCAGCATCCTTAATTTATAAACTAACCTGGTGTGTCATTACCCACAAATACATGAAGAATTGGAAGGGATAGGCTTTAAAAAATAAACTTGACAGGGACGCCTGGGTGGCTCAGTGGTTGAGTTGAGCATCTGTCTTTGACTCAAGTTGTGATCCCGGGGTCCTGGGATCAAGTCCCACATCGGGCTCCCTGCATGGAGCCTGCTTCTCCCTCGGCCTGTGTCTCTGCCTCTCTTTCTCTCTGTGTGTGTCTCATGAATAAATAAAAATCTTGAATAAAAAATTAACTTGACTTAAGTTACTGGTTTTGTAAGAAATCTGTGTCAGTTACTGAGTCTAATGGTAATTGTGTTAGTACAGAAGCGAGACATCTGCATATTTTATTAAATAATGAATGAACCGCCACCAGAATGGTTTATTTTTTTTCTACCAGAATGGTTTAAAAGGCCATCAAAGTAGGACTCTTCTAGAATCCTTATAATCTTACTCCTTCAACCTCACCATTCCCTGAGACATTCGTGACAAGCTAATGATAAACTAAGCCCTGCTGATGAGCATGTTCTGAAGGGCAGCGTGTGTGTTCAACTGGCCTTACAAGACTTTGATGTCAGCTACTGTTGGATCATCAGAGAAATGTTATATTAAAGAAAAAACAGTGCTTTTTAAAAGAATTCTAGAATAAATTATTTTGATATACAATATGGTACATCACAAAAGTTTTTGCCAGGAGAAAATTATAGGTGAAATAGGACAACTTTATTCTTCCCTTTTAGGGTGGTGACATCCAGATGTATCAACTGAGGAATGTCCAATAGTCTGGAATCTCAGAGAAGAAGAAAGAGGAGCAGGAGAAAGGCAAAAAGGACTAAGAGGAAGGATTCTGGTGGATTGATACTTTCAAGCATATGTTCTGGCCTCTCTTTTTAAACATTGTTTCTTCAGATGAACATGGGGGCGGGGAAGAGAGAGAAAAACCATAAAACAGACTCTTAATGAGAGAGAACAAACTGAGGGTTGCTGGAGGGGAAGTGGGTGGGCAGGTGGGTTAAATGGGTGATGGGCATTAAGGAGGGCACTTGCTGGGATGAACACTGGGTGTCATATGTAAGTGGCAAGTCACTAAATTCTACTCCTGAAACTAATATTACCATGTGTGTTAACTGGGATTTAAAGAAAAACCTAAAAATTACATTAAAAATAATAATAAATATTATTTCTTAAATGTGAACACCTTTCGGATAGTTTGATGCATATTTTCTCTGTCTTTGGGCCCTACTGAACTCAATCAGGGTAAAAATAAGCATTTCCCTTAAAAAACAGAAGACAGAGTATTTATCTCAGTCCAGCAGTGGGCTTCATCAGTGAAGAATCCTACTCTTTAATCAGTGAAAGAAGGAAATGTTATACATCAAACAGCCCCAAACTGAAATCATTATTTGTGAAGGTGTCATATGGCTTTTTCGTGGCACAGATAACCATCCAGTCAGCCACTGATTCAGCAAATATTCATTAATCATCTGTCATAGCTCTGGTAATCTTTTAGGCACTAGGGAGGTAGCAGAGGATGAAACAAAGTCTCCCTGCTGTCACAGAGTTTGTAGTCCAGCAGGGTGGGGATTGCCAGTCCACATATGGAAAAGTAAACGTGTGTGCCTGGTGGGGATTACGTGCTAGGAAGGAAGAAAGAGCAGAGTGGAAGTAGAATATTTGGGAAAGGACTTTTCGGATAAGATGATGAGGAGTAAATGACGTCATCTGGTTTCTGTGGTGTAAGTAGTCTCAGAGACACTACCAGGAAGTATCACGACTTGATGCTAGGCAACACCGTGGGTGCTTTATTGGGATCTTATCTAGTCAACGTGGCTGTCTACCTCTATGTCCCTTAAAAGTTTTCCAGGCTAAAATTGTGAACATGATATAAATCTCTATGGCTTTGATTTCTCATCTTCTCTGGCTTACAGTGGACTCAATACATGTTTTCTAGGGCCTGACATGTGGACAGTAACCTGATTCACCTCCCACCACAGTTAAGGAACCACCTGTCTTGGAGGTTGTCCTCGTTCGCACGTCTGCATTTTCAAGAGAGTCTCAGTTTTGCCCCCAGCTCCATATTCTAGTAAGTCTGATGTAGTTGGCAAACAGGAATAGTTGCATTCTGGATACTCGCCAAGGAATAAAACTTAGGACGATAATAATAATAAAATAAAGATAAGGACTAAAGGTGTTGAATACTTATGGGTAAGGTGATATGTTACAAATTTTGTGTCTGTTTCTTCCATTGCGTTATTCCAGCCACTCTGTGAGGTCCTTTTAGCAGCCTCTGCAGATGAAGAGATGGAGGTGCGGAGAGGCAGTGCCAATTTCTGAAGGTGAGACAGCCAGCTAGTAGCTGCCAGGGACCCAGACCCGAGCCTACCTGTGTCTACTCCCGGTGCACATTTCTCTTCCTTCCTATTTACATCTAATTATGTGATCCTTATAGAGTTCTCCTCAACTTTTCTTTGGCTAAGGTAGAGAATAAATAAATAAAATGTCATTCTACAGGTTTTTCTTATATGTTGTCTGGGAGACTTCTTGGTCTGTGGTTGGAATATTCCTCTAATAATAATCTGTTGCCTTGTCTAGTGTCCCTTTCCCAACTCCTTCTGATCCCCGCCTCCCACCCTTCTGCCTGCTGCATATACCTGCCCTATTCTTTATGCCAGCTCCAGCCTATTTTTCTGGAGTAACTCTTGGTGAACCCTGATAGCAGTTCAGAGTTGTCCAGCTTTTGGTGAAGATAGTGACAGTCTCTGACTTTCTGTTCAAGAATTTTTTTTTTAAGGTTTTACTCATCTATTCATGAGTGATGCAGAGAGGGAGGCAGAGACACAGGCAGAGGGATAAGCAGGCTCCCTGCATGGAGCCCGATGGGGACTTGATCCCGGGACTCTGGGGTCACGCCCCGAGCCAAAGGCAGATGCTCAACCACTGAGCCACCCAGGTGCCCTCTGTTCCAAGAATTTTAAGGCCTCAGTCTACCAGCATCTGGAAAATTTTTCCATTTTTACATATCAAGAGATATCTACACCAAAGGTGTAAGGTTATCAAGGAACTGAATGGAGCAAATACCCCCTGAAAGCATAAAGCAATTTTATAGGAGCTTTGTTGGGATTTAATTTTTTTATTTACTGCTTTCTTTATTTTTAACTTGTCCCTTAAAACTATCTTCACTTAAATTGTATATGCCTGGATATGTATATGTATATTTAGGTTTTCATAATTAAAACAATCCAATTGATTAAAATTTTCAAACATGTAAAAAAGCAGTGGGATGTCATGAGTCATTTGAATAATAGAGGAATGGAAATGTGATGATCTTAGAAGGAAAATATAATGTGAATTTGGCTATGACTACAGAGTCTTATATAACTTGTTTTGAAAATAAGGGCAGGTTCTGGAAACATGATGACCAACCTAAATAACTCTCTCATCTCTTTGTTCCTAGTCCTATCTAACTGTAGGATCTGGGAGGTCTTGGACTCTAGTGAGATGCCCCTCAGGAAGCTGGTGTGGGACTTTCTCCCTGAGATTCAAGCTTGCCCCTCTAAATCCCTACTAGGGAGCTCCAAGGCAGGAAGAGAGCCAGGATCCCTGAGGAATGAGTGTACCCCACTAGCATTGGCTCCCTATGAGTACATCTGTTGTCAAGAATCCGTAAAAGGTAGGAAGAACACTGAGCAGTTGGGCTGGATCTGTACTGTATAAGGAAACAATAGAATAGGGAGGCTTCCTTCTAGCTTTTTCCTCTGCCCCCAGGGCCCCCAGAATTAGAAAATGCTTTGCCTTCTTCTTGGTGGACCACCACTACTTATGGTACTAGAGACATCAGACCTGAGTCTCAATGAGCCAACAACGGAAAAGACAAGAATACAGCTGTGTGGTGCCATCATTCTGAGAAAGACCAAACTGAAGAGAAATAGCACTCCTGAGTGCTTCTGAGGAGACAACTGTGAGCCCACTCCAGGGATTTTCTGGAATTGAAAAAAACGAACATGATTTTCAAACAAACACAAAAACAAGCCCAATAGGTGGGTTGCAGAAAAAATGAATTCTGTTGATACCTGCATGAATGACAAGAGATGCCAAGTAAAAGAAATCACCCAAAGAACAGAACAAAAATAAAGAGGTGGAAAAATGATGGGAAGACACGAATGGGTCCAGAGATTTAGTGTTTGAATAATAGGTTTTTCCCAAAGAGACAGATGTGTAAAAGATAGGTGAGAGGCAATAATTTCATAGATAATAAATAAAAACTTTCCTAGAGTAAAAGCAAACCTGAGTTTTTAGTTTGAAAGAAGATACTTAATTCCAAACAGGCTGGTAAGAAAAAAAGACAAAACAGTATACCTGGGCATATCATAGTAAAATTCTTGAACTGTAAGCATGAAAAGAAAAATTTTCATGCTTCCAGAGCGAAGAAAACAAAACACTCCCCCAAATAAAAATAAACAGTTTGTAGGGGCACCTGGGTGGCCCAGTGGTTGAGCATCTGCCCTCGGCTCCGGTCGTGATCCTGGATCGAGTCCCACATCGGGCTCCCCACAGGGAGTCTGCTCCTCCCTCTGCCTGTGTCTCTGCCTCTCTCTGTGTGTCTCTCATGAATACATAAATAAAATCTTTTAAAAAGACAGTTTTTAGTGAAAGAGCACATCGTTAAGACACAAAGTCCAGTCCAGTTTTGATTTCTGTTTCTTCCATTTATTGCCTGAGTTGACCTCGAGTAAATTGCTGAGCTGTATTTCTGTTTGCTCACATGTAGAATAACGATAGTGAGCGGACTACATCCATGAGATTCTTATGAGAATTAAATTAACTAATAGTTAATTGACACACAGTGCTTGGTACTGTGCCTGGCACAGAGTAGCAATGCATGTGATTGCTGCTCTTGCTAGATTACGTCAAGGCAGCAAGTCAGAAACAGAAGAAAATCATCTGCGGCAAAAAGAACAGATTTCAGAGGTCCTTAACCCAGTTGGTTCTCTGTCCTAGTGACCAGATATCTGTGACTATGTAAGAGCTGAGGGATTTTGAGAAATGCGTGTTTCTTATCTTAAAGGAACATGACGAAGAGAGGAAATAGAGACCTCCTTCACTTACACCTAGGTGAGAGGGACCTCCCCTGGCCCCAAGCTTTACTGCATCCCTTAGATCACACACACATATCAAAAATAAATTTAGTGAAGAACATTTGGATACGCCTAAATCTAGATAGCCCTGGATGTCGAGAACTAGTGCTCATAGCTGGCACAGCATAAAGCATCACTGTAAATATTCACTCATGAGGTGATCCTTGTCCAGGGAAATGCTTCTCCAGAGCGTTTCCAGTGCATGGAGGATAGAAGCAACGCAAGTACTTATTTCAGGAAAGAAAATTTAATTAATTTCTCAGCACCTTCCTCTCAGATAACATGAATGAAATAGTTCTTCCATACTTAAGCGTCATTTTCCAACTAACACTGAGGGTCTGTTTTTTCTTGTTTCTCTTCCTGTTCCAAATCTTGGCACAAGAAATACTAAAAAATTAGCATGCTATTTGCAACATTTGTACATCGCAGCAGAGATTTATTTTTCATTATTAACAATGCAAATTACTTCTTAATTTACACATATGTAGATTAGACATAACATGAAGGAAGCATATATATATATGTGTGTGTGTATATATATATATAAAATCATTGATACTAGATGGATTCCGAATACTAAAATTGGGAATAGTTTTATTTTTGTAAAAAGATAGAATAAGATTTGTTAAATGTTTAAAATTATATCAAAATTCAGTCCTTTATTTTTTTAAAGATTTTATTTATTTATTCATGAGAGACACAGAGAGAGAGAGAGAGAGGCAGAGATACAGGCAGAGGGAGAAGTGGGCTCCATGCATGGATCCTGACATGGGACTCAGTCCTGGGTCCCCAGGATCACACCCTGGGCTGAAGGTGGTGCTAAACTACTGAGCCACCCAGGCTGCCCAAAATTCAGCCCTTTAAACAAAAAGTTGATTCAAAATTTCCATTTATTATTATAAATTGTATTTTATTTTCATTTTAATAGATAAATATATTTGAAAAATTTAAAAATATATTTTAGATTATTTTTCATTTATTTTAATTTTTAATGTAATTCAATCTTTATGATTAAAGTACATCTGATTTTTGGTCACTTAGGTTCCTGCATTATTATAAAAACATAAGAATTCTGCTTAAATGAAGGCAAGAAAATAAATTTTATAGAATAAATATAATTTTATGAGCATGGTAATTTTTATTTCATAACATTACTGATTCATCAACAAAACACTTAGATGCAATAATTGGATTCAGTTGCTTTTTATAGAAAGTATGTTAACTTTTATCATTTAAAAAACCATAGATTTACCCATACTTTTGATTTTGTCATTTTGCAGGCATATATTTCCAACACTGGAACAAACGGCATATTTTATTCAACAATTTGTTGACTTGATTTATAACTTTCACATATTTATTCATAAGATGTATTGGGCATCCATTTGTCCTCTTGTCCTGATGTCCCAAAATATTTAGAATAAGCCTAGTAGTGAACAATGAAACTCAGTTAAATCTACATCGATGATAGACTACCTGCGAGTGTAATGTTAGTGGCATGAACTCTTAAATTTAGAAGGGAAAGCTTCAAGGAAAGTTCCAATTAGAGCATAGACCTATAACAAACCCAGAAGTTGGTCACTGGGGAAGAAAGAAAAAATAAAATTATCCTATGAAAGGTTTGACATTATAAGAGTGTTGAAGGACAAGCAAGGAATAGTATTCGGTATCTTATTTTCAAACATGTAGGGAAATTTGAATCTGATTATGAAAGATGGGATGGAAATATTTATATAATTAAAGATAGAATTTATGCAAACACACACACACACAAGGGAGAGCATTTTAAAAAGCACACCTGTGAAGAACATGAACTGTTCATCAAATTTTATGTTAAATATATACAGAAGAAAAATTACAAATGCAAGGTGCACATGGCAAAGACACAATTATAACAGCAATCTTCAACATATCTTATTGGGAACTAGCTCTAATAGCTCCAACCAAATAAGTAACAATATATTGATTTACCAAGAAACTCAGATATGTGATATTTGTTACTGTGTTCATAAAACTTCACTTAAAATTGTACATTCACTTGACCATTAAGAAAATCTTATTGTAAGTTTGAACGTATGTGTTATTGGCCACAGTTTTGATTAGGTTGGAAATAAAGATTTAAAAGGTTACCCAAAAAATCTCTAGTATTTGGACATAAGCATATTCCTGGATAACCTTCATATAAAAGAAGTCAAAAATAAAGTTAAAGTCTATATATATAGCAATTAGTAAAAAAAAAAAACAAAAAACAAAAATGGATTCTATAATAACCTAAGAATGTAGATGGCAGAATCATTAAAATGATTCCAGATTTACGATACTTTCTGGCTCCTAGCAGAAATAAACACACTCTCTGGTGGAAAAAATATCCACTTTAGGCCTGCAGGGTTCTTACATAAGACAAATAGAAGATGGCAATAAAGGATCTCCAAGCTCACAGGTAGCAAGGCACCGTAAAAGGTATTTAATGGAAACTGCAAATAACAGATTTAGGCCTCTGACAACGTCACATTTTGAAGCTTATGGAATACTTAAGAAAATAAAATTAGAATCACAAAAACAAGCAGCCAGAAAACTTTTTTGTAGCAAAATAGTAGGGTATAAATGAATTATTTGTTAAACAAATAATTTAACAAATGAATTATTTGTTAAAATAAAAAACCACAGGGAAAAAGTTAACCTACAAATGAGATACAATTGAAAAATTGAACTAAAAAGTCAGAATAAATTATCCAGAATACAACAGAATGAGACAAAGATATGAAACATAATAAAAAAAGGTAAGAGCTATGGGATATAGAATGATAAGTTCTAACATACCTAATCACAGTCTCAGAGGAAAAGACTAAAATAGAGAAGAGGAATATTTAAAGAGAACATGGCTATTCAGAGATTTACTCAGGATAAGTAAGAAGTGTACATCCAGACATATCATAATGAGACAGATTATTATCAAAACTAGAGAACAGAGAGAAAAACTAAAGAACAAGAATTAGACCAACAGCCGGGAGCCAGTTGAATCATGTCTTTAAAATGTTGAGAGGAAATAACTGTCAACCTAGAATAGTATACTCATCAAAACTCACTCACTGCTGGCTCAGTCAGTGGAATATGCAACTCTTCACCTTGGGGTCATGAGTTTGAGCCCCGTATTGGCTGTTGAGATTACTTAAAAATGAAATCTCAAGGAATAAAGGTGAAATAAATGTATGATTAGATAACAAAACTGAGTTTTATCATCAACAGACCTTTATGAAAACCTCCTATAAAATATATACTCTAGAAAGAAAATGATCTCAGAGGGAATGTCTGCAATGGAAGGAAAAAGGATGAACAAAGAACATGATAAATATAGGTATAAATCTACAATAGAATTGCATGCTATTTTGACAGGCTAACATGCAAACCTCAAGTACTGGACAGGAACAGTAAAGTGGAGGGTGAAGATTGAAGTGTTTCAAGATTCTTGCCTTACTTAGGAAGCAGAATAAAGTAGTGCTTAATTTTAGACCTGAGATTAAATATGCATTTGGTGACCCACTGGAACCATAAAGTGAAACAAATAAAAATAGACTGTACAATTTCCTGATCATACACAGAGAATGGGGGCAAAAACAGGTAGGAGGAGAGTAGCACAGGGTGGGAACGCAAATCCTACAAAAACCAGGATGCATAGAAATCAATTGCAAAAGGATAGAAACAAGTCCAACTGCATGAATTATGATAAAGTATTATAAAACGTGATGGTCTGTTTTAAGAAAAGCTACATTGGATTTAAAAATTCAGCTGCAAATTATAAGGGACACAGCATGTTCTTACAGTGTCAATTGAATTTCCTGAGGAGCGCATATGAGGAAGGGATAAGATGTGCAGAGATTTACTGGGGGGAAATGCCTATGAAAGATTTAGAGAGAAGGAGTAGAAACATGAGGAGAGAGCCTTCAGAGAGCGAGGCAGGTTTGACACATGTCACAGAGAAGAGGGGGAAAGAGGAGAGTTGGGTAGGAAGAGCCTCAGACAACAGCACAGCTCTTAGAAAACTTCAACCGGACCAAGGCAGGGCATGGCAAAGAGGGACCGTTGGAATGAGCCCATTGGGCCTCAATGGCCAATCTCTGCACCCCCTGCTGTTCTCATCACGGGCTGAGGGCATCGCTGGTGAAGCCTGTCCCCTGTGGGAATGCTGTAGTGGGTCTGACAGTCTGGCAAGCGGAGCTCTCCTGTAGGGAGAGTGAGCAGAGCACCATCGTGGTTGCCTTATACAAAAATGTGAGACTAGAATGTTGGGAAAAGATACACAGAGCTAAGACTAACAACAAAAATGAGGTGAGGTATCTATCTTAAGAATAAAAAAAAATAGACTTTAAGACAAAAGACGATCTTTATGAAACTTAATCAGTCTCATTACTTTTCTTGCTTACCTTACCCTTCCTATATTTCTCTTTGCCGATTACTGTATCTGTGCTTTTCGATATGGCAACTAATATTTTATTTTTTACAGACAAGATTGATTAATCATTTTTGTATCCTCAAGCAAAGTATTACAGGTTTATGTTGTTAGAGCAATAGGGATCAGAAAATTACAGAAAAGAAAATGATAGGTACTGGTGTAAATTTTCTATGATTAATCCATGAGAAAAATGAGATATACTTATCTGTCTAGCACCCTCGCAAAAGACATTAGTTTATGATCTACAGATACCACAATTTGAGCAACATTTTAAGCGGAAGACTGTGAAAACAAAAGAGAGGATAGTAAGAAATCTTCTAGCTTTCTGAAGTAAAAAAAAAAGAATAAAATATTTATTTTTAAGAGCAGTAAATTTTCCTACACCTACACTATTAAATGTTGAGCTTTGCTTCCTGCATTTTTAAAAAAAGATTTTATTTATTTATTTATGAGAGACATAGGCAGAAAGAGAAGCAGGCACCCTGCAGGGAGCCCGATGTGGGACTCAATCCCAGGACCCTAGGATTACGAGCTGGGCCAAAGGCAGACTCTCAACCACTGAGCCACCCAGGTGCCCCTGCTTCTTGCATTTAATGCTGCTATAGGTTAAAAAAAATGTCAGTGTAGTTGACGTACAGTGTTACACTGTGACATTAGTTTCAGGGGTAACGTAATGATCCTACAAGTCTATATGTCATGCTGTGCCCACCACAAGTGCAGTTACCATCTGTCACCATACGTTGCTATCAGAATGCCATTAACTATATTTCCTATGCTCTACCTGTCATTCCTGTGGCTTGTTCATCCCCTAATGGGAAGCCTGAGATCTTCTGCTCCCCTTCACCCATTTTGCCCTTCCTCTCACCTCTCCCCTCTGGAAACCATCAGTTTTTTCTGATACGTGTTGAATAAACTATGGTATATGCATGCAGCTGAGGACTATGGATGTTAAGAAATAATGAGGACTATTTCTAAGAGCTGAAATGGAAACCTCCATGGCATATTCTGAAATGAAGATGCAAAGTGCAAAACTATAAGAGTTCTTAATAAGATAATAAAAGATAGTATGTATGCATCTTTTTTATGTGTATTTTATGTGTATTTTTATTTCCCTTACATAAAAGCCAGCGTACTACCTCCTATTATTAGGGGAACATGCTACCTTTTATTCAAAATGGAATATAAACAGCAGCATATGAATTTGACTCTACTTCAAATTAATAACAAAACCACACTGAAGGGAGAAAATGAATGACCAATAAATTTGAATACAGCACATTGACATTATACCTTCGATTTGAAGATAAAAAGAACTGTTTTAAAAAATATGAGTTCTAGTTAGTTTGTTTTCCCAAGTAGTATGAGTTAGCAATTTGAAACTTTTGGTGTAAAATAGAGATTGAACATATATATTAAGGAAATGGAAGCCAGTTTTTGCACTTTTGAATAAGAGCTACAATATGGATAGAGGAATGACCAAACCATCTGGAGTTGGACTGTGTTGTAGGTATCAGCATAAACTTTGGATAAATGACATTTAGATGATAGAAACATAGAGATAAATAGCTATATGTGTATGTCCCACCATCTTGGCATTCCACCTTGTTGGCAGAAAGGGCCAAGAAATAAAGGCAACACAATAGCCACAAGCACACCAAAGATTTTGGTGATGAAATGCCTTTCCCCGTGAAGAGAGAGTTGAGCTCCTTGAAACAATACCTGGTCCTAGGGAAAAGTATAAGAGGAGCCACAGAAAGTAGAACGTCATTAAAAAAAAATAATGGGGACAGTGTCAAAAGGATCTAGGACCCAGCTGCACAGGGAGGGGATTATATATACATTATATCCTTAATTCTGCTCTCTGGGAGAAATTCTCAGTTCTCTGTGAAGCCTGGCTTCATTTTCCCAAAAAATTCTTTGTATGAAATGATACTCTCCATGGCCCATCTGAAACGGGCATTAGGAATTGTTCAAGGGGTCTGTAGAGGTTTTGCTGCTTATAATTTTGCCCACGGAAGTTTGGGATTCCAAGTCCATTAAACAATCAGTGGAGTATGTGGTTTCCTTGGCAGTAAAGACCCCCCCCGGTAATAGAGTAGTCTATGGATCCCTTTGTTTCTAGTCAGTTTATGGATCAAGAATCACATCCCAAACTCATTGTCTAAAGGCAGGGTCACATGACTGCTGAATCTGTTTCCTCTCCCCGAGTCCCTACCCTTCAACTTGATGGTGTCAGCTTTGGTGGTATTCGAAAGAGTAGGCGTGGGTGGCTTTCAGTAGCTTTTGCTTGCTTTTTCCATGGGACTGAATCCTCTGTATCTAACTGAGGAATCTGAATAGCTCCTGTTTCTCAAAGATTTTGTTTTTCAGGTTTCACTCTTTAGATTCTAGAGGAGTTCACCTTTTCATCTTTGTGACTTCCAACTGTGATTTCAGGTCAGTCAATTTTCACGTCAGGTTGTTTCTTGCTTGTTCTGTGATGCCCTGCTCAAAGTAGCAAGAAAAGCTAACACACGTGAATACCATCCCCAGAACAACCATCCTCCTAATGACACAGGCCTAGGAAGCACACAGTTATGACAGGTGGCAATGTCACCAAATATTTACCCTCTGTATAGAATTGGGTTCCACTTTTTTGCCAGCCTGTGTTTATCTATTTCCTCACTGCCTACACTTGACCTCTGAGCTAATGTAACTTGTTTTTGTTGTTGTTGTAGTAGTAGACATTCTATGTCAAGGTGCAACTTTCGGGATTAATTAGAATAGCACTACTTACTGTGGCACGTAGACCTTAGCCTGTTAGTTAGACCTGCCTAACAATGGTTCAGTGAGCGCCCGGTTGGTAGGCAGTGTTCCTTTACATAGTAATTCAGGGCCTCAGATTCCTTCCATCTTATGCCTGGAGAGCCTTGGTGTCCTCACCTCCAACCAATGCAAGGGAAATGAGATCACGAAACCTAGAAGTGACACACCTCACGCAGTTCACATTCCATTGAAGAGAAGAGGTCACATAATCCATAATCCCTGGGTGAGCAACAACTCCACACTCTGAAAGAAGCATCACAGATTGTGTGTGGAGAGCTAGCTTTCTCTACCAATAAATAAATAACATTTATTGTAGTTTACAATAAATATAACAAACCCTTTGGTTAAATTTAGACAATCAGCTGCACAAATCCTGACTTGCTTCTCTGCTTTTACTTCCAACGTTGGTCAAATTATCCTTGTTTTTTGTATACTGAAGTCAAATCTTGAAGGTAAAAAACTCAACATTTTCAAGTGTAAAGGCGTGCTTCTGTTAAACTTCATCGTGGCAGCAGCATCTCTATTAAGAAGGAAATGGTTTCGGGAATATATTTTATTGGATAAAACTCCATGACAGAAAGTAGAGATAAGGCAATTGGTAATTAGCTGCGCTCTTTAGGATTATTTTTCCATTTTGTTGTGTTGTTCTGTTGTGCCTCTTCAGAATAATTTGCTCTCTGTGCTCTCAAGCCTTAAGACATTCCCCCGTTTCTCAGAGAGGTGAGAAACGTTGGTGATGTAATGGTGAGTAGGCACGTTATAGGTTGGACTGGATTCACCAAAAAGATACGTTGAAGTCCTAACACCATCTTCTCAAAATGTGACCTTATTTAGAAGTAAGGTCATCTCAGATGGAAGTAGTCAAGAAGAGATCATTCGGGCAGGCCCTACTCCAATTTTGTGTCTTTACCAAAAGAGATTTCTCTTTTAAGAGCTTTACCAAAAGAGCTTTTTCTCTTCATAATGTGAAGACAGACAAGGTAACAGCCGAGTGATGTTGGAGCGAGGCCACTGCAAGCCCAGGAATCTCCAGAAGCTAGGAAGAGGGAAGGAAGGATTCCCCCCAAAGTCTCAGTGGGAACATGGCCAACATGGCCCTGCTGACACCTTCATTTGGGAATTGTAGCATCCAGCCCTGTGAGAGGATAGGTTTCTGTCTTTGCGAGCCTCCACTGTGGTGTCTTGTTGAGGCAGCCCTGGAGAACTGGTGCAGGCACCAGGGTGCAGGTTAAGCAGATTTGGGGTTGAATAACACTTTTCTCACTTGCCATCTCCCTGGTTCTGGGCAAGATGTTTTACCTCTCAGAGATGATTCTCTCAACTATAACATGGGGGAGAATGATATCTGCCTCTCAGAACTGTTAGGAGAGTCTTAAAAATCTTTTGTATTAGTCCTGATGCACTGAATTCTGAGTTAAGGAGAAGTTATTGTTGTTTGTTGGCATGTTTGACGGCATCTTGGTTGGCCTTAGTATTTGGACATTCTTCTAGATACCACTGCTGCAACTCTGAAGCTAACAAAGAATTTTTTTCTGCACAGCATGTATTTGTATATCCAGATAGCTCTGTGTTTTATCATTCAGACGACAGGAGCTCCTTGCACGGACAATGCGATCTATTTATCTTTGGCCCCAGAACAGGTACAATTTCCATATGAAAGGATCAAGAAAAAAAGAGAGAGAGAGAGAGAAAAGAAAAAAAGCTAAATAAAAAAAAGAGAAAAAAAGGATCAAGAAAGATACAATTGATGCCTTCATTGTAGAAATACTTATTGAGTACTTAGCAGAGTCCTTGGCTCTCTGTCAAGTCCAAGTAATGCAACAGGAGAAAAGGTAACATCTTACAGATAGTCTACAGGAAAGGTCAGGTGTTGGGTCTCTTGAGGACAGTACAATGAGAATGAGGTCAGGGAACTCATACCAGGAATGTCCAAACTAGTCTTGGGAACCAAGGAAGGCTTCCTGGAGAAGATAGTCCCTCAGCTGAGCCCCCAACTGTGAGCATTAATTATTCCGATGAATGGGGATGCTTGGGGGCCTAGGTACTCCAAAAAGAGGGAGCAAACCACCCTCAAAAGTCCCGAAATGGGTTAGCTTCCTGGAGATTTCTCAACAGCACCTATGAATAGTTCTGTGGCCATATCTGTATGTTCTTGTGTATTTGAGGATATAATTCCCTTAGACTTGGAAACTTTCATTCCTCTAAGGCAACTGAGTGTTCCCTTACAAGCTTGTCATCTATTCTGGTCTTTCATTTGCTCCTAAAAATACTTTTACTACAGTTTTTCAGTTGAAAAAGCATTCTTCTGAATAAAATAAAATAAAATAAAATAAGCAGTATAGTCCTTTCACTTTTACTTGGTTATTGGTTAACAGGATTCTCTCTTGCCTAAGCAGTGGACTTATTCTTCTTTTGTTTCTTTTATTTTCTAAATATAGCCTTTAAAAATCAACCCTCTTTTTTTCCAGCATTTTTCTTAAACCTTGATTCATGATGTGCCTCATTTTTCTGAAAGCTACTTTTTAAAAAAGATTTATTTATTTATTTATTTATTTATTTATTTATTTATTTATGAGAGAGAGGAAGGGAAGGGCAGAGGTAGAGAATCTCAAGTGGACTCTGCACTGAGTGTGGACCTGACACGGGCTTGATCTCACCACCCATGAGATCATGACCTGAGCTGAAACCAACAGTTGGACTAACCTACTGAGCCACCCAGGCCCCTGAAAGCTACTTTGATAGGTTGGTTTTTCTCATTTGCTCTCATGTTTGCTCATCCCCTCCCTCTGTTGTGTATTTATATGAGTAAGGATGTTCTTTACAAACATGAGTCCATCAGGTAAGTCTCCCTGGATGACCATACTGCTCTCTTTAAATGCTCTTCCCAATTGTCTTCACTTTAGTCATCATTGAGACTTGAGATTCAAAATGTCATTTATTTAAGAGCTTAACATGTCCCTTGAGCCATGTCTTCCTTTAAGATGTCTGGCTATGAGATTATATGTATGATTTTCAAACTTACCTTCCTAAGCCCTAAGCGGCAGGCCTAATAACTCCCAGAATTCTCTTCACTGATTATTGCAGCCACCAAGATATCCTTGAAATATAGACCCTGGGAGAAATTGCTTAGCATGGGTAAGCAGGGCATGGAGTACAAGGTTTCCTCCTATCTTGGAGTTTCATAGAGGTCCCAAAGCCTGCAAATCCCTGGTGACATGATGCCATGTTCTCCTACCTTCCAAAGAAAGAGCCAGGCACTTATGCTGAACATGCAAAGAACATAGTCCAAAGCGAGTTATGCCACACAAGCTCCCCCCCTCCCACCTTGTGTAAAGCTTGTAGAAGACAAGATGAAAAACATCATTGAGATGTTGAAGCACTTGTAGAGAGGTTTCCTGGTGAGAGGAATCCGAGTGCTGAAGCAGTGCGGGGACAGGTGAGCTTTCCCTCCCTAAACCAGACAGTGCCTACAAAAAAGCCAAACCACACTGAAACAGAAGAAAATACCTTTTAATGCTTGGCATCTCTAGCAAGCTGCTTTTTAGAGTTGAGGATGGGGCAGTGTCGAGAATGGCCCACATGTCACGATGCTGGTGACCCTGCCATGGAGCATATGGAAGGGTTTGGATGGTTTGTCTTGAAAAGGACCTTTTCTCAAGACACCTCTGATTGCTGCAAGGTGACCTCAAAAAAGGACCACCAGCAACTAAGGGCTTAGAGGAGTTATAAGATCTAGCAGAGGAGTTGTAGCCCACATCAGGGAAGCTGTAGGCGAGAGACTCCTGGCAATGTGAGCCCTAAAGTACCCGCAGAATTACCCTATGGAGAGAAAGTCAGCATTTGACATCGCCACATCCAGAGAGCACCAATGACAAATTTCACGGGAAGCAATCACGTACCAAGTTTTTGCCTCATACCTCCTCTCCTTGCTTCAAGGCTAACTCTGGAGAAGATGAGTACAGATGAGTGAGTGGAGGATAAAAAGGGAGGGGGGAACAAGATGAAGACCTGGAGAGGAAGCAACCAGGTGTGGTAGAGGCAGCTAGCGGTCCCCTGCCATCAGCATGGCAGGCGGGAAGTGACCAACCACCGTGGGGTTAGCTTTTCCAGAGCCAATGCCCTTTGCATGTAGGTGGGGGCATGTGAATGAGTTCTCCCCAGTGGAAAATGTATAAAAATGGTATGTTACGTGCTATCCTGTCCCACCTTAACCTTCTGTAGAGTCTTTCTTGTTCCCTCTCCCCCTTTCTATTAGCTGGATACTGATAACCAGGATACAGCCGACAATGCCTTACTCAGATGCCCTTAGCCTTTACTATCTAAGTGTTTACTGACCTGTATTCCAGTGGTCTGTGGCTAATCTCTCAGCCTGAAGGTCTCTAGCTCCTGGAAACTTCTTTGCCCATATGTATATTGAAGCCTGGAAATGCCAGGGAATCGGCACCCCCTTCCTCCAACAATCTGAAACCAAGGACAGTTTGGAGTTGGTGGATAAATACCCCAGCTCCCTTCTCCTTGGCTGAAGTAACACCGAGGCAAATACTCTCCACCGTTTTCCAGCAGGATTCAGCTCTGGTTGCCCCCAGTTGTAACTTATGCAACCCTTGTTGTTTTGTTTCCTTTCCGTATCTCACTTCCCTACCCTGTTGTATTGGCTGTGGTTGCCTCTCAAATAAAACCACTTCTATTTCAATCAAATCCTTATTTCAGGATCTGCTTCTGGGGAAACCCAAACTAAGACCAGGGCAACTTTGGAGTCCCCATTACCCAAGCTAGCTGAGCCTCAGAGGCCTCGGATCCTTGAATAACTGGGAGGAGCAGACCCCCCTCGCCTCACCAACACCACGGTGCCCCTCCCCACCACAGCTGACTCTACTTCTTATGAGCAAAACCTAAATGCTCATTCTGTTAAGCCACTGATGTTTCAGGATCTATCTGTTACAGGATCTCAACCAACACGCTACGTATGCCCCACTTCCCCTTTGGCAGGTTTCCTAACATAAAGCAGATCCAGATCTGGGAAAGGAGGCAGTTTTAAGTTGGAAGAGAGTTTGAAATTTTCATATTACTCTGGCTGGATTTTTTTTTCATTGTGTTGAAAATTAAACTTAATATTTATTACCTGAGAGTGGCCAAGGTTTCATCCGGGATTGGGGAAGAACAAATTGAGAGAAAAGATTAAAAAAAAATAAAGTTGCTCTCTGCTTGCATCTCACTAAGTTCAGCTCTTTCAATAAACTGGCTATAAGTCACGTATGTTTATTTGATTCAGTGGAAATAGCTATACTGATAGCTCAGTGTGAGCTAACAAACAATAGAAAGGTATTTTTGCTTGGCGAGTGGAACATTGCCATGTTTAGTCGTGTTAGGTGTCCATTTGGCCATTCCTTGAAGGATATATGTACATACCCATAAATAAATAAACTTTACCGCATCTGGATATTAGCCTATTATCTTATTTTACTTATATGGAGAGAAAGAAATATTAGTTTTGAACTTTGAGTTTGGAAAAAAAATTCTAAGCCTATTTCCTCCCCACCCCCTCCCCCACCCCCAAGCCTGGTACCTAGATGCTGTGTTTCTAGCTTCTTTGGGCTGAAAGCTTTGGTTGAAACAAGTGCTTTGCTGTCAACCTCCCTTTATCTTCTGGGCACAGTCTCCTGTTTAACACATGGTCCATGGTTTTTTTGTTCCTTCCCCAACCCTTCATCTCATTAAGGCAGGGACCCTGAGGTCATGCCCAGATGTGGCCCTGTGGGGTCCCACTTTCCTGTCAAGGGAATTAAGACAGCAAGTGGCAGCAAGAGGGCAAAGTGGAACAGGTTCTCGGTGCTCATGGTACAAAAAAAAAAAAAGAAAGAAAGAAAGAAAGAAAGAAAGAAAGAAAGAAAGAAAGAAGAAAGAAGAAAGAAAGAAAAAAAATAGCTATGGTCCATGAATGCAAAATAACAATTGCAAAGTCCAAAATGGAAGCCAACAGTTTCAGCCTTAGTTTTACCCTAAATACTCTTGTATCGCAAAAAGCCACCTTCAAATTAAGTGTGATGTCATTTTGTCTACAAGGTGAGATTAAACATCTGAATGTCTTCGGATTAATAAAACTATATTCCATTGGTTGCGTATTTGCTACATGCCAGGTATTGTTCAGAGCACCACGTATATCCGAACGCATTTTATCCTCCCAACATATTCTGTTAGGCGAGGACTCTGCTTGTATCTGTTTTATCGATGAGAAACTGAGGAATTGAGAGCACAAGAAAATGGTTCCAAGTCACACTGCTTGGGGGGGGCGGGTCTTGGTTTAAACTGAGATGGGCTGGCTGCTGGGCCTTGGGGTTCAGTCTGGGATTTGCCAGTCCGGCCTGTTGAGCCCACACAGCCCCGGGGCTGGGAGCTGGCCCGTCACCCTGGTTTCACCCTCACGACAGTCCCCAGGTGGCCCTCCTGTCAATTTAGGGGGAGGTACAGAGGCTCAGAGGTCCCGAAACCTGCCATGTCTGCGTTTATCCTCTGATCCCCACACACTCTTCCTTAACCTTAAAGTGAACATAGAATTTATTGTGGAAAGTCCAGGGCACCCTTCGGGCAAAGAAGGACATTATTAGAGGTGACGCTGGCACAGTGGGCACAGGCCAGGACTCCGCAGGCTCTGGGCGCCGCAGGGCCGCGCTGCCTCCTACCCCCTGCCCCCTGCCCAGCGGGCGACAGTCTACCTGGAGCCCTGGAAGACGTCTTCAGGATGGAGAGACAAAGACAGAGACAGAGAGACAGAGAGAGACATAGACAGAGAGATGGAGAGACAGAGACAGAGAGACAGAGAGACAGAGACAGAGAGACACAGAGAGAGACAGAGACAGAGAGACAGACAGAGAGACAGAGACAGACAGGGAGACAGAGACAGAGAGACAGAGATACAGAGACAGAGATAGAGAGATGGAGACAGAGAGACAGAGACAGAGAGAGACAAAGAGACAGAAACAGAGAGAGAGAGAACTGTTACTTTCCCTGGGGTTTTGAGCACTGGTGTCCCCCTCGCCCTCCCCTCTCTCTAAGTTCATATCCTCTTTGGAAACCCCGCTCTAACGACTTCCTCTTCCTTAACTTCAAGTCTTTCGAGAAAAAAAAAAAAAGACCACAATGAGGTTTTATAAATGTATTTTCCTCAAGTGCGAAATGACGATTTTTTTTAAGATTTGGGGAAAATAACAATCTTTCAACTAACTGAATAGAGCTGAGCAAGATGGGAGGAGAACACTGCGAGGACTAATAATTTAAAGAGAAATTTATAGGTCTGCTGATCTCGTGACTAAGAAGCCATTCGCTGTCTGCAGCTTCGGGGGCAAGGAAACGCGCTCAAATCCAGGGGAGATGGGGCTCTGCTCCATGCCAGCAGCAAGGCACTTGCTCAAGTCTCATCCCAGATCCGTTTTAGAGGGTGACCTGGCTAGTGTCTGTCCCTTTATAGAGCCTCCACAGGGCACCAGATTCCTGGCCAGGAAGGCCAAAGCCCTATTGGATCCCCCTGACACCACAGGCCTTTCTTATAGAAACATGGAGCGGACGTATTCACACGCATCTTGCACCGTTAGACTCACCGAATGATTCACCCTGGGTTTTCTTCAACATGTCTGTCTGTCTGTCTGTCTGTCTATCTATCAATCATCTATCTATCTATCTAACATCTATCAATCATCTATCATCTATCTATCTATCTATCTATCATCTATCTATTCTATCATCTATCTATCTAATCTATCATCTATCACCTTTCTACTTACTATTTTTCTTCAACATGTTTTAGACAGAATTTTTTGGGTTGTTTTTCCAGTCTAAAATGGTCAGACCTTGTCTTTCAAATCCATTTAAGAAGTGTGTGCAATCTTGCGTGATTCCTTTCTTTTATTTTCCAACCCTCTTCATTCTTTGCATCTTCTAATATGTATGTACATACACACATGTATATATGCGTATGTGTGAAATGATGGTTTATTGGAGCTTTGGTGAAATAACATCCTTTCATCTCATGGAACAGAACTGAACAAAATGGGAGGATGTATGCATATATGAATATACATATATAGAGACAATCCAGGTGAATACATTTTTACATATATAATTTTATATATAGGCACATATATATACACACACGCAGAGACCTCTTGAAGTTGTCTTTGATTTTTATTTAAGTATCTGGTAAAACAATTTTGAATAGATCTGTTAATATTTTTTTAACAATAAAACTATTTTGTTTCCCACTGATGCTTTTCCCCACACCACTATGAACATTTTAAAGCATACAACATAGTTGGAAGAATTTTAAAGAAGACATACAGGTACCCATCACCTAGATTCTATTCTAGACATTTTACTCTACTGGCAACATTTTATATCTATTCATCTGTCATTCCCCCCATGATTTCCTAATCCACCTTATTTTTGATGCATTTCATGGTATATTTACACATTGACTTTAATAAATGCTATTGCTATTACTAATGTTAATGACAACAAAATATTTTAGCTGAATATTGTCATTTGGTTAAGCAAGTCTTCATTCAAAATTACCCTATAGGAAAAGAAACCACAGGTCAGATCCCCTTCTGAGGAAAATACGACAATATTACCATATCTTTTTTGCTGGCAAGGAAATTTAAGGATTGGCATTAAAGCTCTAAAGTAATGTGTATTTTTATTTTAACAATTACTTTTGTAACTATTTGAAAATGTTAACCTTTTGACAAAAAATATTAATAAATGATGACTGCTTACTTGGCCAGTATCATTTAGGATAAGGCATCAGTTGGAACTAGGACTGGTAAGTATTAGCATGAATCTGATTTTTGTTCTTCTGCCCTTAAATGTTGGAAATCTAAGTAACAAATGGTTCTCATTAAATAAGGACCTTTGGTATTTAAAAAAAATATTTTATTTATTCATGAGAGACACAGGGAGAGAGACAGACACATAGGCAGAGGGAGAAGAAGGCACCCTGTGGGAACCCAATGCGGGACTCGATCCCAGGACCCCGGGGTCACACCCTGAGCCGAAGGCAGACGCTCAACCCCGGAGCCACCCAGGTGTCCTGGTATTGGTTTTATTTAAGGACACCAGGCAATAGTTTTCTTCTCGCCGAGATATCTTCCACACCTGCCTGAAATCCACTGTCATGGCTTTGGGGGAGATCCTATAAAAATGCTGATACTCTTCAATGCTTAGAAATTCTCTGCTTTCCTCAGTCCTTCTGGACAATCTGACCAGTATAGGAAGACCAACAGATGCCACATGCCACCAACAGGTGGAAGGTAGAGTTAATCTTGTTGCCTGGTATTTTGGTGTCTTGGAAATAGTTCACGTAAGTGCCCGCTAAATCGGGCTTTTGCTAGCTCTTGTGTACTTGGTGTCCATATGGACTGGATTCTCACACTCATTTCATACCTATTTTCACAGTTTCTTTCTTTCTTTATTAAATTTTTATTTATTCATGAGAGACACAGAGAGAGGCAGAGACACAGGCAGAGGGAGAAGCAGGCTCCTTGCAAGGAGCCTGATGTGGGACTCGATCCCAGGACCCCAGGATCATGCCCTGAGCCAAAGGCAGATGCTCAACTACTGAGCTACCCAGGTGCCCCATTTTTCCAGCTTCTTAAATCCCAAGTTGGCTTGATAATGTGAGGGAGGGCAGGACTGATTCTTGTCTATCCTTCACTTGTACCTCTCTAACTATTGGCCAAACCCTTGGTTTCATCATCTCAGTTCACTTTGGAGATGCCACTTTACACAGATATATCACTCAAATTGTGACCCAAGTACTAGTATGAACCTGAGGTCAGCTTATGTTTGAACTGCCTGCCATCCTGTACCCCCAGCCATTGGATTAGATTCCCCTGTGTATACATGCTGACACTAGCTTGAATGGGGCCTGTGTCTGGGATAGTAGAGATTAAGCTTCTGGTTGCTGCCCCTTTGAGAGCCAAGCCCCATGTCATAACCTAAATGGTCCTGGTTCCTCCATTCTGTTTTGATACATATGAAGATCTAGACCAACTTAATCTGTTTGGCACACCCAGGGTGTGAGAACATGGATGCTGCAGTCAAGCAGTGCTGCGTTCAGATTTTGGCTCTGTCACTTAAACTGTGGCATTTTGCCAGTGTCTTAATCTCCTTAAACTTCAGTTTCTTCATGTGGAAAATGAGGTTACCACAGCACCTTCCTCATTGCATGTTGATGACTTTTTACTAAAATGTTTGAAAAATACCTCATATGTTATGGTACACAGTGAGTTTAAGAAATGGAAGCTTAAAGCAAAAGTTAAAAGTATCAATATTATTCCAGACACTTAAAGCCATTTCCAAAATAAAGTGAGTTCTAAATAAATAGATACATAAATAACTTTAAAATGTATTTTTATTCATTACTATTTTTGACACTTTGCTACACAAACATTATTCAGACACCTGACAAAGTCTGTGAGGATAATACATGGGAGAGTTATGGACTATAAAAGTAGAATAAGGTTCTTTTATTCCTTCCTGTTCTCTTCCTCCTACAGTACACTAACCATTTGCTCAATTCTTTAGCCATTTATCAGTTTGTCCAAAAATATTTCGTGCTGGGCAGTGTGCCAGGATAGGCAGGAAAGCCAAGGTGAGGCATGATGAGACTCACAGGTTATGTTAAGGAGCAGGGTTTTTCCTGAAGATGACAGAGAGCCATTGAAGAAACTTGATCACTTCTCATGGTCCTTTCCCACTCTGCCCTCCTCCAGGGAGCCTCTCAAGACTCTTTCATAAGCCAAGAGGTCCTGATCTGTGTACTCCAGAACTCTATGCTTACCCCAAACTTAGCATTTACTAGAATATACTAAAATGATCTATTTTCCTGTTTGATTTTCCCACCAGAGGGTAGGATCTGTATCTTTATTCCTCATTGTATCCCCAAGGCCCATCTTAGTACACAGTGCATACTAGATGCTCAATCAATATTCAACCAATAGCTGAGTAGGCTAGACTGGTGGGTGAAGGCTACACTGAATGGCTCTACAGGTAGAGGTCATGATGTATAGAAGAGACAGACAATAAACGATAAATATTATAAGTACAGTAACTGAGTTATTATATGAATAAGAATGAATAGCGGGGTAGGAGAAATTAGGGAAGGATTCCCAAAGGAGGTGATAGACTCCTTGCATCTTGAAGGTGAATGGTGCGGTATAAGACTTCAGACAGAAGAAAGAGTGCAGACAAGGCACAGAGGAGTGAAGACTGGCCAGTGTCCTGCCTGGAAGTGGGGAGCAAGGGAGGCATGCTCTGCAGCACACCATCGCTGGCTTCCACCTTCGAGGGCCAAGTAGTTCTTCAGGTTTCAAACAAATTTCTTGTAGGCCCATAGTGTCATTTCTTATAGAACTTAGCTTGCAGGCTGGAAAGGGAGCTGGGCCATAAAAAGTGGGGGGAGACCACTGCCCAATTAGCTGCTCTAAAATCATGGTGAGGGTTGAAGGCTCCATGGTTTGCATTCTTAAAAATCTGTTTTTAAGATTGAGTCAAGTCCTTTAGCTTTATTTCTGTTCTCTGTGTTCTCTCAAAGAATTATGGCACTGGTTTGTCATGTGATTTCCTTGAGAACCCTTGGATGAAATTTGTCTAGGATTGGCATCATCAACTCAGAGCTGTCACGTGCACTCACACTTCCTTCTAGTAGCTTTGTTATATTGTCATTTTTTAAATTGATTTTATTATCATACTCGTTTTGCATTTTTATCACTTGGGTGGGCCGGCTTTCTGATAATATATGCTAAGGTAGTAGATCTCTGCTTTATAGGTTAGAGAAACCCTCTAAATTGTATTAATGTTCACATCTCAATGGATCATTTAGTGGAAAAAAACCAAAGTGACACAATAAGGTGAACAAAGAAGGGATAAAGGGAACAGAAATTGAGAATTAGAAAATTATAAAAAAGGTTATACTTTATGAAAATAAGAACTCTTTTGTTTAAAGATATTTAAATTTGGATGCCTATGGACTTCAAAATCATAACTATATTTATCTTGTGCTTTCAAATCTGAGTAGAAAAGATAGAAACAAAGTATTAATTGGCCCTTTCTCCTCAGACTGCCACAGATTCTCATTACATCTTCTGCATCAAGGGGTGGGCTTACCGTTCTTTCTATTTCTTGATCTGAATGCAGTCGAATACATACCCTTCCGGCTGCTCTTGGCTCTCTGCAATTCCAAAACGCCTCTTCAACCAACCATCTCTTTCTCTTTCTCCCTCCCTCTTGTCTTGTCTTTCTCTTTCTCCTTTTCTCTCCCCAAGCATTTGCTTTTCAGGTCAAATTGCTTACGTAGATTGGCTTTAGCGTCATATATTAGGGCTCTCCAGAAAAAACAAAACCAGCTTATAATATATGTTTCAATACCCATATACATGAAAAGATTTATTGTGGAGAATTGGCTCACACAATTATGGGAGCTGAGAAGTCCCACGGCCTGCTGGCTGCAAGCTGGAGGCCCAGGAAAGCCAGTGGTATAATTCCAGTTTGAGTCTGAATGCCGGAGAACCAGGAGAGCCAAAGGTGTACATTCTAGTCCAAGGGCAATGTTCCAGCTCCAGCAGACAGGCAGGAAGCAAAAGGGCTCATTTATCCTTCCTCTGCCTTTTTGTTCTATTCAGTTCCTCAAGGAATGATGCCCATTCACCAGGGAGAAGGCAAGCTTACCTTACTGAGTCCACTGATTCAACCGCTAATCCTCTGAAACAGCCTCATGGACACACTCAGAAATCCTGTTTCATATGGGCATCTACTGGTCCAGTCAAGTTGACACATAAAATTAACCATCACATTTCATTAGAGAGAGATGAGTTAAAGAGAGGAGTTGGAATACAAGGGCGTTCTTTGGTCCCAAGTATGAAGAGGAGCAACTTCGGTTACATTAGCCTCTGGTTCCAGTTCCCTGCCACTAGGTGTCACTAAGTAATCTAATTAAATACCAATTTATGACTCCAGCAAATGAGAAGACACGGAACGAAATGAGGCAGAAATAAAAATTAAGGTCATGTGGCCTAAATAAAATCCTGTAGCTTATCTACAACAGCTATTTCAAAACAGCGGGATGAGTCCCTGGAATATGAATTGGAAAGTTCACGAATTAACAAGACCACGTGAGAGAGCTTAGTCTTTATGGGGGAAAATGAATAAATTCTTTATAGTTTATGTACTCTTCCTTTTTTCTCTCCTATTAAATTGGACATCCTGCTGCCTCCATTTTCATGAGCATAATTAGATTTTATGTGATCCAAACGTTTTGGCTGGGCCGTCAGCATCTGCTAAGGCAACTGTACTTCCTTTGATCCTTTATTCAGATATTTTAGTGTTAAACTTTGTTACTATCTTTGAGGGTGCTGACCTGAACTACCTAAAAAGCAAACTTGATCAGTGTTAATACCTGTCCTTGGGAATATCCTATTTATCCTTCAAGATTCAAATGAAATGTTTTCAGGTTTGTCAAACCTGGTCCCCACGGAGACCTTCCGTTCACTTCATTTTTGCCACAGGACAGCTGCATATTTTTCCATGAGGCATTTTTCTCCTGGCCCGGTCATTGTGTGTTTATGTACCTGTCTTCTGCACAGACTGTGAGCTCCCTAAGGACGGAGGACCATCTCCACAAAAACTCGATGCTGCTGCCCTGCCACTTGGCTTCCAGCTCTGCTGTAGAGACCCTCTGTGGCCTTCATGCGGTGCAGAACAAATCAGGAGGCAATTACTGATTCCTCTGAGCACCCCCTAGAATTTTCTCCAACATCATTTCAGCAAGAGATAAAACCGATTGTATGTGTTCTGTGTTTTAATACTAAGTGCTTCGAAAGAATAATTAAGGGCTCACTAGATTAATTGGAAAAGAGGTTTTTGTGTTGCTTTGGGTTTGTGGTGTTTTTTTTTTTTTTTGGATGATGTCTTCAAATATTTGTCAAAGGAGTTGCTTATTATTCATCCATTACCAATCCATTAACAAACAGTTACACAGCAGAGAAGAGGGGATTGTGTTCTAAGAGATGCTAAGTCAATATTTAACTTGAAGGGATGTTTTTAAGCAAATTACTTCACTTTGCCTAAGAGAAGTAATGAGATTAGGAAACATTTTCCTTAAAGAGGTCAATGGACTTGCAAATCCCAACAAATATGTTAAAATGTTACAAGTCCTTATGCTTAATTTTTCTGTAATATTTTTGATTTTATAAAATTAGCATAAATTAAGAACTGTGTAGTGAAATGCAGTACACATTTATTTAATGCTTTATTATGTGCCTGGTTCTATGCTAAGGAGGAGTACATTTCTGCCTAATTGGTGTCTCCACCCCCAGAAGCTTACACTTGGTGGGGCCGCATAGACAATGGGTCTAAATATAATTTGCTAAGAGCCAAGAACCAAGAGATTGTGATTCATCCCCTAAGGGAGGGTGAGATTGTCAGGGAGGTTTCAGATGGTGGCACGACATTTGAACTCCAATGTTCCCATCCGTGAAGTCAGGAAGCTTTACAGTTTGTACTTCGTGGCTTAGTTAAACTGAAGCAAGCACTAAGGGATTTGGGCAATATTCACAGAGAGTGTTTAAGAGCCCAGAACTGTAAACTTTTATTAACTGGTTGGATGTATCTTTAATCTAATGATAAAAGTTATTATAGTAAATCAAAATGACTGTTTGCTGTCATTATATGGACATCACCCAGGGCTACTGAGTTTCAAGCTTTGGCATACTTCGAACTCATCTGCGAGGCCGTTAAAATCCAGGCTCCTCCCAGACTTCCTGAACCCAAACCTCCTGGTGTGTGGAGGCAATGTGTTTTTAACAAGGCCTCCTTGTGATGCTGTTCTAAGTGCTACTACACAAGCAATTCGGTAAGCTGGAGGGAAACTTGGCTTCATGAGGCAGGCTGTGGCTGCTAATACGTTCTGGTTTACTAATGAATGTTCTTCTGAAGGAGAGATAAGGAAATTTAATAGCAATTTAATACACTACTCTTTGTTCCAGGGCTGCATCTTGAATATTTTTTCACAAATTATAATACCACCGGGGCACCTGGGTGGCCCAGTAGTGGTTGAGTATCCGCCTTCGGCCCAGGGCATGACCCCGGAGTCCTGGGATCGAGTCCCGCATCAGGCTCCCCCCAGGGAGCCTGCTTCTCCCTCTTCCTGTGTCTTTTCCTCTATCTCTGGGTCTCTCATGAATAAATAAATAAAATCTTTTTAAAAAATTGTAAGATCACCAAGACTCCTTTTTTAGAGATGAGGAAACTTAATGTTTAGGGAAGTTAAAGTGGATTAGGGCCACGCATCTCGTAAGTGGTGAAACCAGTTAACAAATGTGGGAACCCCTATTCTTTGCCCCCTTGAATATATCCAGTTTATCTCAGCCCCAGAGGGATCAATTTTTATTTTTTAAAAATTTATTTTATTTTATTTTTGAGGGATAAATTTTTAGAAACACATTCCCTGCAAGATAACTATTTAAGTCATTTCCATTAAAGAGAAAAGATAATGATTTTCTCCCTCATGTGCTCTGACCTGGCTGCTGACAACTCAATTTCCAGAGAAGAAGGAGAGTCCCAACTTCTGTAACTGACAGTCTCTTCCACCCCCATCCAGACCTCAGGCTGTTCCAAACATTCCTGAATCAGAAATTAAATATGGAGAAATCTAAGTCAGTTGTAGAAAAATCTAAGCTTAGCACTCACCATGTCTTGTAGTTAGTGCTACAGGGTTCACTTCTGCATGCACCTTAGAGGTGGGATATCACTTAAAAATAATCAATTTGCTGATATAACATGTCGATTACATTTGTACAAATCACTCTTTTTGCAAATGGACAACTGGGATTCAACCAAATGCAAAAATGACAAGTGACAAACTGGATCCTTTTCTTTGGTTAGTTAACTCATACCTGAGGGCATTCTTGGATGTAACCAGGATGAGGCTTGGGAGCGCTAATTCTTTCTGACTTCTGGAGAGTGAAGCCTCGGGCTGAGATAGGTCAGCCTAGACCAACCCCCAAGATGATCCCAGGGACTCAAGGCACAAAATTTCTGATCCTTAAGCTACAAGGGGTGTTGAGGGTCTTTCCAGAGATGGGTGGCACTGTCAGTTCTGTTTTATTTTGTTTGCTTTTTATTAAATTGGCAGTTGTGGTTCCTGAGGACCCTGAGGTACCTAAAAGCAGGGCTTTCACTGTCATCCTTTGTTAAAGGAATTCAGTTCAAAAGCTGATATTCTTAAGAACACCCAAGTTCATAGTTATGGAAAACCAACAGGAGTAATTAACACAACTTTAACATTTGGCAACTGAGTTTTCTTCAAATGAAATTCTTGTCAGACAGATTTAAGTGTTTGTGTCATTTTGAAAAAGGAGATAAATATCACCCATTATGGATCAGAAACTTTTTTTTGCCTTGGTTTTTGCCCATTTTATTTTATTTATTTTATTTTTATTGAAATTTGATTTGCCAACATATAGTATAACCCCCAGTGCTCATCCCATCAAGTGCCCATTTTACAATGGGCCAATTTTTGCACGTTCATAAGTGTATGTCTATGCCCCACTTCCAGGAACAGTTTAACGTGTCTATCTTAGAAGAGCTGCAGGGCAATGTCCCCTTGCTTCTGGGACAGTGGTCATGAGGGGGTCCCACTGCCTTCTCTAGAGGATGCCAGGAGCACTTCTTTGCTACATTCCTTCCCAGAAACATTTGTTTTTCCGGTTTATAATATGATTCATCATTTTCCTGAAAAGGATAACCAATAGCTCTGGCTTTAACAGTGGTTTTCAGCTTTTTATTTATGGAAGCTGCTATTTGAGTAGCCAGAGAAGCTGATTTAGCTGACACCTAAGCAGCCTCCTCTCAACGTGCCGTGCCGGGCAGAATAAACCAGCTGATTGTGTAACAACAAGAAATCCCCCTACACGAGCAGTTCAAGAGCTGGCACAGACGGTGGGAATTTTTCTGGGCAGCATTCCGGATGGCCTGGCCTGTCTGGTCTGTCTCTATCCCATTGTTTTCTGAAGCTTAACCTCCACACCAATGTCTCACATGTGATGGGCGGTTCACACCATAAGTACAAAATCTGAGAGTTAAGGTAGTGATAGGGCCCAGAGGAAATGTTGTACCTCATCTGTTCTTTAGGAAATGTCCTTGCATAGGAACAAACTTGGGTTATTGATTTTTACAGAGGGAGCTCAGGAGAGTGGGAATGCATTCTCTCTCTCTCTCTCTCTCTCTCTCTCTCACACACACACACACACACACACATGTCCTCCCTAATCATGTTCCTTTCTTTGTGTATGCCTTGAAAAATGGGTCCATTTTTGCACATATATGTGTGTGCATGTGTGTGTGTGTGTGTGTGTGTGTGTAACAGGGTGATGGTCCTATTTTATTCAAAGAAATTCTTCTGTTTTCTACTTATCTAAGTCACAGGGTAAGGAAAGTTTGCCAATCCTTTTGGTTTCTCATGGGTATACTGGGGACTGAGCCTTGTCTTTCCACCTTCTACTCTTATGCCCCCATGGCATGAGGTGTGGTTGGTCTGATAGGTCTCTGGGACTAACCAGTCATTCTCCACTTGTTCCCTACTAATATGCTATGACCAGTATGATTTTATTCGGGCCAGCCTGTGTTAGATAGTAGACTGCACATCCCAACTTCCCTTGCAGCCAGAAGTGGCCAATGAGATACAAGCAGAACTTGTGTGGAGCTCCCTAGGTTCAGCTGGGAGGAAGATTCTTTGTTTTGGCCCCTCTTCCCTTCCTCTTGCCTGGAACGTTGATGAGATGTTTAGAGCTGTTATCTTACAAGCTCAAGGTGACCTTGAAAATGGAAGCTATAAGCTGTGGATGTGGAGCTGAAAATAGAAAGATCCTCACTCCCCAATGGTTGTGGAGCACATCACCAGTACTGGCTTACCTACCTTCACACTTATTTGAGGAGAAGGAAAGTAAACTTGTATCTTTTTAGACACTGTTATTTGGATTTTTGTTCAGCGCAAAACCAAATCTGTTGCAAAAAATATATGTCCCATATCTGAAATAGCTCCACCTTGCCTCTTTTTCTCCAAGTTTTCCCTCCCACCTCATACCTCTCAACCCCTCATTTTTGCTCTGTCTCTGGCTTCTCATCTCCAACTGATAAACCCTATGCTTGATCTGCTTAACACATGAGAAATGGAAGCGCAGAAGATGCCCCCCAACCTCTGGTGGGTTATTTAGGTTTTGTAAAACCTGGAGTGCCATTTGCTTTTAGGTACCCAAGATGGCAGCAGGAGCTTATCTCTTGATAATCACTTCCATTTCCATAAGGAAGAACATTTCAAGGGAGATTGAGAAAGGAGAATATTTCCTTTATATCATTTCTAAGGTTGTAATATTGGTGGAAATTCTTCTGTGGGATAAGAGGGGAATGAAAGGGGAAGAGAAAATATCCCCAAAGACATAAATCCTCAGCTTTATCATGTATGTTTAGATTTCCACATCAGTCTTGGTCTGTCTGTCATTTCTACTTCTCCAGGTTTTTAAAGGGAGGAAAGGACTGGAGTGAAGAGATGGGTCATTGGATCCCGTGCCTTTCAGCCCAACGTGCCATCCCACTTCACTTCTCCTGTGGCTGGTGGCTCTGAGGATAAGTGAGGGGATGCAGGAAGCAGGCATGGGTTCCTCTACTCTGTAAAGGGGCAAATCTGGGTAGCAGTGAGGGGGCGGGGGTGCACAGGGGCGGTGTGGGGACAATGGACTGTGGTCCTGTCTCCTTGCTTGGGTTTTACACTGTGTGATTCCTGGACCCATTTGTATAATCAGGAATAAGGAGAAGAGGGATTCTTTTGTTAGAAATGTGTTTATTTTATAGTGAATCAAGGAAAGGCAGTCATGGTCTGTGATGGCTGTTTGGAACTCGTGATTCAAGGCATGGCTTTTCCCAGACTGCTCACCCTTTTGTAGAAGGTTAAGCTAACAGTGTTTGCTATCTAGAATGGGATAAGTTACCCTTCCCTTATTGCAGTTTCTTATTCTCTCTGCCTCGTGTCTTAAATCTGAAAGAAGATTGAGATCCTTTTGATTGCACCAAAAGTGATTCGAACAGTACCTCATAAGCTTCATTTTCTTTCCCGGTCGGTTGAAAAATGTCCTGCGTTATTTTCTAGAAGGGTCATCAGAGTTGACCATTTTGTTGAGATTATCTATTTTGAAAACATTTCAACATTCAGAACACCATGATGAGTAATAACTTAGAGCTTGACTCTCAGAGCAGTTTGTGGGTGTGCGTGTGCACACGTGTGTATGCATCTTCATGTGTGCTTGCAGGAGTGTGGGTGTGCATGAATGCATACACGTGTGTACACATGTGTGTGCACGTGTGTGTATGTGTGTATGGGGGAGTGGGTGTCTCAGGCTTTGCTCTCATCAGTGACCCACGTAGAACCAAGACACATCACATGGGCCACTCCCTGGCTGTGAGAAGTGAATACCTGCCCGTATGTTTGAGATTCAGTTCCCACATCGTGACTCTATTTAAAGCTACCCAGGGTTCAGTGATGCCTGTATGTGTTGCCTTGTATTTGCATGTCACCTTTTGCTGGAAAACACAGGCTTATCAAAAAAAAAAAAAATACTCCAGTCTTATCACAAGTGTGGGCGGCAGGTGTTGTTTCTTTCTTCTTCCAGAGGAGGTAAGTGCAGAAGCAGAGAGGAGTTACATGACTCATGCAGGTTAACTAAAGTCTTGTAAAACTTCACCCCCATTTACTTTCAGTGTAATATGGTATAATGTGTTAAATCAGCAATTAGTTTTTCTTTCAGATAACTTTTTTATTGAAATCTAACTCCCATATCATAAAATCAGTCTTTTAAGTACACAATTTAGTTTTTAACATAGTTACAAAGCTGACTATCTAATTCCAGAACACTGTTGTCAACTTCAAAAAGAGGGGATCCCTGGGTGGCGCAACGGTTTGGCGCCTGCCTTTGGCCCAGGGCGCGATCCTGGAGACCCGGGATCGAATCCCACCTCAGGCTCCCGGTGCATGGAGCCTGCTTCTCCCTCCGCCTGTGTCTCTGCCTCTCTCTCTCTCTCTGTGACTATCATAAATGAATAAAAAATTAAAAAAAAAAAAAAAAAAAAAAAAAGAAACCCCATCCTCATTAGTGGCCAATCCCTTCCCCCACTTCTCCTTCAGTCCCCAGCAACCACTGATCTTCTTTATGTCTCTGTGGATCTGCCTATTCTGAACATTTCATGAAATTAAATCACGCAACATGTGGCCTTTTGTGCCTGGTTTCTTTCATTTAGCAAACTATTTTTGAAGTGAATAATTCATTATCTTTTGGGAAAGTATTATAGGTGAATAATATACCATTGGTTGGATGTACCACACTCTGTTTTCCCCATTCATTAGTTGATGGACATTTGGGTTGTTTCCACTTTGGGGCCATTTTGAGTAGTGCCTCTGTGAACATGCATGTGTAAGTTTTTGTGTATACATTATTTTCGATTCTCTTGAGTATATACCTGGGAACAAAATTATTGAGTCATATGGTAATTCTGTGCTTAACTTTTTGAGGAATTCTCAAACTGTTTTTGCAGAGAGGCTGCACCATTTGACACTCCCACAACATTGTATGAGGGCTCTGATTTCTCTGCATCTTTGCCAACACTTGGTATTATCTCTCATTGTGATTATAGCCACCATAGTTGGTGTGGTAGCTATTGACTTTTCTTTTTTAAAGATTTAATTAATTAATTTAATTATTCATGAGAGACCCACAGAGAGAGGCAGAGACACAGGCAGAGGGAGAAGCAGACTCCCTGTGGGGAGCCTGATGTGGGACTCGATCCCAGGACCCTGGGATCACGACCTGAGCTGAAGGCAGATGCTCAACCACTGAGCCACTCAGGTTCCCCAGCTATTGACTTTTTAAACAATAACAAAAAGATATGCAGCCAGAGACAATGGGTCACTTTCTAATCCAAGAGAGTGGGTTATGTGGCCCGTGGAATGGAAACTCCTTTCTTCTCTAGACTTCTATCTTTCATCTAGCATCTGCACTTAATAGAAGAGAGAGGAAGCTGCTGGAGGCCTCACTTCCATTCTCTCTTCCCAGTACATGGAGGCTTCTCCAATTTTAACTTCCAACTCTCCACAGAAACTCTTCTACTGTTAATACCCAATTTAACATATTTACTATCATATTCTTCTTCAAGTGTTCTGGAATATTCTTTACTTCCCCATTTGATGTGTTACTTATAATAATAGTGACGCTAAAAACCACATATACCCATAGTGCTTATTATACATAGTATTATTTATTTCTCATAACAATCCTGTGGTGTATGTTGTTATTGTCCTAGAGGTTTTGGACATGAGAAAATTGAAGATGAAGAGTAGAAGGTCAATTTCCTTGGCACACAACCAGTGGTGATAGAATAGGACTGACTAGGGAGGGATCCGATGTCAGCCTCATCTACCCCGGGATTTATTTCTTCTGAAAATCTGGAAGGCTCCCTCACACTGGAAAATCCTAAAAAGTGATTTCTTCTTTTCTCCTCTCTCAAATGCCACAGTAAACCTGGAGGGAATTATAAAGCTAAGTAGGCTTGGGATGACTTAGTTTTATTTAATTATAATTTTAATTATTCCATTAGGCCACTTATGTCTCTGGAGTCACTTCTCCTTCTCAGATATTTTCTGATAATTAGAAAATAAATTTATAACTATTTTCTTCAGGATTTTAAGCAAGGTCCTATCAATTGGGCCAGATTAAGTTTGGGGTAATTTCTTAGCTTGGCAGATGAGAATAATCAAGGCTAACTCCATACAGAAAGTCCAAGTATCATAACTTTCCTCGCTTATGAAACAGAAACCAGCATTGCCCCTTCACACCAGGTGAAGGATGGCTCTTGCTGAAACAAAATAACACCCCCAAACCCCAAACACATACACACTCTATGCTTTGGTTGGTTTGTAAATGGTATTATCAGAATACATCTAGCAACAATGCTAGAGTGGACTCTGACTTTTTGATGCCAGGCAACCATTAGATGGAAAAAGAGAATGCAAATCTCAACATTCCATCAGAAATAGAAGCAGAGGAACCTCTATTTTTGAGGCTCTATTTAAATTAACTAGTATCTCTAGTATCTGTCTTTGGATATTGAGCTTTGGAGTATTTTTTTTTTTTTTTTTTTTTTTAGTTTAAAGCACTCAAATGAAAAACCCAGGGAGGGACCGAATATATGAAAACCATAGACATTACCTTTATGCATGGGTGGACCTTGACCACATATTTTCCATTGAGAACCATGGTGCTTTTCCTTCTCATCTTTGGATCCTTCCTACCTGCAAGACTGGACGTCAATCCTCTTCTCAGTGATGGGATATGAGGATAAAATGTTTTTTACACTTTTTCCCTGGAAGGGGAGTGTGTGAGATTTGTATATATGTGTGTGTGTGTGTGTGTGTGTGTGTGTGTTTGAAAATCTTCAGGAAAAGACTAAAGAGTAACTGTGAGAATGAGAGCAAATCACTTTTAATTAACGTACAGTAATAAAGCCCCCTTCTGAGAACCATTTACCTATATGTTGTCATAAATAACACTCGATTATTAACATAGGCAAACACGACTGCAAAATAAGGGAGTCCATTGAATCTTGTTAAAGAAAAATCATGTAGGGATCCCTGGGTGGCACAGCGGTTTGGCGCCTGCCTTTGGCCCAGGGCGCGATCCTGGAGACCCGGGATCGAATCCCACGTCGGGCTCCCAGTGCATGGAGCCTGCTTCTCCCTCTGCCTGTGTCTCTGCCTCTCTTTCTCTCTCTGTGTGACTATCATAATAAAAAAAATAAAAATAAAAAAAATCATGTAACTCAGGGTTTTATTCAGGTTTCTTCTATTTCTTTAAAAAAAAAATGCTCCTCTTTAATTCTAGTTCATGGTAACATTCAGAGGAAATATATTTCTGGGTTGCAAGAATCTCCTGGAGATTTTTTTCTGGATGCGCTCATGCTCTGACACGAATTGTCCATGACTGGAATTTGGATGATTCTTATCACTGGCACAGTTTTAAAATAAATTGTAAAATAAAATGGACCTGAACTGTTTTCTCTTTAAAAAATTAAGTTAGCAAACATACTAATGATTGAGCCACTTTGGCGTATATTCAGTTTTGAGATACAAAATTGTATTGTCGTATTTGTTATTGTTGTATTTGTTGTATTGTTGTTAAAATACATTTTAACAATTTGTTAAAATGTTGTATTTTATATTTTATTGTTGTGTTTCTTATTAAAATACACAAAAAATGCCCCACCAGCCAGGATCTGTGTTTTCCTCATGCTTCTCCTACTTGGATGTATTTCTAGAGCTTCCAGTCTGCACCTTGTCAGTGCTTCAGTATCTCTGAGGCAGGAAATTCAATCAACACCAACTTAGAGAACCCCAGCTCTAACCCTTTGTTGTGAGTCCGGGTACATTATTTGACTACTCTGAGATAATTTCTTCATCTATAAAAGTGGGGAAATGCTTGATGTTTATTATTACCATGAGGCTTTTAATCAAATTTTCTATAGAAAACTGTACTATCATAATTCATTTAGAATCAATGGTGACCTGAAAAATTAAATATACCAGTAATTTCCCTGGGGTCATTCCTTTCATGCCCTGTCTCCACATTCACCATTGGTATCAATACTTATCAGTCTTTAAACAAATTATTATGATCTTTCCCTCGCCAAGGGTTTTTACTATTTTTATGGTTCATCATTGACATTTTCTGCTTCATATCATTTTTGGGATTGGGTAAGTAATGAATGAAATGAGTATTGATACATCCTTACAAAACAAACTGGCCACTTTGTTTCGGGAAAACAGTGCTGGGACACTCAACAGGGTTTCGCAAAGGATCCCTAGGAAAGATGTATGGGCAGAGCTGCTGCAGGAGATCACCAAGAGGTAGAAAAAGGGCTGAGGAACGGTCACAGAAGTCCAATAACCACCTGCTACTGCCCCAGTGAAAATGAGCCATGAACACGGGGCTAATTGCCATGGCGAGAACCCAGTTTCCTTGGATCTATGGGGGCTCTTGACTAGAGCTGAGAGTACCTGTTAAGAAGCATGGCCACCCTAGGAGTGAGAAGATGCCCTGGGAAGAGGCAGCGCTGGACCTGCCTGCTGGCATGGGTCACTATAGTCAACAAGACTGGGGGAAGGCAACACATGTAGCTCAGCCCAAGCTGACAGTGGAAGGCCTGTAGTGAGGATTGAAAGCTCATTGCCTTGACAAAAGTGATGATGCTACTTAACTCTAGGATAGAATTATTTCTGCCACCTAAAGTAACAACATTCCTCATGGTCACTAAGATGCTGTAAAGCAGTTTTTTAAAAGATTTTATTTATCTATTCATGAGAGATACAGAGAGAGAGAGAGAGGCAGAGGGAGAGAAGCAGCCTCCCTGTGGGGAGCCAGAGGTGGGACTCAGTCCCAGGACCCCGGAATCATGATCTGAGCCAAAGGCAAACGCTCAACCACTGAGCCACCCAGGCGTCCCTCAAAACACTTATTAAACATGCTCTGTAGTTCAAACAATGTGATTGGTGCTGGAGACATAAAAGTAAAAGCATGGTGCCTGCCTTCAGAGACCTGACATTCTAGTGTGGGGAGCCAGAGGTATGAACAACTACAACAGTGGGAGTTGCCACGGTGGAGTCATGGTTAGTATTCCATGGGGGACGTGTTGAAGAAGTGCCTTTACTATAATTGAAATAGCAAGGCTAGCTGGGAGTTGGGGGAAAATTCCCCATGGGTCTCTCATTTTCTACAAGCTTTGTCAGCAGAGAAACTAATCACCTTTGCCTTTTATTATTATTATATATATATATATGTATATATATATATATATATATATAGTATGTGTGTGTGTATATATATAGTGTACCATATATATATATATACACAATGGAATATTATTATTATTATGTGATATATATATACCACATCTTCTATATCCATTCATCTGTCAATGGACCCTTGGGCTCCTTCCTTCGTTTGGTTGTGGTAAATAATGTAGCAGTAAACAGGAGTGCGTGTGTCCCTTTGATTTAGTGTTTTTGTATTCTTTGGGTAAATTCCCACTAGTGTGATTACTGGATCTAGGGTAGCTCTATTTTTAACTTTCTGAGGAACCTCCATACTGTTTTCCACAGTGGCTACACCAGTTTGCATTCCCACCAATGGTGCACATGGGTTCCTTTTTGTCCACATCCTCTCCTACAGTTGTTTTGTGTGTGTGTGTGTGTGTGTGTGTGTGTGTGCGTTTGATTTTAGTCATTCTGACAGGTGTGGGGTAATAGCTTATTGTAGTTTTGATTTGCCTTTCCCTGATGATGAGTGATATTGAGCCTTTGATTGAACTACCTTGAATTATCCTTCAAGGATGTTGCATAGCTAGCAAATACCTTGGAGGTTAGAGACAGTTTCTTACCTCCAGGGTAAGAAAGATTTGTTTCTTTCGTAGGATATTAAAGAAAATGTTTCCTTCCAAAGCAAAGGTTGGGCAGGTTTCCTTGCTGTTTTTTGTTTTGTTTTGTTTTTTGTTTTTTTTTTAAAGATTGATATTTCCTGAGCTGGAGCTTCCTTCCTTGTGATGCAGACCCACTGCGTGTGCAGCACCTCCCTGGACCATTCTGTATCATCCTCTAGGATTTGGAGGCCAAGAAAAACCAAAAGAACATGGAGCTCATGCTGCCCACTCTGCCACGAGTCATAAAGCCCTTTGTCTTTGACTTTGGAGTCTTGCCTCTTCTGCAAAAATTGATGCAACTGTGGCAGGCTACCTGGTTAACTTGAAAATGAGTAAAGTTAGTTCTTGACATGGTGGCAATATGCAAATTATCTATGTTTTCCAACCTTTTCTTTTTTTTCTTTTTTTTGTTTTGTTTTTTTTTTTTTTCCAACCTTTTCATCTATCCTATAACACTATGCTTTCTGAGTTTTAATTCTCTCATTTGTAAGTTCAAGACAAAAATCTTTACCTCAAAAAAATCATTGCAAGGCTCAGATGGGATGTCATGTAAGTGGCAGAGACTGTTGGCTCTTCTTTCTTTCTCTGACACCGTAGAAACTTTGCAGTGTAGCTATAGTCACCAGAGTAAGGAAAACTATATAGTCCAGCCTCCCTTGCATGTAGGTGTGATCAAACAGTGAAGTTCTGAGCAATGGGATGGGGGCAAAAGTTATAAGTGCAACTTTCAGATGATGTTCTTGAAAGGAAGAGGTCCCTCCTCTGCTCCTTCACTCGTTCCCATTGCCTGGAATGTAGACATAGAGATGAGACCTTTTGGTCCACGTGGATGGGAAAACACCCTGCATACAGCAGAGGAATAAGATAGAGGGAGCCTGGGTCTCTATCTTTCTGGAGAAACCATTCGCATCCTGGACTGCTAATGTACAGACTGTTAAGTGGAAGAAAAATACATTTCTGTTTTGTTTGAGCCACTGCCATCTGGTACCTCCATAAGAGCAAAGAACTTGTACCCTAATTAGTGGAGGGGTGAGGACAGAGTGATAGCTAGAAAGATCCTGCTGGTGATGACGGAGAGGAGAGAATACAGGAAGGAAATTGGAAGGAGGGAGAGACCACCCAGCTACCCAGTTATGTGTTTCTTTTTCAAAGATTTTGAATGTTGGCAAGTCTTGCCTAGCCTATGGATTTTTACAAGAACTTTGAATTCCATAGACAAATAAATTAGAGACACACTGAGTTAGAGTTAAATATGATTCTTTGTGATAGGTATGACAGGTGTTTTCAGCATTAGAGAATTTTATGCCTCTTTAAAAGAGAGGGCTGAAAATACAATATTCCTCAAGCTTATTTGAAAATGAGCCCTTTCATCATAAAACTTTAGCATCCATGGCTATGAATGTTCTAGAGAACACGGGGAAATGTGATCCAGTGCCTATTGGACTTAACAGCATCTATCCTGCCCTGTAGAGATTTTAAATCTGAGATGACATCCAAGTATCAACAGCCCACAAGGCATTTCACAAAGAAGGATGTTTGTTTGAGACAGAACCAAATAAACACATGGGTGTGCACACGTTGCCCCCTCAGCAACTGGAGATACAGCAAGTACCATGCAATACCGATCTTCCTCTGCACAGGCTTAGGCTTTCAGGTTTGTTCCAAGGAATGAATGAATAGGACAAGAATGGAAGAGGATATAAGGCACAGGTCTGATGACACTTGGAAGATCTTCACGAAGCAAGTTCTTGCATAAACCTACATAGCACGGGGATCCCTGGGTGGCGCAGCGGTTTGGCGCCTGCCTTTGGCCCAGGGCGTGATCCTGGAGACCCGGGATCGAATCCCACGTCGGGCTCCCGGTGCATGGAGCCTGCTTCTCCCTCTGCCTGTGTCTCTGCCTCTCTCTCTCTCTGTGACTATCGTAAATAAATAAAAAAAAAAATTAAAAAAAAAAAAACAAAAAACCTACATAGCACGAATACTAATCCTCATGGCACGAGGTTAGACTGCATGGTGGATGACCCCCTTGCTCAGGGGACTCATGACCCCCCGAGAGGCAGAGTGAATGGAGGCAGGGCAGTGCATGTCAAGTCAGGATCCCGTGGCTCTGGCCTCAGGCATGTTTGGCCTGGCAGGTGGCCTTTTCCATGAGTGACCGAGTCCCACATAGCACTCATGGGATCAAATGGCAGTGTAAGTTGGATCAACCGTTAACATGCTGACTCTCTTCCATGACCAATGGGAGGAAAAGTAACTCTATAGAAGAATACATTGCACAGAATCCTTGGGGGAAACATTTTCTGATCACAATCCCATGCCCAATACCTCTACGGTCTTCTCAACAATACAGCTGATCCTCTGGACCAGCAAAACTCGGTTTCCTTTCATTATTTTGGTCCATACTGGCAAAGGAGTTTTTAGGTGTGGGGGAAACGCACACAGAGGTGTCATGCCACACGTGACGCCGTGACTGTGGTGACAGGTTTCTCTCCAGCCTCCAGAAGCTTTTTGTTTCATTGGACACTGCACAGCTCCGCAGTGACAAGTGGCAGCCAAGAGTTTTGTCCTTCATGATATCTTCATTAGTAACAGCAGTGATAGATCACCTTGGAGCAAAGAGGGGCCCAGTAAATAGCGCACTGTGTAAGCCACAGTCTTTAGGTAGACACCTCCTATTACTTCCTCCAACTGGACTTGAATACTTGAGTGGTAGGAGTTCTGAACTCTGGAGACGTAGGGAGAAGCTTCC
Source organism: Vulpes vulpes (assembly GCF_048418805.1). Taxonomy (NCBI): domain Eukaryota; kingdom Metazoa; phylum Chordata; class Mammalia; order Carnivora; family Canidae; genus Vulpes; species Vulpes vulpes. The sequence continues at coordinate 441,590 of NW_027325811.1, forward strand.
ATGTCTTCTCTGTATGTTGATCACATAAGACAACCAATCTTCATGCACAGTTTCCTCATTCTCTCCTCTGGGCTGGGTCATTAGCTGCCTAACAACCCCCCAAACAAGTACAAATTATATCTCCAGGTCTATTCGATGAGAAGGTGACTTGTGTGGAGAAATTCTCCACAGAAACAAGAGTCTCCTTCAGAAACTAATAGTCAGGGGATCCCTGGGGGGCTCAGTGGTTGAGCATCTGCCTTCGGCCCAGGGGGTGGCCCCAGAGTCCCAGGATCGAGTCCCGCATTGGGCTCCCTGCGTGGAGCCTGCTTCTCCCTCTGCCTGTGTCTCTGCCTCTCTCTGCGTCTCTCATGAAAAAATAAATAAAATCTTAAAAAAAAAGAAACTAATAGCCAGATTCCTCAATACTCCATGGGTTCTACAGTATGATGATAAGTGTAGTGAAAACCTTTAGGGTTTCTTGATCAAATCTTAGTTTGAAGAATAGCAGTTTATGTAAAATGAAAGCAAGTTTCTTTTTTTGTTTCTGGAAACTTTAATAAGATGATACATATTGTGGAATTTCAAAGGAAACAGAAAATAGTTTCCTGAGTTTATGTCGTCCAAGAAATCTTTGCTATGGGCCTACATAGTTGCATGAAACATTGATTTTTTGGAAAAGGCTAATGGAATCAGCTAATCATCAGCTTTCATGTCTAAGGAGCACATACCAACCAAAAACAGAAAAGTGTTCAGAAAATGCCCAGTAACCTGGTGCACTGACCAAAGTCCACATTTTTGGTCAGGAGGTTAGGCCTAATGATGTTTTAGCAGAGAAATAATTTGATTCTTGGGACTGTGAAGAGCATAGCAGTAAAGGTTGCTCACCGACCCGTGGCAGAGATGGGCTGTGGGATTTGCACAATCCCTGCCTCCCTGGTGGGAATTCTACTTCCTTCTCCTCTCTTTAAGAAAAAAAATGCAAATGGGCAGGAGAGATGTGATTTCAGAGCTAGAACTCTATTGTTTCTAAGATGTGAAATAATATTCAAAAAGGTTGTGCTTTGCTGTCTGAACATCTTATAACTGAGCATCATGCTCCAAAACAGCCACATCAGTGATATCAATGGTCTAGAGGGTCCTGCGGTGGATTTGCTGCTGACGAGCACGTGATGCATGTGTGTGCATGGCCAAGTTCACACGCATGCACCCGAATGCTCGACTGGAGAACTGAGAGGACAAATCAAAGAAAGGAAAAAAACAAAACAAAACAAAAAACCACACTTCTCCAAAGTCTTCAGAGCTAGTGAAAATCTCAGAGACCGCAATTTTTTTGAAGTTCCCTCTGTCACATTTTATGGATTTTGGGCTTTCAAATTGTCATAGATCATAGACACTAGGATTTGGTCTTGTGGATGTTTGCCTTGTGTGATTGAGAAGTCTTCACCTGATATCTTGGATTTATTGCATTTGGAAAAGTGTGACAAGCCATTAAATGTCCTTTGGGTTACAAGGTCAACCAGGACTAATATTTTGAAAATATAAAATGTGTGTGAGAGGCAGCTAAGCACAGTGATTAAGAATATGTATTCTGAGGATCCCTGGATGGCTCAGCAGTTTAGTGCCTGCCTTCAGCCCAGGGCGTGGTCCTGGGGTCCCGGGATCGAGTCCCACATCGGGCTCCCTACATGGAGCCTGCTTCTCTCTCTGCCTGTGTCTCTGCCTCTCTCTCTCTGTGTGTCTCTCATGAATAAATAAATAAAATCTTAAAAAAAGGAATATGTATTCTAGGGGCATCTGGCTGTCTCAGTCAGTATAGCACACAGCTCTTGACCTTGGGGTTGTAAATTTGAGCCCCATGTTGGGTGTAGAGATTACCTAAAAATAAAATCTTAAAAAGAGAGAAAGAGGGAGGTGTATTCCAGAGCCAATCTGCCTGAGTTTGAAGCCAAACTCTGTGCCCTTGGAGCAAGTTGTTTATCTGCTCTATGCTTCAGCTTCCTTGTCAGTAAAATTGGAATGATAATAGTACCCACCTCAGGATACTCAGGATGTCATAGGATGAAATGAATTCATATTTGAAAAGCTCTTAGAATAGTTTAATAAATGTTTGTTACGTTTCAAAAAGATTTTTAAATGTGTTTTTCATTTCCTCTCTTATACACCATGATACTCAAATCATTTCAGTCTAGACCTACATTTGTCCCTCAGGCTCCTTCTATCTTCCTCATGAAAGCAAAATTGCTTTCTTTCCACAATTGTGAGTTTAATAAGGAAGACACACCTCAAGGTGCCCTCAGAACTGGATCTAAGTGACTGTGTGGCGCAGAGGTCACACCCACCCCAACTTGCAGCCAACAGGAGGCCATGAGGGAGAAGTAACACTTTTCTTATTAAATCACCCATGTGTAGGGTGTTTCTGCTTTGGCAAAGAATGTTATCATTTAGCTAATAAATTCAAAGCAAGATTGATTAGACACCCTAGCTCCCACCAACCAAAACCCATGAAGGACTGGGGTAGCTCGCAGAATGCCACTTTATTCATTCATATTGACAAGTGTATCTGTCAGGCAGAGTAGAAACGCTCCCACTGGCATGATTCAGGCCTCTCCCTGTCAGGCTTGCTGGGAGCCAATCGTCATCCAGACTCACTTTACCTGCTTGCCATGAGCAATCGCTGCTCAAGGCCTGGAAACACATGGAGTCCACGCAAGACGCGTTCTTGGTCTGTATGAGGGTCAGAGAGGAATGAGAACGTTGTTCTGCACGAAAGCAGATCAAGAGCAATGAGATGACACAAGGCTTCATGGCAAAGAGCTAGGGTATGCTGAGGCATCCATCTCATAAGATCACTGTCCCACTGTGACTACAAAGATTTTGAGCCTGATAACTAAGATTCCTTATTAGGCAGTTCTTAGATAGGTCTCACCACTTCTTATTTCCCCTTTTTATGCTTTCATGGATGCTTTTTTTCCAGCTCCAACCCCACTGGAAGGACATCTTCCCTCACTGGCTGTGCCCACGTGTTTACTCGGGGCACCATTCAGTCTCCTCTTACTGTGTGTTCACTTAAAGTCCCCTAGATTGCAGCTGGGGAGGGGCAGTTGGAGAAACCCTTTCAAGGCTTCTAGGGAGGACCAACACCTGGCGCCATCTTAGTACTGGGGTACAGAGAGGAATAAGATGGGCACTTGCCCCGCAGGGCCTGGAAGACCAAGAAGGGACACGGCCAGGCCAGCACGTAGACACCGAGGCTATCCTGGAGTGTAAGCACAGCCAGAGGAGCAGGTGCAAGAACCAGCTGCAGCACGGCAGGAAAGCATGATTAACTCTTCTTGGTCCATGAGCGTGAGAGGAAATGAGGGAAGGCTTCCTACAGGAGGCGATAATTGAGCTGGAACAGTGATCGAGGTGTTCCGGAAAGGGGAAATGCCATAGCTAAGGACAAAGGCATAACGTGGCATGAGGTGTCTGAGAAACTGTAACGAGTTAGCTATTTGGTGGGATGAGGGTGTGGGGGGCAGAGGAGAGGAAGGAGTGGGGCGGACCTGAAGAGGTAGGCAGTCGTTTTTGCCATGAGAGGCCTTTTCACAAGGAACACTGGGCTAGTAGTTCCCTAGGCCTGCTCTGACAAAGCACCACAAGTGAGGTGGCTCACCAGAAATTTATTACCTCACAGCTGTGGAGGCTAGAAGTCCAGGAGCGAGGCGTCAGCAGGGTTGGTTACTTCTGAGGGCCACGAGCGACCAGGTGTTCCAGGCCTCTCTCCTTGCGTCTGGTAGTCTGTTGGCAGTCTGAGGCGATTTCCTTGGCTCATAGAAGGACCACCCTGATCTCTGCCTTTGTCTTCATGTCCAGTCCACGTGCTCCCTGTGTATACCTGTGTCCACAATTCTTCCATGACACCAATTCCGCCATGTTGAATTGGGGCCTACGTTGTGCCCTTCCTTGCTTATCTCCGTAAAGGCCTTCTCTCCAAAGAAGGCCACGTTCTGAGGGTTGGACATAGGGATTTTGGAGGAAGACACAATTCAACCCGTAACAGCCTGCATTTAAAAGACGACGGAAGAGAAAGAACTGCAGGAGGATCAACCAGGAAACTTGGAAGAGAAGGGCAGGAGGTGGGGGTGTCTGCAAAGCCAATGGCTCCTTTAGGGCAAATAAGTGGACGCACCAAATCCCAGCTCTGCCTTTTGCACTTCACTTATGTGCTTCTCATGTATCTCGTTGCAGGGTCGTGGTAATATGTCTTCGCCACAGGGTTGCTGTGAAGATTAAATGTGATTATGTATAAACTCCACGCACACAGTGGGCACACACACGTGCGTGCCTAAATAGTAGTATGAGGAGTGGAGTTAGTGACACCACGGTGGCATCATGAATGTGCACAGGCTACCTAATGCCAAAGGGGTTCTAGACTGTTATCAATTTACTCCCCAGAGACACTACATCCTTTAAAAGCTGATCCGTTGGGGGGCTGCTCTTGTCTCCCCCGATGTGTAGAGCTCATGCCATTCCATATCTCCTTCATGTGGCCACAAACCTGTGGGAACATACAGGCACACAGAGTATGAATTACGGCCGCGAAACAGGATTTCAAAATATTCCCCTCTTGTGCTTTCTATGGAAATTAAACATCTGATTTGACACCTCATGAATCTTTCTCTCCAGGTTGTTTAGTTTGGATTTTACATGGTGACTGATCTGGCCAGGGGAGCGAAACCAAAAAAAAAAAAAAAAAAAAAAATGGCCTTGCTCTGTGCGTGCAGCCCACCGGCAGCTCCAGGTCAGCTCTACTTCCTCAACCATGCCTACCACCGAAGAGAGACCAAGACCCTTCATCTGGCGTAGTGTCTGCTTTGTTTTTTTTTTCTTTCTCGGATACAGTCGAGAATGAGCTTAGATGCCACAAACGCTCTCTTGAGAGCATATTTTCTATATTTGTGGCACATTCAGATGATGCTTCAAAGGAGCATCTATATCATGACTGAGGGTGTTAAAGCAGCTTAGTTTCCCAGGCCTGTGTCTGGCTCTCAATGTCTTCTGGGCTCTAGGCCTCCCTTGCGCTACTGATATTTTGCTCTGTTCAAAGCCATGAAAAGGAGCCTTATTCACTCTGATGAAATTCATTCGAGAATTATTTCTGAAAGACATAAATTTTTGAGCATGTCCATTATCGAAACATTTGTGAGATACGGCGCTCTGTATACTAATTTTTCTTTCAAAACAACCTCTCCCTGTATTTTCTGCGGGCTCTTATCCTTTTTTGTTGGGAGAGTAGAACCATCCTTCTGCTTTGCTCATCCTCAACCACTCCAGGCATGTTTACAAGCAGCTTCTTTGGAACACAAGGAATGTTCCCAGGTGCTGCCAATCATCCCCCATTAGCCACATGACTCTGCTCTCTGTAACATGCTGGAGAAGACCAAGATGCATGAGGAGAATCTTTCATGTCGGCTTCTTCAGGGCTGTGGCCTTCTGAGTCATGGAGCATCAGGCCAAGGAAATGCATCAGTCAGCATTTACCTGTTTCTCCTTTGTCTTGCTCTGTTCCTCTCCCATGACTCCTCCTCAGTGAGGCCCTCATCCCTCTCATCTGGTTTCTTGTAATGGCCTTGGGATGATCTCTCCTCCATGTCAACATCGTCATTAACTTACGCTCTCAAGGGCCAGCCCTTCTCTTGGGTTTCTGGACCCTCACTGGTCTCCGTGGCTCTCAGAATAAAGTCCGCACATCCTTACATGTCTCTCAAGGTCCTTCCAATCTGTCCCCAAACCACAATCCGATGCTCTCGTTCCTTGACAATCTTCCATGTACCATTTGCTTTAGCTGGATGGAATTGCTCCTCCATAGGCGCCTGTACCATGGCCTGTGTTTTACTCATTCTCTCGTCTCTGAGTGGAATGCAGATCCCTCTCACCCTCAGGCTTGGCTTACCTCCTCCATGAAGGCTTTCATGACACTTACTCTGAAGGGGTGCCCCCAATGGATTCCTGTAGCCCCATCTCTCTGCCTTTCTGAGGCCTCATATTCCTTTCTGTTTAATATTGTGTTTACTTGTGTATCTGCTCAGTTCCTTTCTAGACTGTGAACTTCCCGAAAATACAGATGTGTCTGACTCGTGCCCCCAGAGTATCAGACACAGCTTCTGACACACATGGCAAGCACCTTATGAATGTCGGGGAGCCAGGCAGCAGGATAGACATGGGGGGCAAGGAAGACTCACAACAGACTCTTCCAGCATCTCAGCAAATTTTTACATATGGTGGCTGCTGAGTTGACTCAGCTGAAATTAATATGGAAACAGGAGTTTAGAGAGCAAATTACTTTCATATGAATTCAGCCTTGCAGCTAATAAATGAAGCGAAAACCTCAAAAATCGTCATTGCGTATTGTCTAGCCGGGTACAACTTCAACCACACTTTTATAAGCCACACTTCCATGCAGATCTGCTGGATAATTTACCCCCCTGTGACAGCCGTCTTTTGCTTTCTCTCATATATTCTTAGCACAGTCCCCATGGTAATAAAACTTTACTCGGAAAGCAAGACGAGTGTGTGGAGGAGGGAGGGAGGTGAGCAGTGTTTTTTCCGTCTGACTTGTCCTGCTGTTGCTTCAAGTTCATTGCTTGAATTTTGCCTTGGTCTTGATAAACAAATTGCTATCGACGATCTTGTTTTCTGGAAGCTCTGCTGAAATGCATTTGGCGGTAGCTCCTGGCTCCATGGTGTCCTAGGTTCCAGAAACCTACTCCTATTTGGGACTTCATGATTTTGGCCGAAAAGGGGGCCTCATTTAGTTTGTATTCCATTCTGTGAACAGCTAGGTTTCCAAGGAGAAAGCTGGCTAACAAGAGCAGCAAACTGAAGCAAGCACCCTGGGTTCTGCGTTATGCATCTGTGTCTCGGTGTATGTGTGCACCTGTGTGTGCATGTGCATGTAGGTATGCGTGCACGTGTGTGTGTGTGTGTGTGTGTGTAAAAGAGAGGGGGGAAAACAGAGAGAAAACGAGAAAACAGAGGGCATTTGGCATCCTTTAAATTGGACCATGTCCACCATCATGCCGCCTAACTTTAGAATCTGTCATGGGAAGGCACTAGGTGGAGGTTATTTTAACCTGGTGGTGAGCTCTGAGGAGTGAACACAGTGAAGGAATACGAAAATGGTTGGGGATGCTTGCAGTGGGTTGACAGTCTGAGGTGCCCACGCCCAGTCCCACACCAAGTCCCTCCAGCTACACATCTGCTCATGAGGTGGCCCTAACGCTGGGGCAGTAGCAGAAAGGGCAATTGCGATTCTGCTAAAAGCCTGTTCCTCTGCTGCCTGGTTGTAGGTGTGTCCTGAATGCTGCATGAAAGAATTAGCGTTGTCCAAAATTTAGTAGAGTTGCAAAGGATCTTTGTCACGTACGCTCACCTAAATGGTGAATATGTCCCTGCCTTATACGAGGAAGCCATCGGCTCTTTGGTCAAGTTCCCTGCAAAGTTTAGAAAACACTAAATCTATTTCATTTCAAATGACATGAAGCAATTTCTTTTGTTTGCTAGTTTTGCATGAAGTTTTATAACTGAAGTCTTGAGAAACATCTCTAAGATTAATTGGTGGCAGTGATGGAGGTGTGAGTGTGGCATTCTGTCTAAGTTATTTACAAAAGAGAGTTTTGTACATTTTAAGAACACGATAGCTATAACTAAGCTAATGGTGTTAGCTTAAAATTAGAAGGCTGGAATTAAAGATGCATATGGGAAAGACAGAGCTTATCACTCAGATCTTTTCTGTCTCAAGAGATTCCAACATTTTAAAATATAAGGACAGAGGGATGCAAAGTGATTCTTCTCTTTAGGTATCATTTTCCCCAAAAAAGGATTTGCAATGAGGCTAACAACTATGTTCTAAAAAAAAATTAAGCTCTTTCTAAAGAAAAATATATTTTTCTAAAAAGTATCATATTGTATACAATTGCTCTAGACTTTTGGAATCATTACATATCAAATATCTCATTTTGTCCTTACAAAATTGTCTAAGACAGATTTTCTCATCCCCATTTGACATCAAGGTAACAGATGCCAGGTAGTAAGAAAGGTAGGGCTAGATTCTAGATGTTTTGATTCCCCGTTTTGTGTTATTTTTGCTAGCTCATAAAAGAAAGGAAAAAGAAACAGTAACAGCTGAAAAGTCCTGGCGGAGGTCCACGTTTCCCAAGTGTTGGTACGATGCTACTGGTTTTAATGTGTAATGTAGGGGTTCAAGTTCAAATTCTTTCTCTTCTTTTAGATCATTTTCTTTTTTTTTTAAAGATTTTATTTATTTATTCATGAGAGACCCAGAGAGATGCAGAGACACAGGCAGAGGGAGAAGCAGGCTCCATGCAGGGAGCCTGACATGGGACTCGATCCTGGTACCCGGGATCATACCCTGGGCTGAAGGCAGATGCTCAACTGCTGAGCCACCCAGGTGTCCCTAGATCATTTTCTGGTGATAGTTTTGGTAGTCTAGCATGGTGGTAAATAACGTTTTTAAATTTAACGGGATGAGCACTGGGTGTTATTCTATATGTTGGCAAATTGAACACCAATAAAAAATAAATTTATAAAAAAAAAGTCCTTTAATACTTACCATTTACATTGACCTGAATGCAACTAGAGGGTATTATGCTAAGCAGAATAAGTCAATCAGAGAAAGACAGTCATCCTATGATCTCACTCATATGTGGAGCATAAGAAACAGTGTAGAAGATCATAGGGAAAGGGAGAAAAAACTGAATGGGAAGAAATCTGAGAGGGAGACAAACCATGAGAGACTCTTAACTACAAGAAACAAAGGGAGGGTTGCTGGAGAGAAGGAGGGGGGCTGGGGTAACTGGGTGGCAGGCGTTAAGGAGGGCACATGGTGTGATGAGCACTGGGTGTTATACGCACCTGATAAATTATTGAACACTACCTCTGAAACTAATCACATACTGTATGTTGGCTAATTTAATTTAAATAAATAAATAAATAAAAATAAATAAAATACCTTTGATAAACTGGTAAAAGAAATTTTAACAAAATAAATTTTTACATAAATAAATGCCAGCTACACTTTGGGACTTATTGGATAATACTAATTGATAATCATAAGTTATTACTAATCAAAGCTTAATTTAGCCTTCAAATTTTTTCCAGATTTTTCTTAGAATTTTCCCTCTCAGTCTATTTTTTTTTAAAGATTTAATTTATTTATTCACGAGAGATACAGAGAGAGGCAGAGCCATAGGCAGAGGGAGAAGCAGGTTCCCTGCAGGGAGCCCAATGTGGGACTCAATCCCAGGACCCTGGGATCACAACCTGAGCCAAAGGCAGACGCTCAACCACTGAGCCAACCAGGCACCCATTAGTCTATTTTTAAAAAAGATTTAGTTATTTATTTGAGAGAGAGAGCAAGTGGAGAGAGGGCCAGAGGAGGAGAGAGAATCTGAAGCAGACTCCATGCTGAGTGAGGAGCCAAACACAAGCCTCAATCTCAGGACCCTGAGTTCAACCTGAGTTGAACACAAGTGTCAGACGCCTAACCAACTGAGCTACTCAGGCACACCCTCTTAATGTATTATTGATTCAAATGGATCATTATCCTTCCTAGGGTAGCCTAGGTCTCTTTTACCTGAGGTTACTTTAGCTTTGAGATTCTTAAGATACATCAACGTGTTAGATCAGCAAAACTCTGACATGGTAAGTTTATGAGTCTGTTTTCCTTTTGTTGTTCATTTGGACTTTCTCATTTTTTCACAACGGGAACATATTGTACTTTTATGACAGGAAGATAGTTTCGATACCATTCTGGATAAGTGAAATTATAAAAAGGAAAAAGGAAGGAAGGAAAAAAGAAAGATGAGGGGAAAAGAAAGACAAAAAAGAAGGAAAGGTAGGAATGAAGAAAAGAAGGAATAAGGGAAGGAAAGAAAGAAGGAAGAGAGAGAGAGAAAGAAAGGAGAAAAGAGAAGAAAAGAAAGAAAACATGAAAAAGACTCTAGCCCAGGCCTTGAGAAGTATCTTGTTGGGTGACTACGATTATCTTGCTAAGACCACAGGACCAGACCACACCCTTGTATTAAAGTCACGTTTCCGTAAAGGAACACATGCTCCCACTCTCAGCCATCATGGGAAGAGGCTAATTCTGGATCTGAACAAGGGGTTGAGTCTAAACTCTAAGATGTGGAAATGCCTAGAGAGTTCTGATGGCTCATGGTTGAGGTGGTCCCTACCACCGAAGGAAGGAGGCTGGCTGTGAATTGGTCTCTATGGAGTCACCACATCTAGTAGCAACTGAAGTCTGGAACCTGTAGAAGCCCCTCACCTGGGCTAGATTGAGGATATACCTGCTACAGGCTGGTGTCTCCAAAGAGCAGTGATGCCACAAGGATGGTGGGCTTTGAGATGTAGCGAAGAGGCAAGGTGGGAGCCAGCGGGGGGATCCTGGAGGGGACGGGAGGTGGCCTGTTCCTGGGACTGCAGGAGGCTTGCCAGGAAAACCTGCCAGGAGACCCTTGCAGGCAGCTAGTTCCTGGGCCTTAAGCTGGCGAGGGTGAGGGGGGGGCCTCACATTACGTAAAAAGCAAGCATAACATTTTGTCATGCTTCAGACTTGTGCCACCTGGGACATTAAGTGGTGGGGAATAAAAGTGGATAAAAAGACAGGCTAAGGGGGTGCTGGGTGGCTCAGGAGTTGAGCATCTGCCTTTGGCTCGGGTCATGTTCCTGGGGTCCAGGGATCAAGTCCCACATCAGGCTCCCTGAAGGGAGCCTGCTTCTCCTTCTGCCTGTGTCTCTGCCTCTCTCTCTCTGGGTCTCTCATGAAAAAAAAAAAAAAAAGGATGAAAGGAAATGCATAAAAATGTAGACTAGATATACATGTAAGTTGTTGAATTATGAGCAATTTCTTTTTCCTTTTCTTTTTTTTTTTTCTGTAATTTCCAAGTCCTGTATACTTTCTTCCACTATCAAAATGGCAGCGTGTTACAAAAGTTATCATTACATTTGGTCTTGGCGTCCTAGGCCCTGTTCAATCTCGATGACATTGCAGCTTCCCCTTGTGTCGCAGTACATGGAATCGCTCCTATTATTCCATTATAGGAATCATCCCTTTGCCTGCTCCTGGGTCCTGCCTCTAACCTGATACCCAGCAAGCTCCAGCTCCTTCTGAGCCCTCCTAGCCTCTGTCTATACAGAAGAACGAGGAAGACTAAAGGACCATACCTGCATACTCAGAAGAGGCAAAGCTGATTGTTAATTTGTAGAACAGTCAGGAAGTATCTGTTGACTGTGCCTTCAACGGATCTCGAAACATCTTAACTCACACAGCATATTTTAAGGATTCGGTAAATATTTGTTGAACGAAGAATGTAATCAATCAATATATTCATTATCTACTTCTCTCTACATGGCAGATATTTATTTAGAACTTAAATATTGATTTCTTAGTAATAACCATTCATCCTTAGTATTTTTCCGACTGAGGCTCACCAGAAAAGCTTCTTGGGAGACACATCCTGTATTATAGATTTATGCTCTCCAATATGGTAGGTAGTGGTCACGTTGAAATGTGAGTAGAATGCATTAACATGCTGTAAATGTAAAATATGCACTGGATTTTGAGTGATCTTATTAAGAATGTTTTAAATTTTGGTTTCATATTGAAGTGATAGTACTTCGGATATGTTAAGTTGAATATATTATTAAAATTATTGTCACTGAAAAAAATTATTGTCACTGGTTTCTTTTAATCTTTTTAAAAATATGGTTGTTAGAGAAGTTTAATATGGTTCATAACATTTCTATTGGGTAGTAGAGCACAAACATCTTTAAAGGGAGGAGGATTTACCATGTAGCTTTAATGTGATTTTATTATTGTACCAAACATCTTTCTCGTTCTTCTGCTATAGGTTCTACTGTAAACCCTCATTTCTTTTTCACACAGTAGTGTAATGATTGCTCAACGAAAAGAAGTAATAAGGCCATGCAGCAATGCCATATACGTTGACTATAGAACATGACATAAGTTAGAAGTTCAGGCACTAAAAGTCAAAGAATTTTGTTTAGGGAGCCCATGGGAGCAGAGAACACCGAGTATGTGAATTGTCCTGAACTTCTGAATGTATCTCTGGAAGGGAGGGACTGTTATTAAGAAAGATTATTGCGAACTGGTGTTGTGGGATGTTGCCTTTGCAGGTGTGAATTCACCCTCTGGTGTCTGAAAATCCTACAGATCTCTATTCAGGTAAGATGGACCATCTGTAGTTGAGGTACTTCTCAGAAATCTCAATCTTAACCTACTGTCAAAATCTTGATAAAAATGAATGATTTTTGCACACTGACAAAGAAAATGCTACCCGTCCATCCGATAACATTCTGACCAACAACTGTAATGCGTTTGCATCACATAAGCTCCCCGCCCCATCCAAATGTCCTCATTTAACCCCAGTTAAGTACTGTGATCTCGGTTCTTCTATGCAAGACGTGGTATAAGAAATGGCCATGTGAGATACATGCGGAATGATTTTGTAGAACAGATATTGTCCATGTCAGAATCTCTGCAGTTAGAATCCGTAGGAATAATTTGCTGCTCGATTTTAAAGGAGCAAAATAGAAAAGTTGTTCTCACCTTAAAAACTCATCTTTCCTTCTACTAGGTAAAGAGGTCCCAGGACACTGCTGTTTTACCTTGGGTAATCATAAGCTCAGAATCAATTAGTGCTTAATTGTGGTAATAGTTTAATTCTGGTTCTTGACAAAATTATCTTTCTCTAGCTTCCTCTTGCTCTTTTTTTTCTTTTATTCGAAATATGCTAGGTACATAATTATAGTGGTGGCTCTTGCAGGGCTGGGGTTTGTGTTCAGTTACCCCGGCATGAGAACTCATCCCCACTCACCCTCTACCCCTAGTCCAAGTGCACATGATCCCAGGGAAAGCTTTCATGCTGTCCTCAGTCGGGGTTTTGCTGTGTATTGATTTTTTCTGATGGGATATGTAGGGTGACATCAGAAGCCAGCCTGAGTAAAGATATAATGTATTAAGGGGAGTCTAAATATACTCTAGCCTTCAAAGAAAAAACTCTCTCTAGACCTAGTGAAACAAGTGGGAAAGAATTATGAAGTGAGAAAAGTGACAGTTATAAAACCTTGAATTAAAGGCTCAGTGGTATAGCAGAGTTTTGTCCTAATACTTTATACAAATCCTTACTGATCCACAAGGCCCTGTGTGATTGATTTTTAGTCTATCTCTCCAGCATCAACCTGCCTCTCTTCTGCTTATTCGCTGCCTTTATGTTCCTCAATTGTACCAACCTCATCCCTGCCTCAGGGCCTTTGCACTAGCTGTGCCTTCTACCTGAAACACTCTCACCATCTCTTTATATTTCTGGCTCTTTGCTATTATTTAAGTTTTGGCTCAAACAACACGTAGCGAGCGAGACCTTTACAGACCAACCCATCTGAAGAAGCCCTGGTACCTTCACTCACTCTCTATCACATCACCTTATTTTATTCATTGTCCTCATCACAAAAATCATCCTTGGTTGTCCCCTCTTTAGAATGAAAGCTACCTGAGATTAGAGATGTTGTTAGTCTCATTCACATCTCTGTGCTCAGCACCCAAGAGTGCTAGGCATATAGAAGGCTCTCAACAAATATTTTTGTTAATTCCTTCGTTTACTCATTCATTAGTGTCTTGGGCCTGGTACCCCCATGAAGCAGACTTTCAAATGGATAGTTTCTTGACAGGAACCTTTGGGATCAACACGTGAGAGCAGGGAAGGACGTAGGATTGGAGACAGGGCACTGCTGGCCTGGGAAGCAGTCAGAGCAAAGCTTCAGTCAATACCATAGGAAACTGGAGTCAGGATAGTCGCTCAGGGTTGGCCCACCTTGAGGTAAGAGCGATGGTTCTCTCTTCCTCTGGAAGGGGAACAGAACCTTGGGCCCCTGAGGTCTCTTCAGTCAGGGCAATTCCCGGGGTGAGCCTCAGCTGTGAGCCACCAACACTCAATCCTGAAGATTCTGAAGGGTGGTGGGGAATCCGGGCTGCACACCCCATCACCCCTATACCCCAGCACCTCCCACGAGCTGAGAATACATCTAAATGCTGGCGACCCAGCAGCAAACTGAGGGAAGACAGATCCTTGGGCTTGCAGGGCTTACACGTTAGTGGATGGATGATTTGGTCAATGTGTCACCTGTATCTACACGGCGTCCTCACTCCAACAGCACACTTTTAGAAACAGTTGAAGGACCATGGCTCTTCAAGGACATAATAAAGAGGGGCGACCCCTGAGTCCTTTGATGGAACCTAGCATAGCCTGTCAGGGTTAGACTCCTTGTTACAGAGTGAGGTCCCAGGGCCCCAGGACATCGCACGTTCTCCAGACACAAAACCTACCTTAAAAAAAAAATCCCTCTTGTATCTTCTTTTCATCTGTCCTTTACCCAAACTTTTGATTTATGTATCTAGTCTGTCTACCTACAGACGATCTACATGTATTCAGACATCCTGGGCCTTGGAGTTCTTTTCTTGCATTTCTGTAATTTGCTTGAGTTCTCCCTTTTTTTCTGAGAAACTCATTTTAGAACCCGCGAGCTCCAGAACCCCAGTTCTGAGAGATGCTGTGGGGGAAAGGGGAGGAGGAGTCTCAGCTCAAACGTGTCCACATTTTGGAGAATCATGACATACATCTGGACAGTCCTGCAGAAAACAAGTGTGTTTGCAGTTAGACTGCTGTTTCTCAAACTTGTTTTACCACAGTTGCTTGCCCCCTAACTTTTTGTTGTTTGGGGCCATGGTGGTGTGTTCATTCAGTAACACATCTGTCGATACCCCTGCATCAGTGAAGGGCGTCGTTGAGCGATGCTCTCCTGGCCTCTGTCCCTGCAGCCTCCCTTCCTAGCCTCTGCCCCTCCGCGCCATCCCATCGTGCTGCAGGATGATGCCCGGTGCCAAAGGCGGAGGTGACTGCTGAGCTACCCAGTGCCCTTTTCACTTCCTGGGCTAGCCATCTCCATCCCCACTTGTCCATGTGAACAAACTGCCATCCACACCATGACATGAGAACTGTTGCATGACAAGAACTTTCATACAAAGGTGGAGAACGCTTTGGGCCATGGCATCTGGAAGGCACCAGGGACAATGAGGATTCAAAGCAAAGGACCGATTCAATCTAGAAAGGTGGAGGTTGGGGGACAAGGTAGGATGTTGTCTAATTTGGCATTTGGAAATCAGAGAGCACAAGGTCGTTCCACAGGAGATGCAGACAACCCGGGAGAAGGTGACAAGTGAGACGGAGGGAAGTCTGTCCCATCCATGTGCCTCGTGTCAGGCAGTGATGCTTTCACTTCTCTCCCCAGCGGTTCTAACTGGGAGCCTGAACGGGGTGGATGGTTAGGGTCCTACGTCTCCCGCCGGCGAGAAGGAGCTGTCCAGTCCCTCCCCGGTGCTGTCCGCCAAGGGCCTGCTGTGTTCCTTTCATTTTCCGAGAACCCGAGGCTGGCTTTGCCACCCCCCTTCCCACGTGGCACCCTGCACTCTGAATACCCACGTGAGACCCTGGCAGCTATTTTAGGGACGTTGGGTGAGTTGGCCTTCCTGGGTAATGCTGGGGCTTCTCCTATTCTTAAAATTAGCTGCTGGTTGCAACTTTTAGGGTGCAGTGCCCACCGGTAATGAAGTTCTGATGACGGCGAAGACTGGAAGCATTCTGGGAAAGCAGAGCTCTGCAGAGGTTACCCAGGCACTGGCATTGCAAGCGTGACTGGCCGCACGCTCATCTGGCCCGCACCGGCCAGGCCCCATGACTGCCCCCGAGCATAAATGCATTGGCTTCGAGGGATGCTATCAGTGTACAAACTGTTGTCAACAAGCAACGGTCTCCCATCAGCAGGGAAAATCCTGAGGCAATCCCCATGCACACATCCAAGCCAACGTGAGAAAGTCATTTCCAAAGTGGGAAATGTCTATTTCGTGTCGTTGTTCCCAGACAAGGCCCCTGCTTGTATAACACCAGATGACAAATGATGCAGCTGCTCTTCCTCTATTGGATGCATGCACAGAACAGCAGAAGAGGAGCAGTTGCTACATTCACCAGACGTAATCCCTATCCAATGGGCTTGGAGAACGGCTTTCTTTTTTATGTGTCATAAGCCAGATGACATGGGAAAGTCATTTTAAAAATAGTCTCTGCATGGTAATGAATAAGTTCATTCGTCTCCAGAGGCCAAGTGTTCATTTCAATTAAAAAAAAAAAAAAAAGAGAGAGACAATGCCATCGCTGCCTTGCATGTGGTGTTAGGAAAAGGTGTGGCACTTGGATGTGAGGGCTGAGAGTTAGAGTTCTAGAAAAATAAGGCATTTTGAGTAATACGTGAAGAAGATGTAAAGAACCTACTGGCACTTTACTTAGTAAATACAAACGTGGGAGAATCACACTCTCTGTTTTCTATTTTCTGGATTACTCAGATCATTCAGATAAGATCCACAGATTAGAAAACTAAGGACCAAATTGTCCCTGTTCTCCCCGTGTGGACCCTTGAAATAGCCCAGGGTTCCAGCCAGCGTTCTCGTGGCTTTCTTATTGTGAATGAGCACTTCTTGGTTGCTGTTATTGCTGACTCTTCTAGGTCAGGGAGGTGTTCATAATAAACCTCCATCCTATAGCTCATGTAACACGTTTATTAACATATTAAATTAGCCCTGATGTATGGGAATTCCAGCAACTGGTTTCCTATCTTGTTCCTCCCTGCTTGGGTCACTGTGTCGGTGGTTGGCTGGTCACTAATGACTTCTTTTGGGACTGAGATTTAGTTTTTTCCTCCTACTCATTTTAGATATAGGGGAACTTCCCCAAAACTCAGGTTGCCTGACGGAAGCCCACAACCTCCTGTTAGGTCTCTCTAGGATCTCCATCTGTGATCTAATACTTTGGTCTCCTCTGATTCTCTTCCAAGCTTGTAGGGCCTACTGGTCTGTCTGGTCAAACCCCTCCATCCACCAAGCCTCACTTTCAAAGACCAAGACTGTAGGACACAAATACTTCCTTTGTTGTAATTATTATTCCTAAATATTCTTTTAGCTTTAGATATCACCTTACTACTTTCAGCGTTTATTTATTCAGCCAAAAACATGAATGATTTCTATTTTGTGCCAGGAACTGAAGCAGGTACCAAAAAAATAATAACACACAGTTCTTTCCTTGAATAAACTCAGTCTAAGGTAACATTCTCAAATAAGCATATCTTCTATTTGCACAACACTTTAGTGTTCGCAAAGAATTTGCACATGTGATTTCTTGATCATTATGCTTTAAGCTACAGATTAATTGACTTTTCATATTCAAGACCACAAATATTCCAAAGGAATCATGAAACTAGCTTTCCCATGATGTAATTCAAATTCATACTGGAGAGAAACCTTATAAAAGTAATGAATGTGGGAAAGCCTTCAGCCAGAATCATCACCTTTTCCAAGATGCAAGACTTTGTACAGGGGAGAAATGCTATAAATGTTTCATTGCCTGAGCAAACTGGTTTCTTGACCTATATTAGCTGGTGGATTTTCTATTTAAAGAGGCCTCCTTTCAGGGCCATTTGGGGTTTTAGTACCAGGTTCATCTCTTTTGAATTGAGAGAATGCAATTTATGCTTTTGAAATATGATTTATATGAGAAGCTTAGCACTATCAAAATTATTAAACTTAGAGAAAGTCTAATGGGATCATCTCATTTTATTTTTTGCACATTTTGCTGAAGTCCGGCAGATTGAATATTCACTATAATCAGATAAGGCATAGCTATACCATGGGAGAGTAAGAGGACACCTAAAAATGTTTTTATGTCTATTTGGTCAACTGAAAAACACACATTTGAGAATTTCAAGCAATGAGGATCAGTGACACCCAGGCCCAAATCCAAAAATGTGTGATGGCAGCATCACTTTATGGAGCCGCACTTTTAAAATTCAAATACTCCAGGGCTCTTATTTACTTTTAGGTAATTTGCTGTAATTATAGGGTAAGTTGCCCGCCAGGTGCAGGTTAGTGCCATATATGTATATATATAGCCTTGAGCTCAGCAGGTGGATGGGAAGGAGAAAAACAGGGAAACCAGGATCAAAACATCTGCATCTTGGCAACCTGGGTATGCTCAGACCCCTGAGACAACTTTGAAGTTGGTTCTTCAAAATCTAGAGAGATATAATTGCCTTCTGAATAGATGCACAGAGCAACTTGGGTTATCAATCATAATCTTAAATCGCATTGTTTTGATTTGTATGTTAAAGTGCAAAATTTTGAAGTCACCCATTAAGTTATTTCAGAGTTCCATCTACTCCTTTGTGATTCAGTCTTTAAAGTAAGAGTTAGAATAAATGCTTATGAACTAGCCTACACTTTAGCAAGTACCTTAAGAGAAGGGGCCTCTGCAAAAGCATATTCTTTGGTAGAAGAATTAAGAATCAGATACTGAATGCCGGGAGTTTCGATGTAAAAATGTTCTTCTCCACCCCCGCCCCCAAAATAAAGCTGTTTCAAAGGAACATCTAGGGATGTGACCAGAGTGCTGTGCCTAATCGCATATGGCAATTCTGTACCAGAATATGTGTTTAATTGCACACAGCATGTTCCTAGGCACTCTTCTCTATTCCCTTCTGTCTTATTATTACAATCTTAAAAGAAAGGGATGAGTTTAAGAAACTAACCTTAATGATTCTTTCCTATATCCCAGCCATTGAAATTTATATTAAAATATGTTGTCTTTCTAATCATTATAGGGATTGTGTCATGGAGGCATGATATTCTCATTTTATGTGTTGGCTCTTGTGGCAAGTGCTGCAGTAAACATAGCGGTGTTGGCTTTTCTATCCACCAGCAAAAACCATTATAAAATGCAATTAAAACACACACACACACACACACACACACACACACACACACACACACACAAACCCTCCAATGCACAAGAGCCATACAATTATAAAGTACTCAAGAATCAACTAAAATATACAGGAACTTTATAGAAAAAAACCATAAAGGTATGCTGAAGGAAGTGAGAGGATGGATAAATGGGAAAAGAATTACAAATGTAAGAACTCAATATTATAAGGATAAAAGTTCTCAAATGTGTCTTCAAAAACAATGCATTTCCAATCAAAATTCCCATGACATCTGTCATAGAAGAGTATATGTGCAAAAATTGTGAAGACGATTTTATGGATATTATGAGGTATTATCAAGTATTATAATGAGAATAATGTGATATTTATAATTATAAATTATATTTATAATTGGATAAATAGAACCATGTAACAGACTAGAGGGCCCAGGTGTGTGTGTGTGTGTGTGTGTGTGTGTGTATACACATTATTTTGTTAGGAAAACAATAGAGTTTCAACTCTCTGTGGAAGAGATGAACAGCTCAGTAATGGTGTTGGGATAACTGATCATGCATTCACAAAAATAAATTCTTGATAGGCTGAGGAACTATCTGTTTATATGTGTATGTGGCTGTGCGCATGTGAGCTACACACATTTACCCTCCAAAGTATTTAAACGTGTGTACAGGGAGGCTTGTAAAAGGAGACTCATTATATGATCATTTTAATAATAAAATTATTTCTAGAATCATGAAACAAACTATGGCACACCCAAACATGGAATGCCATGCAATATATAAAAGAATGAAGTGCACTCATATGTAATCACATTGAAAGATCTCAGAGTCAGAGAAATTACTGCCTGTGTGCTCTTCTAGGACTTTTTTTTTAAATAATAAATTTATTTTTTATTGGTGTTCAATTTGCCAACATACAGAATAACACCCAGTGCTCATCTCATCAAGTGTCCCCCTCAGTGCCCATCACCCTGTCACCCACACCCCCTGCCCTCCTCCCCTTCGTTTCCCAGAGTTAGGAGTCTTCATGTTCTGTCTCCCTTTCTGATATTTCCTACCCATTTCTTCTCCCTTCCCTTCGATTCCCTTTCACTATTATTTATATTCCCCAAATGAATGAGACCATATAATGTTTGTCCTTCTCTGATTGACTTACTTCATTCAGCATAATACCCTCCAGGTCCCTCCACGTCGAAGCAAATGGTGGGTATTTGTCGTTTCTAATGGCTGAGTAATATTCCATTGTATACATAAACCACATCTTTATTCATTCATCTTTCGATGGACACCGAGGCTCCTTCCACAGTTTGGCTATTGTGGACATTGCTGCTATAAACTTTAATGATTTCAGGTTTCACATTTAGATCTATAATCCATTTTATTTTTGTCTATGGTGTTAAAAGGTGGTTCACTTTCATTTTTTTACATGTAGCTGTCCAGTTTTCCCAGCAGCATTTATTGGAGAGACTATCTTTTCCTCATTGTATATTCTTGTCTCTTTTGTCATAGATTAATTGACCACATAATCACTGCTTTATTTTTGGGCTCTCTATTCCATCTCATTGATCTATGTGTCTGTTTTTGTGCCAGTACCATACTATTTTGATTACTATGGCTTTGTAGTATATCTTGAAAACTGGAATTGTGTCACCTCCAGTTCTGTTCCTCTTTCTCAAGATTGCTTTCGCTATTTGGGGTCATCTGTGGTTGTTGGGAATGTAACTTGGTGCAGCAACCACTGTGGAAAACAGTATGGCAGTTCCTCAAAAAATTAAAAAAGAAATACCATATGATCCAATAATTCCACTATTGAGTACCCAAAGCAAATGAAAACATTAATTTAAAAATATATAGCTACCTCTACACTTATTGCAGTAATATTTACAATATCCAAGATATGGAAGCAATCTAAGTAACAATTAATAAATAAATAGATAAGGAAGATATGATATATATATATGTATATAAATACATATATTATTCCATATATATTTAGATTATTACACGGCCATAAAAAGGATGAGATTCATGCCAATTGAGATAAACATGGATGGACCTAGAAGGTAGTATGCTAAGCGAAATATGTCAGACTGAGAAAGACAAATACCATATGATCTCACTCAAAAGTGGAATCTAAAAAAAAAAAAAAAAAGAAAACAAATGAATTTTTTAAAAAGCAGAATCAGATCCATAAATACAGAGAATTAACTGATGCTTGCCAGAGAGAAAGGGGGTGGGAGATGGGCAAAATGGGTGAAGAGGAGTGGAAGCTACTGGCTTCCAGTTATGGAATGAAGAAATCACTTGGGAATAAAAGGCACCACATAATGAGAGTGAAGCACAAGCTGTACAAAATGCTTAATGGAAAAAAAAAGGAAGAAAATGCTTAATGTTCTATAATTTATATAAATCAATTTATTATATATCCATACACATCCATAGGAAGCAAGTAAATGTTTTAATATATATTATATGATTGTTTTAATATTTATTAATATATATTTTATATGTATAAATAATTGATAATCAACTACAATGTTTTCTTTCCTTTGGGGAGTGTACTGATCAAGGTTTTCAAGGCTGGCTGGCAGAAAATTACTTTGTGCATCAACTATTACAAAAGGAGGCTATATTGTTTGTTCTTACATTTCCCAAGCAGCATAAAGAGAGGAGTGGAACTTATCACTCTCAGAAGAACTTTTGGAAATTAGAAGGTCAAGACATTGAGGACCAATGAATGAAATGAGTCACGGAGGCTAAAATCCACTCATTTTCCATTACTTTATGGCTGAATATTTTGGAAATACAAATACAAGGGAGAAGAAGAAAGTCTAAGCATTTAATCATATTCCTGAAAGGACCATAGATTGCTTTGGTATAATCATTCACAATCTATTTCCCTATGGTAATAGGACGTATATTACTCTGATGTTTAGAAAGAAATGCCAGTTTCCATCTAAAGATGGGATCACACAAGTACACACAAGTATACTGTTTAGGTGGTTCACAAAAGTATGCAGAGTGGTTATAGAAACCCTCTTTTGTTCCCCCCAAAGTGTCAACTAATGCTTCACCCAATGCATGCGGTCAGAACATTTTTTTGATTGACTGGAACGACGTCTTTAGGTTAACTTCAAGAGTTAAGATTCAGGAATTATCTCTCCATCTACGTAATTAGTAAAAAGGAGCTTGAACCCACCCCCCCCCAACCCCCACAGGCGTACATCAGAGAAATGCTGATCCTGTAGAGTTCTCCTACTTGAATAATGGGGCCTGCTATATATAGTGATAAACACAGTTAGGAACTTCAGATGTCCTGTTGAATATTTATATGTTGTATAGATCTCACTATTAAACACATTCACTCAGCGGAGGCATTTGTCAGCTCTGCCGGGTAAGGTTCGGGAAGCTGATCCTTGAAAGGGAAGGAGTAAGAAAAATTGTAGCTCTGGCATTCCAGATAAATAAGCTCCTAGCCGTTGAAAACCACTGAATTTGTACCCCGAAATACAGATCTGTCTGGAAGACTTAACTGCTGGGTTGAGAAATGAACAAATACTCAAATACACTTAATCCTTCTCAAAAGACACCCGGTTTCAACAGCCATCTTTGGATCTTGTAGCAAGAAACCTTTAAAAAAATTCAAGAGGTGCTTCTTGGTGTTAAATGAAAAATAATCCCACAGCCTGCACGCTGTGAATGTCTCGTTTGTTTTCTTGCAATAAAACAGCAAGGGGGGGATTTGTTTTCAAACAGATCTCTCTCCCTTCTTGCCTTCAGGATATCTGATGCTTGGTTTATTTCCCCATCAATTTATCAGGTCATCAGAACGCTCCCTAATTCCCACATTAAAGAGAGAGGACAAACTAATTTTTGCCACATACATTCTCTGCCTTATTCGTTGTCAAGCTTGTTTTTCGACAAAGAGTCTTAAGGGCTCGGCTGCCCAGGACGGTGCAGAGCCCTCAGCTCTGAAGATGCAGGCTAATAGGAACTTTTTCTGCCTCCCCTTTGAATCCTGCACGACAAAGTGTTCCCTTTCCCAGAGAGTCCCTACAATGGACAGGCCTTGCCATGTCCACTTGAACTTTTAATAAGCAGCTAAGATGAAAATGTTAAATGCGGAGCTCTTGCTTGTCCTCACCCCCAACAAGCCTGCTCTTCCTCCCACACCAACCACCCTCCTTCCAGAGATTGCCCAGGCCAATATCCTAGGAGTCCTCCTTGATCCTTCTCCCTCTCAAGCCCCATATCCCGTTATTAGGAAATCTTGTCACCAAATTGACCCGTGCCCTCATCCCTTCCCACCAGCTCCCCTGCACGTCTGAGCCTCTACTGCCTCTCACCTGGGCCAGTTCACTGACCTTCTCGCTGGTCTCCAGGTTCCCACCCTCTCCACCTCTTGGAGTCTATTCTCCAAACAACTGCTGGAGAACCACTTCTAAAATGTAAATCTGGTGATGCCATTTCCTTGCTGAAATCCCTCCAACAGCTGCTCATTGCACCGAGCACAAAACTCACAGGCCTTCCTTTGGAAGCCAATATTTTTTTGTATGAGCTGGCTCTTGGCTTTTCCACGTCTAGATTGCTTCCCCGGCATGCTCTTCTGCAGTGGCATTGCCCTCCCAGAGGCAGAGCGAGTGTGTCGGCCCCAGGGCGCTCATATGGCTCACTTCCTCACTTCATTCAAATATTACCTCCTCTGGGCGCCTGCATGGTAAGGTCACTTAAGCTTCAGGCTCTTGGTGTTGGCTCAGGTCAGGATCTCTGGGGTGTGAGATCTATCCATCCATCTAGCCCCATGTCCAGCTCTGTGCTCAGTGTGGAGTCGGTGTGAGATTCTCTCCCTCTCCCTCGACCCCTCCCTCACCAAAACCCATAAATACATCTTTTTAAAAAAAAGACTCCTCATTTCCAAAATGGGGGGAGGGGGAGTAATTCGATTGAATGAATGAATGAAAGCAATACTTCATTGACTGTGTTTACAAAAATAAAGTGAAAAGCATTGATTCATAGCAAGCTGTGTTTCTGGTTCTGATGTTTAGTTTCATCTGGTGAAGGCTATTTTTCTTTTCAATGATGTGCTTGGAAGTTTGAGATATTATAATCTAGTAATTAGTAAAAATTACTCATATATTTGAGTGCATTCTGGGTGCTCAGAGACTGTGCTAGTTTGCCACAGGTACTTTATGTACTCCTCTAAGGTCAGTATTAGGACACTCTTGAGATGAGGGTGGTGTGGTTTAGAGAGTTTGTTTCCAGCCCAAAGGTCACAGTGATCACATATAGTGGTGCTTGGATTTGAACCCAGGCATTCTCTGGAAGTAAGGCTTACTAGGGACTTTGATAAAAAGAAAAAGTCAATGAGATGGACACCAAATGGCCACTTTGGGCACTTCTGTGAGTGCTAGGGGACTCTAGGATGCTCGTGTCACTCCTATTGTCTCCCACCCATTGCCCTTTCCATCCTGAGCAGGTGGGCCACGGTGCCAAGCCAAGCCCAGCATCACTTTTCCAACCAAACTGCCTTCATGGCAACGTTGCTACACATTTTATGATTCGGATAGGATTGCAGCAACTCTTTATCAAACAATTCTTTCTTGGCCTCACACTCTAGTAGAGCTTTGCTTTAAATGTAAAGACGTTTATGGGTTCATCCCAAATAATCCAGTGTTGTCAACTCCCTTCTGCACCAAACATTACTGTTGAACATATTCTTCTGCATAAACTCTCTTGGCCTATGTGGTTGCTCCTCAAATGCATCCCTTCCCATCGGACTCCTCCCCCCCCCCCACAAAAAAAAACCAGTTGTGTAAGTGGAGAAAAGCCATCTTAATTCAAAGCAATGATTTTCCAGTTCCCTGCTGCTCAGAGTGGGCAGAGCTCCGTCTATGCTCCTGTCATCAGGAGTAGTTCTCAACCTCGAAGCGTCTTCCCAAAAGCCAGGCCACCACTCCCTTCTCACTACTGCCCTTACATCCCAAGTCTTGCCTTTCCCAAATCCATCATCCCCACCTCCTTCCTTCCACTCTGCCTTCTTCACCCCTTACTTTTTGGTTTTCCACTTTATTTTCAACCTCTTACATCTGATATCACCAAATGATGTGAGAGGTTGGAAATTTAGTTTCAACCTTCTCAACTTTAGTCACGTGTTCTCCGAACATTATTGTGTTTTGCACTGAAACAAGGTCCTCCTTCAGCAATGAACTATCCCCATTATGACTTGTATTTATACGCATTTCATGGTTCTGGAAGCCCGTTCGCATATCCAATGGAACCAAGCCTTCCGAGCAATACTGTGAAATAGATGTCACCATCCTAAATGGAGAGAAAAGGAAGTGGAGTCACAGAGCCTTGTCCCTTGCTCCATCCTACCCAGAAACGTGGACATGGGAGTAGAATAAGGCTGTTTTGTCATCCCTCCACAGCACACTGATTGTGAGTCTACTACAGTAGAATGTGGCGGGATTTGTGCTATCTGTTCTGATAACTACCAGCCACGTGTGACTATGTACATTTAAATTAATTAAAATAAAACACAATTGAAAATTCAGTTCTTTGGTCACATCAGCTGCAATTTACGTGATCAGTAAACATATCTGGGAAGTGGCTACTGTACCAGACAGAGCAGATGTTGAGTATTTCCATCATTGGGCAGATGTTCAATTGGACGGTGCTGCCTAGGTCTCTGTCAGACTGTTGGTGCTGAGAGAAGAGTAGAACTTCCACTATCCTGGCTTTCCAGCTGCATTTGCACTGGTGAGGGTGTACACTTGTTCCCGGGAGATCTGGAACCATCCCATCATAGTGGACAGCTAGTTCATTGTTCCCCTAATGGGACAGATCATCAGAATGACAGATTCCTGACCCATTAATTCCTGAATGAATCCAGAGTGCTGGGAGGTGGATTATTACCTCCTGATCTGCTAGTTGCAAACCTTTTTATTGATAAGTCAAAGAATCCCGAAAAGGCAAGCTGACCTCAGGACACCGTGGACATTACCCATTGCAATTCTCCCCTTGCAAAAATTGAAGTCTGTAGTGACCAAGTCACCCTTTCAAAGTCACCTGGTTGTTAGCAGACTCGAGAACAAAACATGAATTTTATTTATTTCACTTCCAGATCCTCTGTGCAGGCTCTCCTTCCTCAGCCCCACTATTTTATTGAGCATTTGTCATCTACCAAAGCCTGTCCTGGAGGATGGTCAGGGAAGGGAGTCAGAGAGCAATGTCCTCCTCTCTCTGCCCAAGTCTTTCCTGCTACATTTATTAAAAATGGAGCTGCTGTTTTCCTAAGGCTCTGCCAAAGAGGAGCAGCCTTGTGAGGCTCCCGAGACAGCTGGCCAACAGGATTACCCAGCCTCGCCTTGGATAATGAGACGCTGTCTCATACCATACCTCACACAACTTGTTCCAGAATGTGTGTCTGCTAAGAACACCTGCCCCATGGCCCTCCCTCCATCAGCCACCATGTAGAGCCCTGGTCTCCTTCCCAGAGGAGTTCGAAATAAGTCAGCGCTGGGCAGCCAGAGAAAGCTCTAGAGCTTCTTGCCTACAAAGTCATAAAGCAACAGCTGGGTGTAAAAATATAACCCCTGTCACTTTTCCAAATAGCATGAGACCTGGCCTGGAGGGGCCCGTGGAAGTTTCTCGGGCATGTTATAATTCACAGCTGCTGCCTGGAGTTTGTCCTCCCTGAGGTTTTAGGGTGTCGGAGGGCTGCGGTCTTTCTCCAAGCCTTTCTTTGCTTCCCCGGGGCATCTGCACCCTCCAGTCTTCAGAGTGACCGGCTGTGAAGTGCAGTGGCCCTGGGGGGCCGGGACGTCCTGGAGCACTGTTGAGGCTCCTAGAAGGAACACCGGGACCTCTGGGGCAGCAGCAAAGCCAAGAGCCAAGCTCCTGGCCTGACAGTCCTGCATGCGTGGAAGCAGCAGCTCGCCGAAGTGGGGGCTGCTGCCTGGTTCGGTGCAGGATCCAGAGTCCGAGTGTCCCAGGAGGGGAAGTAGCCTATGGGAATCCGGCCGCCCTGGCGTCCAGTCCCTACTGCAAGTAGCGGAATTGCTTTGATTTCTGCCTCATGCGGAGGCATTAGGGGGTGAAGTGGGCCGTGAGTCTCCTTCGTGCAAAGCAGAACTGGCTGGTTAGGTGCAAAAGCCCAACAGCTACGCGTGTCCACCTGCACCCCGGGCAGCCGATGAGCAGATGCAGCAAAGACTCTTTTGTCAGGTTCAGCCGGGACCTCGGGGCCGGGGGGCCCCCCCAGAGCCTGGGTCCCGCTGAGCCTTCTGATCAGCAGAGCCGCCACCATCTGCTGAGGCTGCTGCCTTCGCCCCCGGGCTCCGGCTCCGGGGCCCAGCAGACGGCCAGGCATCATTAGCCGGCTTGTGCACCAGGTGACCCTGCTGAGACGGGTCACCTTGTGTCTTGAGGGTGGGGGGGGGGTTGTTCCCCCCTGCTCCCAGTTCCCATCCTGAGAAAGGAAACTTGAATTTTGGTCCTCCAAGGAAAGGATGACAGTATGCAATCCGTCAGGCCTTGCTGGAAGCCAAGCGGCTTCGCTAAATGAAAAAAGAAGGGGAACACGCTGAGGGGCCCTCTTCTTCTTTCAGTCCCCTGGGATCGGACTGGAGGAGCCCTGCCTGCGTGCAGCCCATTTAAATGCAAACACCTCAAAGGTGCTTCCCTCCTCCCTGGTGCTGTGTGGATTAAGGGAGATGCCTAACATTCTGGCTAAAATGAAGTGAAAATGAGAGGTACTGGCGTGAATGGGGAATCAACGGAAGAGGCTCAGCACCCTGGTCAGTGGCCGCAAGGTCCACGCAGGGAGCCACGCAGAGGCGAAGAGAACAAAGCTACAAGCGCACGCTCTGCCCCCCAGTCCCTAATTTTTCCCATCAGGCATCTGTTTCACAGCCCCAGACTGTGGCACAGACTTTGTTGCAATTTTCCCCCCCACAGACCATTTCCCCCTAGTCTACCCAATACTCTGAGCCCTGCACCCCGCCACCTTCTCTAGGGGCTGATCTCTTCCCCTGCAGGAGGCCCTGGGCCAGGCCTCTTGACCTTCCAGCTGAACCCCCATCCCCCTTCGTTCTTATCTTGCTTCCTGAGGGGCTTTCCCCTGAGTGACAGTGACCTAGTTCACCTAGTTCCGGACTTCACTCTACACAAGTTCGGGCAGGAATTCTTTTTATGAGTCAAATCTCAATGTAATCGATATTCTCTTCTGAGATAACTCAATTAATTCTCTTAATAAAGGAACCCATGTTTTTGGAGGGGGCTGTAATTATGGATTCGGCTGCATTTTAATTTGGAGGAAGAGGGAGGGTTGTGAGAGCTCAGAGATGCATGACAGAATCTTCTAGATTTCGCTCCTGTAGGGAATTTGTGCGGATGCTGCCGTCGGGTCAGCGGACGGCTCTAAACTGTGCACGGGTGGGGGGGATCTTCTCATCAAGTGCGGAGATTTGAGTTTAAGGATCTTAAAGCTTTTTAGATCACGGATCCGTTTTAGAAATATCACAAAAGGCCATGAGGGTGCAGCCGTCTCTGCGCACTTCTCAGAGGCGCTCGGCCGCAGGGGCAACTGCAGGGCGTCGGGCCCTAGGCCTCTACACCTGCTCTCCGGGTCTTCACCTCCTGCACCGGTTCCGTCAACCTCCTCTGGGTCCCTCCCTGTGGTTATTTCAGACCTTGAGCAGCGCACTCGAAGTTTCCACCCGGCCACTGAACCATTTAACCTCACCTTGGACATGGCTGAGAAACTGGGGCTTCATAGATGGTCCCCTTCTTGGAGCCCTGCCCTGGCCTCCTGGTGCCAAAGCCTGTCCTCTCCTCCTGTCCCGCCCTCTGGGGAAGAGGTGACCCTTCTCCACTCTGGTCACCCCCCTGCCTGCTTCCTGTGGGCCTGGGGCCTCCCTCTGTGACCGCTCCTCCCTTGCATCCTACTCCCCTCTTGCCCGACTTATGGCCCAGGCCTCACCTGTGCCCATGTCCGCGCCTCCTTCCCTTGGTTGGGCAGCTTACACCTGCTGCCCAAGCTGCCTCAACTCCCAAGCACTCTTGAAAGTCTGCGCTGTGCTTCTGACCCTCCCGAGAGACCCTCTGGGGAAAGATCATCATTGACCCTGGAGGTTTCAAATGGCAAGAATTGGGGGGTGGGGAGGGCTGGAAGGTTGTGGCTTGCCTGACGTTGTGTGGCTTTTGAAACTGCAGCCCCACTGAGATCAGGGTGGGTACGGCTAGCTCGCCCTGCAAATCCCCGCTAAACCCAAGCAGGCAGGTCGGGGTTCAAGTACCGCCTCACACTATGGTGATACTTTGGGGAGGCATCTTTAGGGAGGTTCCTTATCACGGTTTTAGCGACAAACTATTACAGCTACACGGCCGGCGAGCTGCTAGTGGGGTCACAACCAGGATTCACACTGAGCGGGCAGGGGCAGGACTAATTCTTTTCTGGGTATTAATTCTTACAGCAACTCTGTAAGATAGTGAGGAGGAGGAGGGGGAGGAGGAGGGGAAAGAGGAGGAGGAAGAGGGAGAGGATGTATAAAAAAAATGAAGAAATGGAGGCAGAGAGAAGGAAAGCAATTTACTGCTTCAGCCACACAGCTAGTGAGAGGGAGACGTCACATTCTTAGGCACCGTCCCGTGCTCTCTGTCTGTAGCCCCTGTTCACTCAGAGTTGTACACGAGATAAAAATACAAGCCCCTGTGCCAGTTAGGCATGTCTTCATGAGTGTCCCCTAAGGCAAACCCATTCTGTGTCCCAGATTTGTATTACATCCCTCCCTCTTGTGTGGCTCCCAATCTTTGTGAGTGGACCAAACCTAAGAGGGCATCTACCTTTCTTTCTCTCCCTGGTCCTCTCTCTTCCCAGTACCCAGCTCCCCTACTGTCTGCCTCCCTCATGTTTCACCCGCCAGCCTCCTGGTCCCCTTGGTTGCAGCTCCGGTGCTCATCACCTCCTCTCACCATCATACTGGTTTCCCGACTTGCCACTGCTGCCGTGGGTCTGGCTCCCCTCTCCTTGACCCTTTATCCTGCTTCCAGAGGAGTTTTCAAAACACAAACAGGATCATGTCCTTATTAATCCCCTCCAAATAAGACACAGACAGGTCACATCACTTGCTCAAGTTCTCAAAGGTAAGAGTCAGAGCCTGACTCCAAGTCCAGGGAGTCTGGGTGAAAAACCTTCCCTCTTAACCCTTCAGCCCGAGTCAGCCAGGCCTCCCCGAGAAGCAGGGGGATGTCACCAGGGTTCCCCTGGCTGCCTGCTTTCTCTGCCAAGGGCTTCTTCAAAGCTTCCACACCGATGCTCTCCTTGTAGCTGATTCCAGCTCATCATCAGTTAGAATCGGATAAACACAAAATCACACGTCAAATCCACCGGTTTTTATTGACCTCTTTCTTGTCCAAGTCTATACACATTCAAGGATACTCACACCAGAATCACTGCAACAGATTTTCCCCAAATCCAACAGACTAAATGTCATTTTTGAAAAGAAAAATATGTGAAAATATGTGCTCTCTAATGAGATTAATATCTGACTCAATATTTTTTTTTGTACTGAAGGCATCACGGATCACTTATGGGTCATTTTGTAAAAGTAAAGTAAGAAAAAGGCGTGTGTGGATTCACTAAATAGTTTTAAGGTTGGACTGATGCTGCAATTCAAAGAGGCTTTGTGAAATATTTGCATTTGTGGTCACCTTTTATATGGGTTTATGAGGTTTCATTTGCTCTTGCAGTAATACTGTGTGAAGTAGGAATTTTCCTGCCTATTTTATGAGGCTCAAAATATTCACCCAACGTGCCTCAAGTCACCCTGTGAGATGGTGGTGGAGGCAAGATTCAAATCCAACCTTCTCATATTCATATCCAAGCTGTTTGTGGTGCCCAGGTTCTCAGGGATCTGAAAAAACATTTTGTTAATCTTTTTATTTAAATTCAGTTTAGTTAACATAGAGTGTATTATTAGTTTCAGGGGAGGAATTCAGTGATTCATCAGTTGCATGTAACGTCCAGCACTCATCACATGCCCGCCTTGATGCCCATCACCCCCCGCACCTCCAGTGACCCCCGGTTTAATCCCTGTAGTCTCTTATGGTTTGCCTCCCTTCCTTTTTTTTTTAATAAATTAATTTTTTATTGGTGTTCAATTTACCAACATACAGAATAACACCCAGTGCTCATCTCGTCAAGTGTCCCCCTCAGTGCCCGTCACCCATTCACCCCCACCCCCCGCCCTCCTCCCCTTCCACCACCCCTAGTTCGTTTCCCAGAGTTAGGAGTCTTTATGTTCTGTCTCCCTTTCTGATATTTCCCAACATTTCTTCTCCCTTCCCTTATATTCCCTTTCACTATTATTTATATTCCCCAAATGAATGAGAACATACACTGTTTGTCCTTCTCCGATTGACTTACTTCACTCAGCATAATACCCTCCAGTTCCATCCACGTCGAAGCAAATGGTGGGTATTTGTCGTTTCTAATGGCTGAGTAATATTCCATTGTATACATAAACCACATCTTCTTTATCCATTCATCTTTCGATGGACACCGAGGCTCCTTCCACAGTTTGGCTATTGTGGACATTGCTGCTAGAAACATCGGGGTGCAGGTGTCCCTGCGTTTCATTGCATCTGAATCTTTGGGGTAAATCCCCAACAGTGCAATTGCTGGGTCGTAGGGTTTGCCTCCCTTTCTGTTTTTATCTTGTTTTATTTTTCCTTCCTTTCCCCTATGTTCATCTGTTTTGTTTCTTAAATTCCACATATGAGTGAGATCATATGGTATTTGTCTTTCTCTGACTTATTTTGCTCATCTAGTTCTATCCACATCATTGCAAATGGCAAGATTTTGTTCTTTTTGATGGCTGAGTAGTATTCCTTTGTATCCATGTACCATATCTTGATTCATTCCTCTGTTGATGGACATGTGGGCTCTTTCCATATTTTGCCTATTGTGAAAATATTTTTTGTGAAAATATTTTTTAAATAAACATTTGATTTTGAGGTAATTGTCAACTTAGAGAAAAATTGCAAAGATGGTACAGGGAGTTCCCGTGTACCCTTCACCCCTTTTCCCCAATACTAGTGTCTCATGTTGTAATAGTACAATTATCAAAACTAAGAAGTTTTCATTTGTACATTACTATTAATGAAATTCTAGTCCTTATTCAGATTGCACCTGCTTTTTATAATATCACTTTTTCTGTCTCAGGATCCCTGGATCTGCAATCCAGGACCCTACATTACATTCAGTCATCATGCTTCCTGGGTTGCCTCTAATGACTTTCTCAGTCATTCCTTGATAGTTTAAAGAAGTACTGACTGGTCAGAAATTTTGCAGATGTTGAAAATAATTTTTTTGATACTCAAAAATGTCACATTTTTGCTTACAGCACTTTATTCTATACCTACTTGATTTTTGTAGGCCTGTTTCAAAGGGCAGGTTTCCAGTGCTTTTGCCTGGAAATGATTGCACATATCTTCTTGACATTATTAAGGACCCAGAACTTGTTTCAATGCTGTTTTTACCTCGCAAATCATTGCAGTGCATACCCTCAGATGAATTTAGTGTCTATGCTCATATTCCCAGATAATTGGATCCTTGAGGTCTAAAATGGTAACTAAGCTGAAATCATTGCAGAGAAGACGATGAATTACACGCAAAATTAAGAGGCCACTTCACAGAGAGATGGACTAGTAACTAAACTAAATGGATTTAAATTTTTTTTTGGATTTAAATTTTTAAGAAACAAAAGTTTGCCATAGCAGAAATCAAATTACGTGAATGTTAGATGGTAATAGACCACGCTGACTTGTCTCAGGGTTGATCGTTCTTTATCATCAATTACTTTGGGCTTGAGGAATATTTAAGACCCCGTTCTTATATTTTCAGCTTATAAAATGAAATGATAAAGATGACAACTCATACCTAGTACCTGGCACGTGGTAGGTGCTCCATAAATGTGAATTTCTTTGCAGAGAACACTTACTGAGTGCTTATTTCATGACAGGCCCTCTTCTAGTGCTTTACACACATGGGCTCATTAAATCCTTACCACCACCCACTTTACAGTTTAGGAACTGAGATTCAGAGAGGTTGAGTTGCCTGGTTACACAGATGAGTGCTATGGTTGGGATTTGAACCCAGGCAGTCTGGCCACTGTAGCCACTCCTTTAACCGTGGTTTTCCGCTGCTCCTTTGTTATCTACGCAGACCAATCCGAGGCATTAGCCTTGCACCTGAGTGAATTTTCAAAATGACCAAATTGAAAATAATTTATCCTTTTCTGTTGGAACTTTCTAAAGTACATTGCTTGTCTTCCTTGCATAGATATCATATTTCCTTAGTATCAGAGGACTATGAGTGTAAACACCAAATCCTGTATTTTGCTCAACTATTTTCTTTTCCCTACACAGAGTGGCCCCATACTGATAAAGGGTTGATGAGTTATTTTCCCTGTCATTCTGATTTATCAGTTTCCTTTATCACTCTTGGCTCTCCATCACTTCTGGCTTCTTCTAGTCGCATGACTCTCACAGGATCTGTTCTCTCTCTTTGCAATCACCTGCTTCCAGTTTGCTATTAGAATTACATCTAATGTCAAAGTAAAGCTACTGAGGGGTGCCCTCAGGCTCTTTCCCATGAACTCAGGGCATGGGAGAGCATGGGATTTGTGACATGTATTTCCATTGCTGTCATATCACTTAGATCGCTTCTTTGCTTGTTGCCTTGGCTCTACTCCTCAACCTTGAGCTCACTTCTGGATAAGTGAACGAATATATCGCACATCTTGAACATCAGGTCTTAATAAAATAGATAATAAATTACTAATGGTTGTTTTATACCCCCAACCAAGTTACTAAACGCCATGCCAGTGGTGGCAAATAAATTAAATAAATAAGCAAGCAAGCAAAGAAGCAGTTTATTATCTAAATGATAATGCAAATGTGATCAATTATATCATTTAAAGCCCCATGGCCTTCGTCATCAGACTTGGGGCATGGTGGTTTTTCTTTGGCTTAATAGAGAAATTCTCCCCCTTGACCAATGTTCTAACATTCATGGCATTTGAGGTCTCAGGGGTGGAGTGTGGATGGTTTCTCGGCAGGTATCTGGTGCCCTGTGGGACACATAGAGGTGGTGATCTCTGATGGATTTCCATTTTTCATCCTGACACTGAAATCCTTACCAAAAATGAGACCAATCATGAGGTTTGTTTCTTTTTGCCTTCCCTGATACTGAAATTATTCCAATTCAGCATCAGGATGGATGGAGTTTTTACTCCTGGCTCTCTACTGGAAACAGAAGTGTCCTCCACCTGGACAGGGTTGGGGCCAAATTGAGGAAAGAACTTCTTCTCAGCTGTTATTTTGGACTCAGCTGTGTTTGGGAAAGGGTGGCTGGAATCAAACAAGGTATGTTTTTGACTCCCAAATCTTCCATGGTCTTTGGTATTGATCATGTCTGTTACATCCCAGAGCATCCACATGGAGGAGGAAGCACAACCAGGTATTACTAGGGAAACTCCACAGAGGCAAATGGTTACCATCACCCAGAATTTTTCCCACCTGAGCCTCAACAAGTGGGCACTCAACAAGCAACCAGGGTGCTCCTACTTCAGAGTGGAGACTGTGCAGGGGCGGGGGGTACTTGGTTCTCTGTTTGGAAATACAACACTCACAGCTCATTGGGTATTGATCTCATGCGTGGTGACTATTTTATTCTTCCATAAATGGGACTGAAGAGCTCCCTGGGGTCTTAGCTCATCCATCATAAATAATAAATACTCCTATTAATTATGTGGTCAGTGACTTTGCAGTCTGAGATGTCATCAAAGTTTATCAATTAACAAATATTTTGTAGAATTAAGAAAGGATTGCGCATTTCAGTTCCTTAAAGCTGTATATTTTCTATCCTTTAACCACACCTAAAGTCCTCCCAAATTCGATAAACCCATGTTCAGATTTATTTTCTAACCACACTTAACTAATTTATTTCCAAGCCTGCCACCATGTTTTTGTGAACCGCATGATTGAAGAGGTGTTCAGCTTTGATGCTAAGTGACAGTCAAGGCAGTTTCTTAATGGATGAATTATTAATATTCAAGATGCATGAGGTTACCAGGAGACTTTCCGGCACGACTTTTAAAAGCAATAACAAATGTAACTAGGGCTTTCCAGATATGGCACCATGGTCCAACTTATTACCCATCAACTGCCCCTGCTTTTATGTGTGATAGAACACAGCCATGAAATCTGGGCTCTATTTTTGAGGTAGCTCTCCAACACCAGTAATTGCTAAGAATAGCAGTGACCATGTATTAATAACCAATTAAGGCATTAGTCTGTGCTCACTGCCTGCTTCTAACTTCTACCTCAGGCAGCCCAGAGAACAGTGCTGTATTTGAACAACAACGAAAGGGAAAGGTTCTGCTAACATATATATATAAATACATATATATATATATTTGCTACTATAATTTATAAATATGTATGTATATAAAATTTTTACATATAATTATAATTTTATATAATTTTTTCCCCCAGCAACTGACCCTGGGCAACAAAATGAGTTTTTCTTACAAGGCCCCAGAATAGATCGCTGGTTTTCAAATGTTCACTCTCATGGTGATATCTGAATAAGGAATATGGCTGGTCAATTACGATGGATATGATGGTGACTTTCTAAGAGCATTTGGCTGAAAAAAAAATCTATTCTCTGGTTAATAAATGAATAAACACTTATATAAAACATTACTCTATGTTTGTTGTCTTTTATGATCTCCTCCCATTTTTGAGAATTTTTCTTCTCTTATTAATCTCTGACACCTACACGCTTCTTACCTTTCTTCTGGTGCCAAAGGAGACTTAACCTCACTATCAAATACTCTACTCTGTTTAGTCCTGTGTCAGTCGGGTTCTCCCTGGAAGGTTGTATCCAGGGTGACCAGTGCAGTGTCTGGGTTTGACTGTCCCCCTTTTAATAGAGGGGAGAAATCATTTCCGCCAGCAGATTACAACTGAGGCCCTAGCAGTGGGCAAGAAGGAAGCAAGAATTTCTTCCCTTCATTTGCAACTGCCATGGGCTACATTGGATCAAGGTCTTTTCCAAAAGAAAGATGAAGGAGGAAGAGAGGAGTGGAAGAAAGGAGAGATTAGTCATCGCCACCATGTTTTGAGGGTCTACTTGAAATTTGGATCTTCAATTAGCTCACACACATTAGCTCATTTAATTCCACAACAATCAGTTTTACTTTAAAGATGCAACATGTGAGGCTTGAGAGTCTAAGCCACTTGTACCCAGACACCCAACTTGTAAATCGCAGGGTCTGAATTTGAAACCAAGTGTGTGTGAGTCAACATTCAGTTGCCTTCCACCATTCCCTGCTGGCTCCCCTGAGGTGAGAGTGAGTGAACCTGGCTCCTGAAGGGCCCTCACCCCTGCTCTCCTCCCCACGGAGTCTCAGCAGTCAAGGGGAGCTCCACCAACGAGAAGCCAGGTTGTCAGTGAGGACACTGGACTCCCAGCTGCTACTTTCCTCTGGGGAGGTGGGCCACTTCCAAACAGGGCACGCTCTTCTACCTGGAAG
The DNA here is from genome assembly GCF_048418805.1 of Vulpes vulpes. Lineage (NCBI taxonomy): Eukaryota > Metazoa > Chordata > Mammalia > Carnivora > Canidae > Vulpes > Vulpes vulpes. The sequence continues at coordinate 478,077 of NW_027325811.1, forward strand.
GTGCGGACATTAGCTATAAAGATGACTTTGTTGCCCCCTGCCAATCAGACTTTTTTTTAAAGATTTATTTACTGATTTTAGGGAGGAGGTGGAGGAAAGGCAGAGGAGAGGGAGAGGGGGAAACTCTAGGAGACTCCCTGTCGGTCATGGAGCCCAGTGTGGGGCTCTATCTCGAGCCTGCGATCACGACCTGGGCCGAAACCAAGAGTCGGTCACTTGACCAACTGTGCCGGCCAGGCGCCCCAATCGGACAGTTTTAATAAGCATTTTGGGGCACATAACAAGGCTAATAAGTCACTATTAGTCCAGCTGCAGTTCTCAAGCTTGTATTGAGGTGGCTTGATGATGGCAACCAACCCAAAACAGCCACTTCCACTGAGTATGAACTGTGATCTCAGGCCTCATGTCACTTCTCATGACTGTGAGCACTCTCAGACATTATGTCTCCATCTTACAGACAAGAATACTGAGGCTTAGGCAGTGAAAGAACAACACCAGACAGCAAGCACATTGCTGAGAAGTCACGAGAAGACAGGTCTGCGGGCACCCACCCCACAGGCCAACCGCAGCCCTTTCCCATCCCTGCTGGGTCGGAAGGATGCCTGGCAAAGCTGCCCTGAGCACCCACACTCGGGGCCCATCACATTCCCATCCACAATCGAACCGAATAATTGGAACCTGTCCCATTCTTACCCTAGGTTTGATTGCAAACTCTCTGGCCCTCACTGTTGCCTGTTCGTAAGCTTTCCATGGCTACCCATTGCCCCCAAATCCAATATCCAAATGCTTTCGGTGCAGGTGTTAAGGCCTCCTCCACAACCCACCTGCCCACTCTTCCATCTCATCTCTGACCACCTTGTCACTAAACCCGTGCTTTAGTTTCGGGGTGCGTGGGGGGCTTGGTGGGCCAAGTACCTGCCTTTGGCTTGGGTCATGACCCGAGGGTCCTGGGCCTGAGCCCCTCATTGGGCTCCCTGCTCAGTGGGGCGTCTGCTTCTCCCTCGCCTTCTGCCCCTCCCCTGACCACTCATGTTCTCCCTCCCTCTCTCTCTGCCCCCCCAAATAAATACATAACATCTTTTTTTTTTTTTAAGATTTTATTTATTTATTCATGAGAGATATAGAGAGAGAGGCAGAGACAAGGCAGAGGGAGAAGCAGCCTCCACACAGGGAGCCCTGGGCCAAAGGCAGACGCTAAACCACTGAGCCACCCAGGGATTCCCAATTAATAAAATCTTAAACAAAAACCCCTTCTGTTTTACTTTCTTGATGAGACCCCAGGCTGCCTGAGCTCGCCCCAGTTCTGTCCATCCTAAAAGCTTCCACTAACCTCCCCAATTGAACCCAGCTCCAATTCCACTTCCTAGCTCATCTGGAAAATTCAGATGGAAGTACTGGCTCCCAATCCCACACTCCGGTAGTAGCTATTGTCAGGCTAGTTCACTTGCCAGTTCGTGGGCATGACTTGCAGGCCTGCCTGCTTCAGGGCTTTGATATGCTACTTGAAACTCTGCATGTTTTTTAGCTTTTTAGTTTCACCCCCATTAGCGAGGCAGTCGGGCTGATGCCCCTTGGTGACACCTAGGCAGCCACCCAGGGCCTGGGCAGAGGGAGAAGCACCTCTGGAGGCTTAGGCGCCACCTAAGCCGGAGCCGTGGGTGGGAGCCGGAGCCACCCACGTGCGCTTGTGCAAGGACGTGGTGGTGTCAGCCCAGGTGAGAGCCCAGTTCTGGCATTGACATGCTGCCAACCTTCATTTAACCTGAAAAGGTGAGAAGGGAAAGCAAGATGAAACGAGACAGGATGGAACCCCGAAGACCAAAAATGAAATTTGACTTGGAAACGAGTCATGGTTTTCTGTGCATTTTGTTTACGGCCCATTTGCACATCGCTCTCTGTCGTGTTTGCCTGTGCAGCTCATAGGGTGGGGAAACGATGGAACTTTGGATTAAAAGAATTCCTTTAAACCCTGGTAATGCTGATGAACTGCCTCCCTGGGGGATTAAAAAAAAAATCTTACCTTCAGGAGCAGCCAGGGGCAACCAGACACCCCCGGGACACTGTAACTATCAACAAACCGGGCCAGACGCTTCTTCTAAGGTTTGTTTGTTTGTTCACCTGCTTGTGAGTCAACGGTGGAGAGAGCAGCCCCAGGACTCCAGGGTGGCCACCTTACTTGCCTTTGACTCTGTGACCCCAAAGCTCTTTTCATCTGGCTAAACCATTGAGGGGAGGAGGACAGCAGCAGACTCTTCCAAAAAAGGGGGAGAAAATATGTCCTTCCCAAAGCCTGTTTGTCCACTTCACGCTCCTCTCAGCCTTCTCTTCCAGAAAGTGAGAGAATATGAGCCCTCATGCACAAGAATGCTAATCACAATCGTCACCCAAAGTCACAAATTTTTCGCCACAAGGCCCAAGCTATCAGATATTACCCCTAAAGCCCCATGTTTCATTTTGGTACAAATTCCTTCCCTGTTCCTTTTGACAAATGCCTCAATTTTCATCTCAAAGTTGCTCTTAGAATGAACATGTAATTATCTGGTCTTGTTTACAGCAACAAAGGTCAGGTTCTTTAGCAGATATTAATAACCACTGTGCTAAGAGCACTCTTCAGCTCCCACCACACGCTGAGCTTTGCCCTCGTTTCAACCCTGGGAAATTTTCCCGGCGCCCATTCTGTACCCTACCCACTTTTTGTGCCTGCAAAGCCACAGTGATGACCACACCGAGCCAAATCTCCTCTTATGAAACCCAATCGTTATGCATTAAAGAGACATCACCTTGCTCCACTAGGGTTAACAGAGTCCGTCGGAGAGACACAGAAACACTTATCTGATTTCTTTGAACCTCCCAAGGCTTGAGAGCTTGAAGAGCGTGACAAAGAAGTTACACTGATTCGTGAAGAAGATCATAGTGGTTGTGTCATTTCTGAGGCCAGGTTCAAGCCAGCAAAGTGGAAAACTGCCATGATTCCCCCCACCCCCCAAAAAAAGAAAGCACAGTACGGTACCAAAAAATGTTTTGCCTCGACTCTTTGGCTACTTTAGATCTAAAATAGGACCAGGTATTCAATTTTATATCTACCTCTATGTTTATAAAGCCATAATAATAGCTGACATCATGTCATATTCTAGACAACTGTTCAAAATATTAATTATTTAATATTCCTAACAATCCTAGGAGGCAGCTACTGCTATTGTCCCCATTCTACAGATGGGGAAGCCGGGGTGCAGAGTTACCTACCTGCCCCGGGCTATGCAGCTAATAAATGGTGGGAACGGAATGGGAACCCTGGCAGTCGGATGTAGATGCTAAGGGTTTAATCACTCTGTGCTTCTGAGCATCTAACCTAGTCCATGACTGCCAGGGTCTAAGCCAGAGGACTCTAGCAAGGAGAAAATTCTGGCCAAGTTTTACTTCCTTTTGGGTCCAGTTTTACTTCCTTTGGGGTCCTTACTCAGTGTAGGAGCACACAGAGTGTGATTGCTCAATTAGGGCAAGGATCTACACTGCAGCAAGCCTGAGAGACCTGTTCTGGTCTCACCTTTAAGAAGAGACTTAATTCTCTCCAAGGAAAGGGAGACAAAAAAGTATTATTTATCTATCACCTCACAATAACTATGTGAGGTAGAATTTATCGTAGAATTATCTTTTACAGATGAACAACTCAGGAAAGCTAGTAAGTTACTTAAGGACCATATAGTTAGCAAGACACAAAAGAGGAGGTAAAGCTCCGTCTACTTTGTCACTCTTTGTTCCTAAAGTAGCAGGGTTGAAAACATTTTAATGAGTATTACAGGAAACAATGACAAAATAAGAAAGAAAGGGAAAAAAGGAAGGAGGAACGGGGGGAGGAAGGGAGGAAAGTTTCTATGTTTAAAAAAGTTTGGGAAACCTTTGGTTAATGAAAATTATTCTTACCTGCAGGACTTCTCAGAGCCTTTAATACATTAGTGTGCATTGAAAGGATATAGTATGAAGAACTTATTTCACACTGCAATTCTGTGTGTGTGTGTGTGAACAAAGTTCCATGAAGTACATTTTGAGAAATGCTACCCTAGTGATTTGAAGACCTTCTAGGCAAAATATGTGATCCAGGAAATACTTCTGTTTCATTATCATCTTTAGGGCAAAGGCCAGGACATACAGAATGGGAGATTCAATCTATTTGAGCTTGGATTTTTATTATTAGGACTGGGTCAGGATCATAAATCCCATTTAGTGCAAGGGTAGCCCGAGGTGAAAGAGTACTTTAAGGCCGACAAATGTATTAAACTCTGTATTTCATTTGTACCTCACATTGTGTCCTTAACATCTCTTCTCCACTGTTGTTAACTATTTGTGTGTATATGTGTGTGTGATTCTACGTGACAACTGCCCACGGAGGTTTCAAACTACTGCGTGGCTTGAATTACGTCCTGTTTTTACTTTGCCAGTTTGTTGACTATATTGCTTCTCTGCCCAGAAGAAGCATGCGTGTATTTAATTGCCTAATTTGAGCCAGACATTTCTTAAATTTTTAAAATAAATGATCCAGTAGAATTATAAAGCTGCTTCAACTGACAACCTATTAGGATTTTATGGTGATCGAATAAGATAACGCATGCAAATGCTTATTATTATTATCCCATAAAAATGGTAATGTGAATTCTTGTTACTTCAAACTTGTAAGAGTTTCTACCATCAACCGGAAGTTAGAAGTTGGATTTAAAAATTGCCCCATTCCTTGACAGCTCTTTGGCCTTCAAGCCCTGTTGGCATGCTCAACAACAACGAGCAACGGGTCCGATATTTGAAAGTGGCTTCTCCATACCAGTTTGAAAACCTGAGTCCATCTATTCCCATATTTAGCTCATTGCTAGCCTTTTTTGGTCTGCCTCTTACCTTCCCCTCTCTTGTTCTCCTTATATTTGTATTTGGTCTTCCTGCCTGGATTTCAAGCTCCTGGAAGCCCAGGGACCGTGAACTATCATCTTTGTATCTCTCTGTTCCAGTGTCTATTCCTGTGTAGCCATTTCATCCCCACATTTAGTGGCTTATGACAACCATTTCATTATGCTTCGTGCTCTCTGTGAGTCTGGAATTTGGGGAGCGCTCAGTGGGGCAACTCTTACTCTGGGTGTGGCACACAGCTATAGTCAGATGGCAGCTACCAAGACAGAGAACTTGCATACTACAGCAGCTGGGGGTGGGGGGGAGGCTGGCTGGGCTTCACATCGTGGTCTCCCCACATGACTAGTTGGGGTTTCCTCCCAGCATGACAACCTCAGGCCAGAAGCCAGGGCAGCTAAGAGTTGTAAGAGAGAGAATTCCGGTGAGAAAGGTAGAAGTCATCTCCTCTGTTACCACCTAGTTTTAGAAGGTTGATTGTGTTACTTCCACCATTGTCTGTTGGTCACAAAGGCCCACGTGATATTGTGGTGGAGGAAATAGAGACCACATTTCCCAATAGGAGTGTTAAAGTCATTTTAAGAAGGGCGTGTGGGATGGAAGTTAATTTTGTGGTCAAGTTGGAAAACACATCTCCCACACCATCAGAATTTTTGACATGGCGATGTGCAAAAGGTGGGTGCTCAGCAAATGCTGGAAAAAATTGATAACATAAAAGCAGCCTGCCTAAAAATGTGGTTTAAGTGGAAGACCAACCCAACAAATTTAGTTTAAAAGGCTCCACTACATACCCCGCCCGCTCTGTGAAACAGGTACTCATGCAATTTCTAGAGCTTTAAGATAGCACTAGCTCCGATGGGCCGTGTTCACAACTGTCTCTGCAGGCTGGCTCTGGGTAGTAGTGTTTACATTATTTGTGGAAGAGTCTGTGTTCTCTTCTGCTTGATCTGTTTATAATAGAAGTTGAGAATTAGCTGATCTCCACCCTTCAGCCTGCCCCATGTCTCGAGATATTTTTCAGAGTCCTACAGACCACGTTAATAAAGAGTTCACATGTGTTAATTGTAACTCTTATTGGTTCTGGACAAAAGGAGAGTCAAATAGCTCTGCAGAGATGGAGAGATGATTTATTACTCCAGTGCATTCCCCCTTTGGGATAGAGATAGGCGAGAGTGGTGTTTGTCCAACTAATTGGAAGATATCATTAAATAGACAAAGCACCTCTACTTAGAAGAGAGTCATAGGACTTTCTGCAATGGAAGGAGTCTTGGAAATTCTCAGTGAACAATATCACTTAAAGAAGAGGAAATGGAGTTATTTGATGTGACTGAATTTGCAAAGTGGTCAGTGCTGCTCTAATGTCGTCTGTAAGTTCTCCTGATGGTGAGCAAAACAACTTAAGGCTAAAAAATCTTTTAAAAAAATCAAAAAAGAAGACTTGAATTGTGGAAACTGTGATTCCAATGGTATTTCAAAATGATTTCCAAAAGTGAGCATTATGCAAGAAAGGGGGCACTATGAACTTATGTCGAGACAAAAAATGTCGCAGGTATCTTCATGAGACCTCTCAGTGCCTTTAATAAAAATTCGTTTACTGTAAATATTTTAGGGATCGTCAAGGAGGTATCTCCCAACTGTACCCTTTGTTCAAAAGAATTTCTCAGGTCTTGTACATTATAGAAAAATCTTTGATAAACACTGTAATATCTTCCCCAAAAGGCTAGGATAGATGAAGATTTCAGTATCTGGGGGTGCAACAGCCAATATACAGGCTAAGAGCTGTGCAAAGGTCTCCCAAAGTTCAAAAGAACACCTGAGCAGCTACCTTAGTTGACATCCCTTTCAAATAATATTTTGCCCATTTTTTCCCTTATGAATATAATGAATAGGATGCTCAACTAAACCCATAGAAGCACACCATCTATCCTGAATTAGATGAGCTATTTGGTAAAAATACATGTGTTCTAGAGCTTAGTGTTTTATAGTGTTTTTTTTAAATATTTATTTATTTATTAGTCACACACACACACACACAGAGAGAGAGAGAGAGAGAGAGAGAGAGAGAGGCAGAGATACAGGCAGAGGGAGAAGCAGGCTCCATGCACCGGGAGCCCGACGTGGGATTCGATCCCGGGTCTCCAGGATCGCGCCCTGGGCCAAAGGCAGGCGCTAAACCGCTGCGCCACCCAGGGATCCGTTTTTTTTTTTTGTTTTTTTTTTAGTATTTTATAGTGTTAAGAAACCACTTAGACAAATTCTGACCCTGCAGTTAAATTCCTCATGTGTTTGCTGAGTTGTAGAATATACTACAACTACTCAAGTAAAATCAGACTCTTCCCAGCAGAGGACTGAACATTCAAAAGTGACCACGAAGATGAACCGTGTGAAGAAATTCACCATTTTGCTGTAACACGAATATCTGCAGCTATCAGGCTGCAGATATGAGTGGATGATTTAAGTAGAGGACGAGCCCCATAACCACCAGACACCTGCAACTCAACACACACTTTTTACTGTTAATAACTTTACATATAGTTGATTATATTTTATAGGGGTAGATCAATCAGCTAGGAGCATGTTCAATTGCGAGCAGCAGGAAACCTTTATAATTATGGATTAAATAAAATAATTACTTTTGCTGACATAACAAGAAGTCCAGAGACAGCATCCTGGCACCAAGAGAGTAGCATAAAGATTTTATCGGGGAATCTGGTTTCTTCTCTTGACTTGTCTCATTACCCTTTGCAAGTAGATTCTTCCTATGGTCACAAAATGGCCCCTGCATCTGCAGTCACTGTACCTGCATTACAGGTGAGCAAAAAGAGAAAGGGGAGAAGGTGAAGAACAGAAGCCAATGCCATTTAAGTTTATTCCTGATTCAGTTATGTTTTTCTGAAAAGCTCTACTACCATCGATTTCATCTTCCATGTCATTGGTCATCACTTTGTCATGTAGCCATCAATGTCTGGAGAGTGACCTAAAAGAAGTAGATAAAATCAAGGTTTTCTTGTTTTGTTTTCAGCTGGAAATATGACTGCCACCAAACCAAGAGAGTCCCATTCTGGTGTTGACAGAAGGTTGTGGCTGTTCAGACCCTTCTTTGATGGCCACAGTAGGTCTCTGGTGCCCATTAGACCCGTGAGATGCCTGAGCTCTGCTGAGTGCCTCCGCCAGCATCTCTCACTCAGTACTAACGGGACAGTCCTGGTGGTCTATAGGTTTTCAGCAGTCTGACCACTAAGGCCCCTTCTAGCAATGCATGTTCCCATAGGGTTGAGAGCCAGAGCTCACAGAGATCCAATTTTGGTTGTGTCTCCTGGTAATTCTAGTCCTTCTGAGTGCTTCTAGGAGCCTGAGTGATTAGCTCTTCACTGTTTACGAGGTACCTAGCTCGAGGTGCTGTGCTAAGGACTATATTGACACAGAAATAGAAATAAAAGACAGCACTTCTGTTCTTCTGCCCTCACTTCACCCTCCCGGCACCTCCTCTGCCCTCCCTCCACGTCTGCTTCTGCAGCTGTCTCTGCACAGATGACAACCCCCGGGGAGAATGTCAGAGGTGTGACATGGAGAAAGAAGGGGGGGAGCAGTGGGGAAAATTTGTGCTTTCTTCTTCAATCAGCACTGAAAATCTCTAAAGCTATTGCAGATCTTTCTTGATCCTGAAGTTGCAGTAAGATGGCCATCACCGTTCAATGGGACCGTTCAATGGGTCCCACCGTTCAATGGGACCCACCCAAATGGCCTTGTAAAAGGGAGAGAGGGTAAGAGAGCATCCGTTCCAATGGGTCTTTCCTACTTTTGCTGCTTTGTTTCTTTCTCCATTCCCTTCACCAGGGAGATAACTGCGTGGGAAATCGTGGAAGTAAGCAATGTGAATTCTAGATACAGCTCACCACCACCTTCCCGTAAGCTCGGGGCATTTGTGCATGAACTCTCTGGGTCTCTGTATTGGTTAGCCACTGCTGATTAACAAAACAAACCCCAATCTTAGAGGCCAAACACGACAAATACTGTCTCATAGTCTCCGTGGCTCAAGAATGAGGGTGAGGCCTAACTGGGTGGCTTTGGCTTAAGATCTGTAGTGAGGTTCCATCTGGTTATGGGGCAGAGCTGTGCTCTCACTGGAAGAGGCTTGACTGGGGACTGATCTGCTTCCAAACTCACTCACGTGGTTGACAACAGGCTTCAGATCTTTGGGCTGGTAGACTGAGGGTCCCAGTCACCCTGCCACCCACCCTGGCTTCACTCCCTCAGGTCCTTGCCTGGTGGCCCTCTCTATGGGGCAGTTCACAATGTGGCAGCTTGCTTTCCCTGAGAGCAAAGGCTCTGAGAGAGACAGAGAGTGAAAGAGAGTGAGCAAGAGAGAAGTCACGGTCTTTCTGTAGCCTAATCTTGGAAGCGACATCCCATCATTCCTATCGTGTTCTATTGTTAGAAGCCAGTCACTGGGTCAAGCTCCTACTCAACAGCAGGGAATTTCACAGGAACATGAATAGAAGGGGCAGGGATCATGGGGACCATCTTAGAAGTTGCTTCCCTCTGTCTCTCTCCTCTTTGTGGAGCGTCCTACAAGCTCTGCAAACCCATAATTTCGTGGTTCTAAGAATACACTTTGAGGCTTTGAGTCAGCCCCTGGACTGAGTGTTGTGAAATCTGGGAGTGTTTCTTTTACCCTGACATCTTCGGGCCCATCACGGGGCCTGGCCCAGAGTGGGTGTTCAGTTGACAAATATTTATCAGCCATCTACTATGTGCCATGCCCGGTAGCAGGTGCGAGGAATAGAGCAACGACCAGGATCGATGAAGGCTTTCCCTTCATCATGGAACCTACATTCCAGTGGGAGAAGACAGACAAGCCAACCAATAAATGAGTAAGATACCATCACACAGATAGAGATTACTAATGCATCAAACTGGAAAAAAAAAAAGTCTTTGCTGTCTATACTACAGATATCATTTAAATGACCTTTAATTACTGTATGAGGAGCTATATACAAGTCTGTAAAAAGGAGCTGAACATTTCAGAAAAACTGTTTTCAATAAAAAGTGGAGAGGAAAAAAAATAGGTTCATTATTGCTCGTTGTCTAAGATCCAGAGATTGAAACAAAACCACAATTTATTAGCGACTCTCTTCAAATTGCTGTTGTTGTTACCATTTTTAATAATAATAGCCAGTGTGGTTGACCTTTTGGGGGAACTGGGCTCTCTCACAGATTCTTGGAGGAAGTGAGTATTGGTTTTATTTTCCTGGAGGGCTTTGTGGCGGGATGTGTCCAAATCCTACATGAATGCGTAGCTTTTTTGAGTTGGTAAAGTGAGAACGAAAGGCTGAGAGTGTGGCCTGCGGAATCAGCTTGTGCGGGTGGGGTGGGGGTAGGGGTGGGGGCTGCAGCATGGCTTGGTAGGGGGATGATTTCTGAACGGAGTAGGAGCTGATATAACCATACGGGGTCCGGCAGCGGCGGGGGGCGGGGGGCGGTGGTGAAGAAGTGGTCTCCTCCGGGACAAGAAGGCAGTGTGCCTATGAGGGAATATGAGGAAGGCCTGGCATTAGAAAGGAGATTGTGGGATTCCTAGGCTTCTCTCTCGGGCAGCTGGTTGATGACAGTTGTCACGAAGACAACAAAACAGGAAAAAATTCTGTAGGATAATCAGGGGTTCCCAAGCCCCTTTGCTTATGGCTCACTTAGGTGAGTAAAATACCCAGAGCCCATCTCCTCCAGCCACTAGGCCCTGGTTTTCTCCTTTATTATGTTTTTTTTTTTTTAAGCTCTATTTAAAAAATGACTTAATGCCAAAATTGGGCCATGAACATGTTAGTACTTCTTATATGTTAACATTTTGCAAATTAGCGCTTTCATCACACAAATACCCACACAAGTATCCGCACTCATTTGGACAGAACACCCAAAGTCTAAACCTGAGGTCATTTGTGACCGGGAGACCCCAGCCAATGGCTCTCCTGCCTGCCCCACTGGGGGGGCCCCCACCCACCACCTCCAGGCCAGGATCTGCCCTCAAACACAGGGGTTCTTTCATTTTCCATTCCACAAAGGTGTTCCTCTGATAGAGTCAAGTCCAAGGCAGCAAGTTCCCTCTTTGCCCCCAACCACCCCCTACCCTCCTACCCCCCACCCCACACACTCCCCAAGGGACTCAGCTCTCAGCAGGCATATAAGGAAACCTGATGACGTCTTTTCAAGGCATAAACTTAGAGCAGCCACCTGGTGGCTAGAGTCCCTTATCTTGACTGTCTTATCCCTTGGACAGTTTTGGGACCTTTCAGAGCTCGGTTTACGTTCCTCGAAGCTGCCTAGCCGCCGGTCTTGATCACAGCGCTTCTGTTCATTGGTTGGTTTGGTTTTAATTGGTAAAGTTAACTAGCCCTGGGAGTTATCTTCATGGGAAGTTTTCGAATTGCTGACTATTTTAACAGTAACAGGAGTATTGGGGTGTTCTAATTATTCTTGTGCTAGTTTGAGTAAGTTGTGCCTTTCAAGAAAGATATCCAAGTTTTATCCAAATTGTCAACTTTTTGGCATTGTATTATTTACAATACCCTTGTTACCTTTTCAACAACTGCAGGTTCTGGAGCAATATTCGATGTGTCATTCTTGATATCAGTTACTCATTCTTTTAGTCTTTTTCCTTGGATTGATTTTGCTGAAAAGCCAGCTTCTTGCCTTCTTGTTTCTATTATATGTTTATTTTCTATTTATTTCATTTACTCCTGTCTTACCTGCTTTGGATTTATTTTGCTGTTCTTTTTTCTGACTGCCTGGTTAGCCCCTTTCTTGTTGGGCTTTGTTTTTTATTCCCATTTTAGGCCATTTACTTTTGTGAATTACTGTTTTAACTGCAGTGTGCATGGTGCAGTGTGTAATGTTTCGTTATCACTTGGTCCCAAATATTTTTTGATTTTATTATAATTTATTCTCTGACTCATAGACTGTTTATAAATGCATTTTTAAATCTCCAAATAATATGAAAATTTTATATTTATCTTTTTGTTACTGCTTTTTCAGTATAACTTTATAGAGGTCCTAGCACTAACTACAATTTCAATCTTCCGGTGCCAAGTATACAATCAATTTTGCGTGATGCTCTATGAAGAAAGTATTCTACACGATTTTGAGACCAGTGTTCTAAATATGTCCAGTAGGTTGACTTTTTGTCGGTCGTGTTTTGGAATTCTGAATATTTTACCGATTTTGTCTGCTTATTCTAGGTATTATGGAGAAAATGTGTTTAAAAAATTCTCCCTGTGGTTGTGAATTGGCCCATTTTTTTCTATCGTTGTGTTCATTTTAGACGTGTTATAAATGTGTACAAATAGAAATCCTCGTATCTTTCTGGCGAGTTAAACTTTTAATAATTTTAAAGTGACTACCTTATATTAAGTAATCTGTTCTTTTTTTTTAAATGTGGCTATACCAGCTTTCTTTTACCTAATGCTTCCATGGTAGGTCTTTTTCCTTCTGTTACTTTCAGCTCTTCAATAGCCTCATTGTTTTCAGTGTGTTTTTATAGGCTGCCTCTATTTGAGTATGATGTTGTTCATAATTCCTTCTGAGAATCCATTTCTTTTGACTGGAGCATTTGCTCTGTTTATGCTTAATGCAATTATTGGATTTGAAGTTACGCACTTTTTAATTCAATCAATTTTATCATTTTTCTTCTGCCTCCCAAAATAACTTTAAAATGTGCTTTAGTTTAGATGGGTGTGTGGTACATTCTCTGAGTTTCTGCTTGCCTGAAAATAACTTTCTTTTACCTTCTTCCTTTTTTTTTTTTTTAGATTTTATTTATTGATTCAAGAGAGACCCAGAGAGAGAGGCAGAGACACAGGCAGAGGGAAAAGCAGGCTCCATGTGGGGAGCTCCATGTGGAGCTCGATCCCGGGACTCCAGGATCAGACCCTGGGCCAAACGCAGATGCTCAAATGCTGAGCCCCCCAGGCGCCCCTATTTTATCTTCTTTTTGTAGGATATTTTCAAGGGACAGAAGTTCTGAGTTGGTAACTGTGTTCTTCCGCAATACTGCACTTATTTTTCTTCCTTCTGGCTTCTATGTTTGCTGTTTGGACACCAGCTGTTAATCTGGTTGTTGCTCCTCTGAAGAGGATCTCCCTTTCTCTCGCTGACTGTTGTTTAGCTTTGGCTTTCTGCAATTTCACTGTCTAGATTTGGGTTTCTTTTTATTTTTCCTACTTGGCATTCATTAGACTCCTTATTGTGAATTGGTATCTTTCATCAGTCATGGGCTATTCTAACTCATTATCCCTAAATTGCCTCTGCCAGGTTTCTGTCTTTTCTCTTCCAATTAAAAATATGTTAAAAACACCATCTCATGTGTCCTTTGTCTCTCACTTTCCTTTCTATATTTTCCTTTTTTTTTTTTTTTTTTTTGTCACTCATGGGTAATTTCTTCTTACCTGTCATCTCTTCAGCTGTTTAATTTGCTTCTAAACCTGTCCACTAAGTTTAAAGTTTTTATGGTTGTATTTTTTTAATTCTAGAATTTCTTTTTCTGTCTTGTCAAAATTTATAGTTTCTGTTCCCCCCCCCCCCCCCAGTTTTATGCCCATCCTTCATCTCCTTGAATATACCGAACATTGGTTTATAATCTATGTCTGGTAATTTCAATATCTGGGGTCCCTGAGTCTGTTTCTGTTTTTTGTTATTTTTGCCTGGCTCTTGCTTGTGCTAGCTTTTCTACCATTATTTCTTCCCATGTATGTGAGAAATTACTTGTAGAAAAAATTGGGGCCATAAAGTGGACTAATAGGATGGTGTATATCAATTACACTCAGATGAAAATATAAATTTTTATATATATAACAAAATAAAATGATTGTTAAGATTCAGCAAGCTTCCTTCCAAACAACTCAGCAACATAATCCACTAATTTGCTGATTGTCGATTAATGTAGACCAACTGCTGTATTACTGGCAACACAAATACTGTGCCTATTACTCATTAACAATCTTTTAAGATGCCATGTTCTTGGCTTGCTTAATGCCAGCCAGAAATAAATTTCCAGAAATAGCATTTTAATCCATGATATTCTTTCACTCTCAGCCAGGAGGATGTAACACGGAAAGAAAGTATAGCCTGGGATAAAATACAAGCCTATAAGGGCACTGATGTGATACAATAGGTATATCCCAGTTCTTTTCCCCACTAATCGTATTTGAACACAACCATTTAAACACTTGCTGAGCATAAGAGTCAAGAAAGACCCATCTTCCATCTAGGTTGCAGCTATGAATAAAGCAACGCCAAATCCTAAGGACTCTAAAGTTACCCTTGTCAGGCTGGGAACTTCCACAATGAAAACTGGGAAAATAAAAGCAGTTGTTAAAGCTATATCAAAAAGTATGAGGGTGCAGCAGCAAAGGCGGCAGGAAGAAGGGAGACCTCTGAGGGAATCAGACGTGCTGAGTCGGCCAGCAGCTGAAGCTGTGACTTGGGTGTCCTAACACAGAAGCATGAGTGTCCTAACACAGTGGCTTCTCAGCTCTGTGGCTCTGCAAGATAAGGAACCACAGGCCAGGCAACTCAGATGGATCCAGGGAGAATATGAAGAGAGAAATAAAGTGAAGGGAAGCATGTGAAAAAGACAAGGAAGGCCAACAGACCTGTAAAAAGAAAAATAACCAAATAAGGTTCTCACCCACATATTCACCTATGAAAGCACTTGAAGCATCATTAGTCTCTCACATGCTGTTATTGTGTGGCCATTTTAATACACTTTATAGTACAATGTTTAATATGCCAGTACACACAGAAGTGAGTTTACATTGCCGCGGGAACTTTGGTTTGGATGTTTCCTATTTTGAGAGTGTAGCTTCTCTCTAATTGATGCCCTGAGGATATTTATGCATCTTATTTTGTGAGAAAATGATATGACTTCTTTGCCTGGGCTTTTGTGTCACTTTGGATTTTCTTTTGAAGTGTAGAGGAACTGCCAAGTGGAGTCACCAACGCATGACCTTGGAAGGAAAGGATGTCTTTGAGAACAGAATTCGCCATGTAACCGTCTTTGGCCAAAGAAATCCCCTTAAATGTATATTGTGCAAGAACTTTTCTGGGCATTGCTTCAAACTAAATTGGCTTGGATTTTCATGGGGTGCACTGACAAGTGTTTAAGGCTAGACAATAAATCAGACCCTTGTGTCGCTAGAGGAGCTATCCAGCACCACGAAAATAGTCTCTCCTACCCCACCCCGGAGGGAGCTGTTTTTCCAAACACATGGTGCTCACTGTTAAAAGAGGTCACTTGGGGCGCCCGGGTGGCTCAGTGGTTGAGCGTCTGCCTTCAGCTCAGGTCATGACCCCGGGGTCCTGGGATTGAGTCCCACATCGGGCTCCCCACAGGGAGCCTGCTTCTCCTTCTGAGTCTCTGCCTCTCTCTCTGTTTCTCATAAATAAATAAATAAAATCTTTAAAAAAAATTAAAAAATAAGTACAAGATGTCACATATTGAAACGGGAAGTCAATAATATGAAAACTGACCCATTCCCTTTGGCATTAACTTTTCCCACATCCCAACCTGTACAACATTGTAAAACACAACCATACCACAATCAAATGTAACGTTTCTTCCTTTTGAATGAGTCTCCCTTTGTTCTTTGCTTCCATAGCACAAGTTCCTTCTTAAGACATTATGCCTCATGTACCCCAAACATTTGCAGGCTATGCCAAAAAGTGAATACAAACCAGGTCATTTTAGTATTTATGAAATAAGTTTCCTGCTCCTTCCCACAGCTACTGGTATATGCTCATCAACTTCCTCTCTGCCTTTTCCCCTCCCATCGCCACACATTCTTTGAATTCCCAACTTTCTCATATGCTCCCTGAGCAAGTTGGCCTTTCTGATCCCTATGTGGCATGGTTTTCTTTCCTTCCCCCCATCCCAATCCCTCTTGTCCTCTCCCCTTAAAGCCTTTTAAGAACTTTTTATTTATTATTATTATTATTTATTATTATTTTTACCAATTTTAATGGTGCCTATTGTGACCAGCAACATCTAGGCCAAGGGCATGAGTTCCTGCAGCTCCTGAAGGCAACAATCCAAATATTCCAGGGTTGGCTTGTTCACCAGGTATTTGCCAAGCACCCACTGTTTTCCAGACACCATGCAGGCTCTCTGGCACCCTCCACATATCTGTGCCCTACACTGCCACCCAGACCTCTAAGTGTCATTACGTGGGCCAAGACTTCTGGAAAGGTCTTTACAAAACCAGTTTATTTCATTTTTACTTATCCCTCACTAAGGAGAGATTCAAAACCAGCTCAGTAGCCAAGGCAGAGAAGAAAAGCATTCTACTCAACTGGTCTTATCCCTTTCTTCTTTATCAGGAGCTCTTCTATGCAGACTAATAAGGAAAAACAAACATTTTTCTTTCTCTTTCCTAGAAATTGTAAGTCTATGCACATTCACTCATGCTGTCAGAGAGGTCATAAACCCACCAGTTTCATGAATAGCTGAGCTCTCAAGCCTCCTGAGTTAGCTATGACATTCCACTCTGATACTCTGTTAACATACTTAAATGTATTTCTTAGGTTCCCTACTAAGTTATCAATAGCTTAAGAACTTGTCAACATTATAGTCTTTCTCACACGTTACCTAAAATAGTGATACCTTAGATAGCTAACAATGATACGTGTTAGAATTGAATTGATAATTTTTAAAAAATATCTTATTTATTTATTCATGAGAGACACAGAGAGAGAAAGAGAGAGAGAGGCAGAGACACGGGCAGAGGGAGAAGCAGGCTCCATGCAGGGAGCCTGATGTGGGACTCGATCCCAGGACCCCAGGATCACACCCTGGGCTGAAGGAGGTGCTCAACTGCTGAGCCACCTGGGCTGCTCTAGAATTGATTTGACAATGACCTTTCATGCATGATCCTAGTAAATCCCAAGGGATATGACGGTCACATTTACAAAGTCACATTCAAAGAAGACACAAGTCAGTCTGCATAACTCGAGAAAATGTATATCTTCACTATTGGTAAAATATTAGAGTTTTGTATCACGTATTCACTGCCCAGAAATTTCTCAGAAGTGCTATCTTGGTGATCATTCCTTCTCATCAAAGTTGCACAGCCATAACAATTACAAAAACTCAACAAGCAAACAGAATAAAACCTCCCCTACTCTCTTTGTGTATTTCTTTTCCCATCTAGCCCTTGGGTACCACATTCCTGACTTGTGATACTTCACTCTTTGCAATCACTTTTCCCATCTTTCACTGTGACTATATAGTGGAAGTATGATTCAAATGAGAATTACTTTTTAAATGAGACTCATCAACCCAGAAAAAAACAAAAGGATAGTTCAAGAGCTAGCTAACTTGGAAATAAGTCAATGTTAATGATACAGTAATAATTTTTCCATGTTAAACATACAACTTCCTTGTTTTTATCTATTTATTATTTTTAAAACTTAATAGCAAAGTTGGTACCAAAAGATCTATTTTTAGATATTGTTAGCAATTTTCTCCAAAGAAGAAAATTTCTGACACAAAATACGAATGGTCGGAAAATGTTTTTCTGCAGTATTCTGATAAGTTATTTTTGTGATATTTTTGCCTTTTTAAGCTCTTGTGAATTCAATCAGCGGAGAATTAACAGAGGGAAACTAAGAACAAATTTCAAACACCACATTCAACTAGTGTTTAGAAAAACAAAATGAAATGAGGGGCATTCCACTTGCTCTGATCATCTATTACTGTGTAAAAAACCACTGCAAAATTTATTGGCTTCGAATAGTAACCATTTTATTCTCCCTCATGATTTTGTGGTTTGCCTGGGCTCAGCTTGGCAGTTCTTTTGCTCCAGGTGATTTAGGTTGTGGTTACAGTCATTGGGGGCCTCAATTATCTGCAGTGTCCAAGCTTGCTCACACATGTCTGGTGCCTCAGCAGGCCTGGGGTAAAGGATGATGCTTTCCATCTATCTTTTCCTCTGAGTTGGGATGTAACATTTTGGTGCCATGGGTTACACATGCTATCGTTATCCTGTGGGCAAGGAGTTTGGAGGAAGTGCTTTGGTTAAACAAATTTAAGGAGATTTGTTAAAAGCCAAACCTCGTTAGACCTTTAACATGCAAAGTGGGATTGAATGTGTTTTGTTTCCTTAACTTATTTGAACATGAAACTTTTTGTCTTAAAACCACCCCAGGGCCTAAAGTTCCACCAAACACTCAATGGGAAAATGATTTTCTAAAGAATAGTGTGTTGTGAAGATCATATGACTACCCAGCGCCTTCATGCTCCATGATTTTGAAAAATATTTATGAGTGTAAAATAGACCCTTAAAGCATAGTCGTTACAGGAATTATGATCATGGCCAATAGCATTTATTGAGCCCTTACTACGTGCTGGGTATTGTGCCAGTACTTTATATTCATTTGCTTATGCTCTGAGTGGCTTGCACCCCATCTAATCCTACTAATAATCACACAAAATAGATATTATTATGATCTCCATTTTACAGATGAGGAAACTGAGTCAGGGTTAGACACACAATTTGGAGGTACAACTCTGACTTGAGCCTCTGTATGACTCTGTAGTCTGGGTGCTTAACGACTGTTCTAGTCTGCCTTCTCTTCTGCATCTCAAGTCAAATTTTCAATTTTGAAAATTAATGATTCACTTTAGTCTGAGATTCTGCAACTCTAGAGAAAACTAATGTTTATCAAGCACTTACAACTAGCCTTTGTGCTTTTAAATATATTTATTAGGTGATTTATACTGACCATAATCATAGGAAAGAAGTATTGAACATTTTGTGAGAAAACAGAAAAAGAAGCCCTCTTTTTGCTCTGATAGTAAATATTTTGCCAACAGAGGATAAGCATCTCATAAACCACTTCAAATGATTTCTCAGGAACCCACTCAGTTCTGAAATACAAACTATCATCCTTCATCTCCCTCTAAAGAGTTGCTTCCCTGAATCACCCAGAGCATTCAGAAACGATTTTAGCTTAAATAAATCCTTCCTCCAACCTATCGAATATCTACTTGAGTCCTAGGGAAAATTATATGGAATAACATGTTTGGAATCCACACTTGTTAAATTCTATATCCAAGTGATAATGTATATCTTTATAATGTAAATATAAATTATATATAGATGTGGAAATTAATAGTACAGCTTGAATCTCTACTTTTCACACAATGTCATTTCAATAGAGCAAAATTGCAAAAATACCCACAGAAACCTACTTTTGAAGTCGTTTCAAGATGGCAGCCTGAGCACAAATTTACAACCCAGGCCTGTGAGAGTCCACTGAAATAGAAATACAGACACACAAAGAAGGAGAAAGAGCAACAGCAAAGCACTCTGGATGAGAATGTGGAGAACAGTGGCCATTAGTGAATGAGAAATCTAAACAAATGTCGGGCTGATGTGAAGCAGATGGAAGCCTCTAAGCAAATGAAAGAGCACAGAGCTCCCTACAGAAGCCCCAGCAGTGAGGTGAGGCAGGAGCTCTTCCACCAGCGGCAAAGTTGGAACAACCTCAAGGTGGGAGCTGGTAGGGATGAGGCAAATACGGGGCTGATGACAAGGCCTGTGGCCTTTCCATGGTAAGGTCTCTGTAGGAAAAACTATTTTACCTCCCCCCTCAGTCTCCACCCAGAGAGGGCAATCAGCCCAGAAATAGAACCTAGAAATTTTTTTTTAAAATGGACTGTGAACTAAGGTCACCTTGGTGCAACATCTGCTTCTGCCGCTGACTGACTGGGTGACGTTAAGCAGGTTGTGTGAGCTCTCTGTCCCTCCATTTCCTTGTACGAATGGGGCATAGTCATGGTGCCTAACTTAGAGGAGACGGTGAGTGAGTAGTAAAGGAAATTGCTCTACGTGATGTTCTTGAAACAGGGCTGGCCCATGACCAATTAGCTATCATCGTTATCATCATTACCTCAGAACAGATCTCTTGAATAAACCACGGGAGAACATCTGGGGCTTATGGTTTGGGAACTGGAGTCCTAAAGTAGAGCCCTCCTTCATCTGGAATTTGGGGGGACCAGCCCTGGCTTCTGGCTCCTTGACCACGGATTCCAGAACAGTGCTGTTAGTGAACTGCTCTATCCCCACTACACAGGGCTTCTAGCTGGACTTGCCACACGGGAGAGGGAAAGCCTTTCAGGAAACAGACCTATTGGGATCCCGGGGTGGCGCAGTGGTTTGGCGCCTGCCTTTGGCCCAGGGCGCGATCCTGGAGACCCGGGATGGAATCCACATCGGGCTCCTGGTGCATGGAGCCTGCTTCTCCCTCCGCCTGTGTCTCTGCCTCTCTCTCTCTCTCTATGACTATCATAAATAAAAAAAAAAAAAAAAAAAAAAGGAAACAGACCTATTGATATAATAAAGATTAAAGCAAACCTACCCCAACTACCCCATCCTTTGTTTTACATAGAGGTAGAAAACCAAGGATCACTACACTGACTGTACCAGCATCTTTATTTTCATTCATTCATTCTTCTATTCATTTGCCCATTGATTGATTGACTGATAGGAATCAAAATAATTTATTTTATTTTTATTTTTTCCAGCCCTAGTGGCATATAATTGACATATAACATCATGTACATTTAAGGTGTACAACACGGTGGCTTGGTATATGCGTGTATTATGAAATCATTATCACAATAAGGTTAGTTAACACATCCATCACCTCACATACACATAGCAGAAGCTGATTCCAGAGGAATTAGAGAGAATTCAGGGAGCAGAAGAGAAGTCAAAAATGGCAAGAACATACTCCCATGAGAGTTCTCAGAGAGACTTGAGATGATTTTGCAACTACCGAACGTGTGTGTGTGTGTGTGTATGTGTGTTTGTATGCCATTTAAAAAAAGAAATCAGAGCAACAATAAAAAAAAAAAAAAAAAAGCTCTTTGGTATTAAAAACATAATTTCTAAAAAAGAAAAAAATAAAGAAACAGGGACAAAAGCCATAATTTCTGAAAATAAATTCCAAAGAATTTTGGAATTCTTGGAAATTCCAAAAGAAATTTGGAATTCTTAGAAAAAAAATTTCCAAAGAAAGTGCTAAGGTAAAATCATGGAGACTTCCCAGGATTTAAAGCATCATGACAACATGGAAAACTGAAAGGGGAACAAACGAAAAGCCTTAGAGAGCGAATTCATGAGGGTTCCACATAAAACTAATGGATTCTCAGAAAAAAAAAGTCAAAATGGTTGGTACATGCGTTACCGAGGATTATATTGGACACTATGTCCCATGGCTGAGGAAGGATTTAATGATTCGGATTGAAATGCTGTGTGAATGCCAAACAAGGGGAATGAAGTCCACGCTGCTCACATCATTAGGGAATTTCGGGATACTAAGGCCTAAGAGAAGATCCTAAAATAAAAACCCATCGAGAATAATTATGTTAACAGCAAGGAGTGACGCTGGATGCTAAAAGACAATGCGGCCATGGACCATCGGTCACTTTCTTGTAATAGGTAGGGATGCTGATTGCATGGCCTTTGTTCCCAAGCCACACCAGCCCAGGCACAAAAGTAAGATCATAAGGGTAACAACAAAATTATAATTTTCTTCTAGTTTGGCCCTCTTAAGTAAGGACTCTAGCAGGCCTCCAAGTCCCTCTCCAAGATCTTAGGATTTCCTCAGTGGGGCATACAAACCAGTCACATTGGCTCCAAGAGGCAGCCATACGTTCCTCACCACTACCACCCCCTCCATGCACCCCTTTGGCGAGGTGTCCTGTTACTGCCAACACCGATGTCTGCCGCAGGTCTGCCGCTGAGAAGTGACTCAGTGAGGCAGGCTGTCGTGGCACTTTGCTCACAGTCTGCATCAACAGTCTCCCTGGACTTGAATCCCAGCCCACCCCTGACAGAAAGGATAACCTTGACCTCGCTAGGCCTCAGGGTTAACATCTGTAAATTGGGAATAATAACAGTATTTATCCCACAGTGCTTTTGATGATGCAATGAGACAATCCCATTTGGTAACTTAGCACAGTGCCTGGCCCGTAGTTGGCATTTGATGAAGCTTCAGGAGAGAGCAAAAACAAAGAAATCACACTCATTGTGCCACTGAGGCCTGCCAGTGTGCCTCCCCAAAGTGCTGGCTGCCTGCGCGTGGCACCATCTCCTATTTGAACAGAAGCTGCTGTTGCCTTGGGTAACATTTCACTCAGGAGAGCAGTCAACATAATTCCCTTGATTTGTGACTTCGCCTCCTTTCTACTTTAAGCACCCATTCTGAGCAGTAATAGAAATTCAGTGAATTTAGAGCCCCACTCTCACTCCCCAGGTGGTGTGTATGTTTCCAGGGATTACGTGTCACCTCTGTGTTGTCTGGGGGTGAGAGGAGTTAGCACCCAGTCCTTGCTTCTTCCGCTGTAATGTACTTTGGCTCCTCTGGAGTCCTCCTCAATGTCAATGACATCAGCTGCTTCGTCTCCCCTGACTCCAATCCTAAGGCCTTTCCGACCTAGCTCTCTGACAGCTTCTTGTGTGCCGCACTAGAGTCTCAGAGATCTTCTGGGGTTGTCTCTGGCCCTTCATCATCACTGGCTTCACCCACCATGAGTTCAGAGGAAATCGGTCTACGGATGGCCTGGCCACCCAGGCAGGTCTCGTGACTCAAGCTCTGAGAATGGGCACAGAGGCCTGGGCTTGGTTCCAGATTCCCTTGACTTGTCTGGATTGTTCTGTCTACTTTCTCCTCTTTTGAGGACTCTGCCTGGGAGTTAAGAGGAAAAAGATGCAGTCCCCTTTGAGTAACAACCAACATCCGCTTCCACTGTTCCTTCCAGGTATCCTCCTTACCCAAGCTGGGAGGATGGTCATCTTGTTGGAGAGAAAGAAGAGACAGGAAAAGCCAAGGTCATGCATTATGCACTCTTTGCTCAGAGGCCCTTGAGGGCTCACTGCTTTCAGCTCTTCAGCTATGACAATCCCTGATGACAGTGCAGACAAGGGCAAGGAAATGCAAAGATACAGAGAGATATTTAGGAGAGCCAAAACGTTATCTGCCATCATCCTGATAACTCCTAGAAGAGCCCCAGGGAACATCTATTGAGAACCTGCTAGACACCAGTCATTCTCTAAACACTCCATAGATACTAACTCGCTTAATCCTCATAACTGAGGAGGCAGGTATGGTTTTATTCCCACTTTCCAGATGGAAAAAAAATGAAGGATGGGTGAATTAAATAATTTTCCCAAGGTCAGTGAGGCTGCCCATGAAAAAAGTGGAATTCCAACCTCAGATACTGTGGTTCCAGGGCTGCAGCCTCCACCCACTTCCATCTTCCTCTCCTAGACTGTGAACCAAACAGCCCCTGTGGTTGTCTCGGTTCCTTATTGCAGCATAGGGATGACTCCAGGCCTCTGGGCGATGATAGTGGGGAGATGATAGTGGGGGCAGCATCCTACAGAGTTGCTCCCCATGCAAGCTCACTGTCTCCAAAGCAAGGGGGCCTCCTGCGCCCCTCTCGCTTTGGCTGGAGTTACTACCTGAATCCCTCTTAAATGGCAAGTCACTGTTCCCCTGTGGGTCACCACAGTCCTCTAGACTTCTTCATCAGGGTAGGTCAAGATGTCTATTTAGAAAAGCAAAACAGGGCCTGACAGAAAATACAAGCTCAGCTTAAACCACCGCTCCACCGTTACAGCTGTGAGACTTGGAGAAATCTCTTCATCGCCACTGAGCCTTAGTGACTTCATGTCTAAAATGGAGATAATACTTACGGTACAGTCATTAAATACATGAAGAGCTTAGCATGATGTCTAGCACGTAGAAGCCACAAAGTAGATATTTATTTGGTTCCTTCGATTTGCAATAAGCATGTAGATGCATTCTTTAAGTTTTTATTTAAATTCAATTAGTTTACATACAGTGTAATGTTGGTTGCAGGTGTACAATATAGTGATTCAACACTTGCACACAACACCCAGTGCTCATCACAGGTGCACTTCTTAAATCTCATCACCTATTAACCCATCCCCCCGCCTCCCCTCTTGTGACCATCGGTTTGTTCTCTGTAATTAAGAAACTGTTTCGTGGTTTGCCTCTCCGTTTTTTCCCTTTTGCTCATTTGTTTTGTTTCTTAAATCTTACATCTGAGTGAAATCATATGGTGTTTGTCTCTCTGTGATTTGTTCCAATTTGCATTATACTCTTTAAATCCATCCACATTGTTACAAATGGTGAGATTTCATTCTTTTGTATGGTGCAGTAATATTCTGTTATATATACCACATCTTCTTCATCCATTCTAACCTGTGGAGGCATAAACCTACTTCAGTTGCTCTGTGTGAAACTCTCCTTGAGGTCCTCTTTCCTAGGGTCAAAACCATCATCTGATTTTGTGCATCACAATCAGTGTACTGAAGGATCCACTCTTACCAAAGGTTTTCTTCCTCAACAAATGACCACTCTATATGACCGCTCTATATCTCTTGGATTATAACCAGGGTTAAGTCAATTAATTTTTTTCCCTGAAGGTACTAAACATATAATCTTAAGCAAATGTGCTTAATACTAATGTTAATTGTTACCATTTGAAAATTACTCACTAGGTGCCAAGTACTGTGCTAAAGTTGATTTAATCTTTATGGTCTTTTGAGGAAGGGATCCTTGTCCCCATCTAATAGAACAGATCGTTGAGATTTGGAGAGGTTAAGTAACTTGTCCAAGGTCACAGAGCACATGGCAAGGCTGACCTCTAAACAGTGTTATCTCTGTCTGAATCCAAAGCCTATGCTCTTCACTACTATTTTAAAATGATAATAGTAATAACCATAGAACATAATGAGAAACTGAACTCCTATATTCCTTTTGCTTTCCAACAAATTGTATATTCATCTAAGTCACATGTTCCATTAAGCCTTGTAACATAATGGCAATGGCAATAAAATAGAGCTTGTCTTCGTAGAACTGCTAATAAGAGCAAGGAAAAGAAAGCCCCATGAGAATATTCTATTATCTAAACATGTGCAAAATCTTCTGGAGGACATTGAAGGCAAATTATTAAAGTCTGGTGTGCTGGTTTTATTTAAATCTTCCACGAGTACATTCACAGGGCCTCTCTCCTGTAGTTAAAAGGGATAGTCCCCGGGTGACATCTAAGTTAAAAAGTCAAATTTTTCAATTTGAGTACTAGGTGCCGATTTATTTCTCCATCCGTGTTTGCTGTAATCCTTTCGGCCAATTTCCCTTGGGACTTCGGTTAGCAAACTTACTGGAGGCGGGGTATCCTTTGGAAATTAAAAAAATAACAAACAAACTAGATTCAACAGATAAGTGACACATCACTGTTCAGAAACCTTTATGGCTCTGACAGAGAATCCAACACCCACATCCTTTCATAGACCTGATTAACGAGAAATTTTCTCCAAGCAGATGGAGCATGAAAATTGCTGCCCCTTGGAATCTGTTGTCTAACCGAGTTTAATATTTTCATTTGGTTTTCCACTGTTATTATTATTATTGC
Organism: Vulpes vulpes; assembly: GCF_048418805.1. NCBI lineage: Eukaryota > Metazoa > Chordata > Mammalia > Carnivora > Canidae > Vulpes > Vulpes vulpes. Next base: position 503,464 of record NW_027325811.1, read on the forward strand.
CATTTTAACTTCTGCATTATAGCCACAGCATATGCCTCTGGGTACAAGAGGAAGGAAAAATTCAATTTTAGTGTTTGTCTTATTTGTGCTTTACTTGAAGCAATTTGGTTTGCCACATGGAGTGAATAAAGCTGTCATGTTATTTTTTTCAAAAAGAACACAATAACTATAATGGACTATGCATTCATTACTGAGTAGATTAATTTTTTTCTTCCAGTGAATGGCATTTAAAAAAAGGGGGGGGGGATAATTTCCAATTGAATTGTGTCTGGTGAATCACGATGCACATTTCAAACCTAGGCACATACCAGGTCCCAGCTTTTCTGCTAGTGTTTTCCCAACACACAATCTTTTTTTGAAGAGTATTCCGCAGAATGTAATAAAAACATATTTTCTGGCTTCCATGTAGTAATTTTCTGCAGGAAAATGTAGATTAAAATATAACCTTAGGCTCCCAGAAAGTACTGTCTCTGTTGAATATCTGGCTTTCTTTTTTTGGGAGGGGGGACTTGAATTCTCTCTTCCTTTCTTCTCTTTTTACGTTTTCTCCTTTACATGCTCAGCTAGCATCCAAACATTGCCAAAGCCCTCCTTGCGTTTGAGAGATGCTAGCTGGGCGCATAGGCCTTCAGACATGCCTGGCCCTGGCCGGAGGCTCACGGTGGTGGGCCCTGCGGAGCCCTGTTGCACGACGGGTGGAAGATCTCCCTAGGAAGCAGCTCATTGCCAGGCAGCAGAGTCGAGGGGGATGTAGGCTTGTTTCAAGACAATGAGAAGGGGTCAGAGGAGAGGGTCACATGGGCAAGACATTATCATTGAGTTCATTCCCTCCCCATTGAGTCCCCTTGGGAGTGAGAACTATGAACAAAGACTTTAAGAGCTATTTACCAGAAATATCTTTAGACATCGGAAGCCCAAAGAACCACTCTTGGTAACCTAGGTAACAGATGCCGATGCTAATAATTAGCATTTATTGAGCTCTTCCTAATTATGACACACCTAACGTGCATCCTCTCAACCACACGTTGTCGTCATCCTCACAGTGGCCCTCTGATACGGCCTTAATTGTCTCCATTTTACAGATGAGGAAGCTGAGGCCAAGGGGGGGACATGTAACTGGCCTGTGGCCATGGGGCTATAAAGTGACACCTTCAGGATTTGAAGCCCAACCTCTCTAATCTCACCATCTCCCGTCTGGACCATATGGCCAGTGCTGTTTGCCACCAAGTGCAACTGGAGGACACTAGGGTGTGGAACAGAAGCTGCAGGCCTCCACGTGCCCCGGAAGGTGGGAGGTCGCTGGGCACTAAGGCACCCTCACTCAAGGTGGGAGGCCGGTGCCTTGCTACTCCCACCAGAAGCTTCTTGTTGGCTTTCTGACAACCTCTTAGCTGCTGAGTAAGGGGAGGAGACCGGTTCCCGGCAGACGCTGCCCTTGATGACCGCTTGGGGGACATGCATGAAATAACTGCTGAGTTTCCCAGAATAATTAGGGGGAGAGGCAGAGGCGCTGGAAGTTCCTGTAGAGTGAGCTGGTGACAGGCTACAATGTTTGATGCCCCTTGGGCTGGTGAGGACTAGGGAAACGGCTCATGCAAAGAACCCCCCAAATCAGGATTGGGCTGGTAATGAAACGAGGGACGCGGCCTCTTGTTTTTGTCTTTGGATGCCCTTTCATTCCAGTTTGCAGCTTCTGGGAGAGTGAGAACAAGTCTGGAGGGCTGTTCTCCTCCCTCTGAGCTCGTTCAGGAATGGACTCCTTCTGCCTCTCCCCTCTAACCCCCGCCAAACCTCAATTATTATCCAGAAAGTATTGCCAAGCACAGGCCCTTTAGCGAATGAGAAAGCACTTGGTCACCAGTCGTATTTGTCATATCTGGAACACCTGCTCTCTACAAGAGGCACCACACAGGGACTGGGGATCCAGAGATGACTAAGCTGGGATTCCCTGCTCTCAGTCAGTTTCACTGTCCTAGAGAGAGAGGACCGGCCTATAACTGGTCAAGCAGGGGACACAAGAAAACAGCATGAAATGGAGACAAAGTAGCAAAAGTTGAGGAAGCTTTAGGCTTGGAACACCATTCTCGTGGGGGTGGGGGCTTTGCCCATCTCTGTCAATCCCGTCAAGGTTAAGTGCATGTTTTGGGTAGGTGCTATTTCACATGATTCTTCCTGGCTTCCCCACTCTGTTCCTCCACTTATTCATCTTTCTTGGGCTCTCTCTACCGTCGCTTCCTCTCTTCCCTTCCAAATCCCTTCTCAGACACCCACTGAATTGCTGAGCTCCTACTCGGAACCACCTTCACATCAAACTACTAACGACATGTTCTTGCCAACCATTACTCTTTAGTCCATCTGTCTTCTTGTCTGCTCAGAAGAGTCCAAAAGTATTTCTAGATCCTTAACAGTCTCTAAGCCACATGGGGGAAATGCATTTAAACTGGTTAATAAGACCACAGACTAAGGGCAAAGCGCTAAGATTGACTTTTATGTACCCAATTACCGCCTTAGATGTCAACTGTACACCAGGGGGTTTTTAATGAGTTATGTAAGGGAGGACGTTTTTGAAATGGTTTGGCCTTTCCTCCTTCCTTTATAACCCGGCATCTATCCTACTCTGCTGGAAGGAACAGCTGAAAAATGCAGAAGAGAGCAACAGCAACAAGGAAAAACTGCACGAGAGTGGGGAATTGGCTGTGTTGCTCATTGCTCCATTTCCACCACCTATCACGCAGTGGTACTAGATAAATATTTGCTGAGAGGGGAAGGAGAGGGGGGATATTGAGATAAACATTGGACTTGGCTTCTGCTAGATGAACTCTAAGATCCCTCCTGAACTGAGATTTTATGACCCAATAAGAGTGAGAACTTAAATCTGAAAACCTATGTAAACTCATTATGTTGCATTGTTTCCTACCCCACCCTCTCTGTATTTGCAAGTCATTACAGTGGTATAGCCAATATTGAGATCAAGGAAGGGAGAAGAGAGTCAAGGCAATGGAAAGAATTTCAAAAGCCTATTTATTTTATCCCCAGTTGGCAACTAAATCATCCCATAAAAGGACGTACGATGACATAATGGAAAGTATGCAGGCTTTGGAGTCAAACAGAGCTGGGTTTGAATTCCTGTTCTGCTGCTCACAGACTGCGTGACCTTGGACGACGTAACATCTTTGGGCCTGGTTCTTCTTTTATAAAAGACACACCGTAAGAAAATATTTTAGGGGGTTTTGCCCCTTGCGCAGACTGACACATAGAAGGACCTCAAAAATGCTAATTTTCTCTTCAGAAATCTATATGCACGTGATTATTTTTTAAAATATATGACTTAGGGTGCCTGAGAGGCTCAGTCAGTGAAGCATCTGCCTTCAGCTCAGGTCATGATCCTGGAGTCCAGGGATCAACCCTACATTGGGCTCTTCACTCAGTGGGGAGCCTGCTTCTCCCTCTGCTACTGCCCCTCCTCACTCATGCTCTCTTGCTCTCAAATAAGTAAAATCTTAAAAAAAAAAAAAGATGAATCTCAATTTCCTTTAGGATACCAGCATTTTACAGGCTTCCTAGCCGCTTAAGTCTACAGATTTTGTAACTGTGCTGACATGAAAGGCCTTTTACTCACTTAAAAAAAAAAAATGTTTAACCTATGGTTGGACTATCAGTTGAAAAATATCACTACTGCCAAGTCCCCATTTATACAGTAACTCTTCATAACCCTAAAGACCATTGTCAAGTCCTTTGTGTGTCTATTATAAGACCCAACCCGTGCATTGCCTCTTTGTCAGGAGTTTTCAAAGAAGATAATTCTTTTAAACACTTAGTATATGACTAGGTCTTAACCTGCGTTAAGACAGGACTTGTTTTCACTCTGACAAGGTAAAGCCCACAACATTAATGACAATTCTAACTCTGGAAGATGTAGATCAAAGCTAGAGGAAAAGAAAACCTATATTATCTCCTTCCACTAAATGAAGGTTAATCTCTCTTCAAAGACCTTTAAATTTAAAACAGTTGCTATACAGCCAATGGGCTTGCAAGGTGACTGAAGACAAACGAAACTTGACCTCTGATAGGAAGTGTTTAAAAATGAAAAGAAGGTTCTGGAGCAAACTCTCCTAGGCCAGAGACTGAGTCTTAATCCTTCATGATTCTCAGGGATCGGGATCATGTGTGGCACCAGGTTATGACTTGAAGTAATCTCAAGCTGAATTGAAGTAAGAGTTGTTACCTCCATAAAAATGGTAACAGTAATACTTCATGTAGAGAAACAGAAAATATAAAAATTGAAACCTAATAATATTAATATTATAATAATTATTTTTAAAGTGGCCCTATTTCCTTAAGATGCCTGTTGTCCTTGTAAGGCAAAGAATAGCATTTTATATATTTTTTAAGTGACTGAAAAATATTTCAAAGGCCATTAGTTCTTGGTCATAAATTACTATCTTTTCCTGGGATCCAATTAAAAATATTCAGTAAGGAGACGTCTGGGGGGCTCAATCCATTAAGCGTCATTCTTGGTTCCCACTCAGGTCATATCTCAGGGTTGTGAGATCGAGCCCCACATCGGGCTCCATGCTCAGCATGGAGTCTGCTGAGATTTTCTCTTTCTCTCTCCCTCCCCCTGCTCATGCACGTGCTCTCTCTCACAAATGAATGAATGAATAAATGAATGAATGGATGAATAAAATCTTTACAAAAATACTCAGTAAGGAGATTTATGCAAACATTGATTTATCTACATGGGACAGATTCATTCCCGGACCCTACTGCCACCAGCCAACAGGGCCATTCCACCACATTGACTCCAGGCTGCCATTTGCCTTCATGGCTGACAGTCATTCCTACACATGCAGCAATGCACAGGTTTCCTGAATGTGTGAAGGAAACTTATCTAAGGCATGCGATAATCCAAATACATCAAAGTCTTCTGTCTTACAACCTAAGAATGCTAAGAACTGCTGCATGGGGCTGTGGTATAGAGTAAATAAAATAATGAATGTGTCCCTCAACATATGCCTGGGACCATGACATTGGGCACCAAATTAATATTCTTAGCGGCTATAGGAACAATAGTCATAAGTGGAATAGGTTCATCAATCAGGCCAGCCTGAGTTCAAATCCCAGCTCAGCCACTTGACAGCTATGTAATTTGGTGCAAGTTGCTAAATGTCTCTGAGCCTCAGCTTTTCCGTTGACAAAACCTGGACACGTATGGCACCTACCTCAAAGCACTTTTGAGAGGATTGAACTTAATAATCCACTTAAAGAATTTGGCACAATGTATGTTTCTTCTCACGTGTTCAACAAATGTCTATTATCATTGCCATCATTATTATTAATGATAATTCATCAATTAATTTTCTCTGTACTTTTCTCTAGGGAAAAATGGTAAATTAATTAAATACCTAGAAAATGAATCTCAAGCCTTGAATCCAAAGAAATATTGAATATAGCAATTGCAAATGGAGAAAGGGGTTTGTATATTGGGGACCAGTTGGAGCTTTCTTAGGATACTGATCCTTCTTTTTTCCTAAGACCTTGATATATCTTAGAGAGGTGGTGAAAATAAACCTAAGAACTTAAAAAAAAAATACCCACTTTTGGTCAGGATATGCTCTCCTTTTCATTTTGAAGATCACTTACCTAGTTATAAGAATAATAATTAGTTTATTTTTAGGAATTTCACTTATTATTTATTTTAATTTTTTGTTTTTAAGAATTTCAACTAAACACAAAAAGTTGGAAAAGTTGTTTAAAATGCTAATTAAAATAGACCAAAACAAAAACATTTGGTTTTAGAGGAAATGTATTTACTGTGTCATTTTGAAGATGAGGGCACTGAAATAAAGACGTGCCTGGGGTCGTCCAGGTGAGTAGGCATGGGGCTCAGGCTAGGTTTCGTTATTACTCTTCAAAGCACTCTGTTATAACTCGACAAAAATAAGTCAAGGTGCTGATTAACCAAGCCAGGGGTCTCTATCAGCCAGGGAAATTGAAGTATTTTGCTGCAATCCACCACTGACTTTTTCAGTATGTGAAAATCTTATCATGTTCTGCTTGGAATGATCCATCTTTGGTGTATGTCATAGCCATGCATTGATTTTGTCAACTTAATGTGAGGAAAATTAGTTTAATTAATTATTGAATGAACCAGAGTTTCCTTGTAACCCCATGAAACCTGCCCTAGAACATGCGTCTACTTTTCCTTCTACTGTAACTCATTTGTATGACTAGTGATGAGACTTGGCTCCACAGCCCTCAAGAGCTCTTTAGGTTTTCCCATCATATATTTCATCTCTAGAGCTGTCAGACATTTTACAAAATCATTCATATTACTCCTCAGAGATTGAGAACTGATCAATATAGGGCATTAATGACATTTTAGGGTCCCAGGCTCCACTTTATCCTATGGTTGTGAAAGGCTACTATTTAATTGCGCTTGTTCCATTCTCAGAGAGATTTCCTCTTTGTGGGGGCAAGATGGCTGCAAAAACCCCAGAACACACATTTCCTCTTAAAAAATGCAGACCAAAATAGCATACCAATCTCCTCCAAAAGTCATGAGAAATATTTCAATAGTAAATTAATGGCATTGGTTTGGTCACATGTCTATCTCTAAGCCAGTCACTATGGACAGAGAAATATGAGCCTTTGTGTGGCCAAGCTTAGCTCAGACACCATTCCTGGGGTGAGGTCGAAAGCAACTCCACCAGGACCATATAGTGAGAGTGGCTGGATCCCCAGGTAACCACTGGGGATGAACTGGATTCTGATCTAACAAATATCTACTATTCAGGGGAAATTCTCTGAGCTATGGGATGATAAGATAGTAAGACTGGAAGCCTTTAGTTGGGAAAGATGGAACCTAATGGAACTTCTTAAAACTATCATGCATTTATGCAAATGGACACCAAACCCTTAATTATTGTAATAAGAATACCACCTTTGAAATTCTGAAACCTTTCAGAATTTACTAACTTTTAGTAGCGAAGTGCTACTTTATGTCATAGGCAATATCTTTGTGGGATTCTTTATCACCAAGAGGCTGTACTTATTAAAATATTAACTCAAAAGATTTGGGGTTGGGGTTGGGGTAGTCTAAGTTAGTAATGTAGAAAAGGGCTAAGACATCCCCAATTTCTATAACTCCTTTTGAAAACTGATCTTAATGATCCTCTAGAGCAATCCATATATTCTCCTGAGGCCTGGATAGTTGACCAAGCTCAATAATCTAATTCAACTCAACAAGCAAAACGGAAATGGTTTCACACGCAGTTTGAAGTCCCTGAAAAAGTTTAAGGAGTAAGCAAAGCAGAAAGCTGCAACCAGGCTATGAAGAAAAAGAACATGTGTTCCACTGCTTCATTTTTGTATCCAACAGAGAGAAGAAAACGCAGCTGTAATCCGCATAAGCGAATCCAGAGAGTAAGAAAAAACAGGTTTTAAAATTCAAAGATATTTTGCTTGAGACCAAAAGCAAACCAAGTAAACACATGATAGTAAGTTAGAGCTAAAAACATTTGACTTCAAATTTTTTGTTTTCTATTTCTAAATGTGTTCTCAATTTAACTCACATATAAAATATATTATTAAATTATATTATTACATATAAAATATTATATATCTTCTTACATAGCCTCATAGTTGATCATTGAGTACTTGGCAAGCAAGGGCACTTTTGCTTTCTTCTCCTCTTGCCTCCTGAAAACAAAGGTCTGAGAAGTTGCTGATTCTTAAGCTGAAGCTTATTTCATCAAAAAAGGTCGAAATTCTTAAGAGTGTAAATGTGTCCTTTGAGCAGGCTTTCATTCCCTTTTCTTTTTTTCCTGGGGTATTATTGTGCTTTCCTGGTGATTTAGCCACCGAGGAATGATGAAAAGAATTATCTGTTTCAATGATTTGTGGCTTATTATAGGCACTGGGGACAAAGTTGAAATAAAGGATCACGATGAGATTTGATTGTTCTTCATGTTTTGTTGTCACAGATAGGAATAAAGTCATGCCTTGGGAAAGAAACTGTAAAAACAGAACGTCTTGCTGTAGGTTATGCAAAACCATAGACAGTGTGCTATATAGAAAAGAAACGTCTTTAGAGATATCAGGTATGCTTCCTAATTATGGCAAAATAATTTGAAATAAAATCTTTTTTAAAAACGTGAACCTTACATTTCTAGAAGTCTGGGATCTGTGAACCCAAGATAATTTTTTTTTTAAATGGGCTTGGGGTCAGAGTGGGCAGTTCCCTAATTTATTCCTTAGCTATGCCCATTGACAAGATCAAAGGCGTGACCGTATGAGTAAAATCTTATAATATTTGCTCAGTCACTGAATAACTCATTCTATGGGACTCATTTATGGGACTCATTCTATGTGTCAGAAATACAACACTGAATAGGACAAAGACTTTGCCTGGTGGGAAGTCTCCTGGGAAGACAGAAATTACATAAAGATATTTAAATTATGATTGTAGTAAGTGACACAGAAGGAACGCATGATGGAAATGCCCAATACCAAAGTGGTCCGGGACCCAAGGAGTGATATCTGGTCACATCTTGAAGGGAGAGTTAGGTAGGTGGAGGCAGTCAGGGACAGGACTAGTGGCAAGAAGAGACAGAGGACACTACATCTCTGGAATTTCTGAGATGGGAAGAAATATGAGGTGTTCAGTGAGCTAAAAGAAGATCCACAGGAAGAAGGCAGGTGTGGATAAGGGTTCAAACTGGAGAAGAAAATGGAGTCAGAGACCATAGAGTCTTGAAGGCCTATCTGGAACTTTATAAACAATGGAAATTCATGGGAGAAGGGTTTTTTTTTTTTTTTTAAATGCATGTCCCTGTCCTGTTTTTTAAAATTTTGAACGATCCCCTTTTCCACAGTTTAGGGAACCAAGCAGAGAGGTTCAACCACAGAGATAGGGAGACTACTCGCATCTGTTGTTGTGATCCAGAAAGCCGGTGATAGTGACTTTGCCCACCAGGGATGGCAAAGCTGGTAGAGAGAAATAGAAGGATTTGAAAAGTATGTAGGAGCCAGAACCAATAATATAATGGGTAAAGTGAGTGAACACCACTCCCGTGTTTCTGGACTGCTTAGAAGTAGGGAGGATGGACCTTGATATGGGGACCTCCCAAGGCAGAGAATGTTTTAGGAGAGATTAACTTCAGTTCTGGAAATGTCTGTGTCACATCCAAGCAGAGACATGGAGTTGACAGTTAGGTACTTGGGCCTGGAATATAGCAGAAATGTCTAAACTAGATCTATTTGCAAGTTTCTGTAATAAATACTTTCAGATGTTTCCTAGTTACCGGTCACTATCTAAGCACTTTATAGACACTAAACTGTCTTACTCTTCCTTACAACTCTCCAAGGTGAGTGCCACTGTTAAACCTCTTTTACCAGGATTATTCAAGCCACCCAGCTTGGAGATGCAGAGTCAGGATTTGAACCCAGGGTATCTGGCTCCAGAGTCCACACATCTAACCACGAGGCTGAGGGGCTGAGCCCAGAAATCGAATGGGCGAGTGAGAACTAAGAGGGGAGAAGGGAGCCCTGTGGAGCTCACACCATTAAAGGTCAGAGGAGGAGAGTGAATTGGCAAAGGAGCAGGTGACTTGTACAAATCCATTAGACCCATTTGTCCCAAGGTGTTCTCCCAGCAAGTCCTCACACGCTGTCAGCAGAACCGAGATGACACTTATCTCCATTAGCCTGGACACCCTCACCACCGGATACAAGGTCTCAGGGATTTATCCTCCTCGAAAATCCAGGCCAGAACTACCATGCCAGGCTCTGCACAACTGGTGTTCCTCCAAGGCGGACTCTTTTGCCAATAACTTGACTTGTATTATTTTTAGTGAAATATCATGTAGCAAGCTGCTCCTAAAATATTTCCAGTCTGGAGTGCTGGCAAGGAAAAAAAAAGTCAAAAAAGAAAAAAGCTGGGAGCGGAGGGCAAGAGTGAGAAAAGAATCGGAATAATGAAAGGTGGAGTGTGGATCACACCCCCAAAACTATAGTAGACAGGACGCAATCTTGTAAGTGAGAAGGCTGGAAAGTCATCACCACATTCTGGTTGATCTTAATCTTAATGAACTGCCACCCACTCCTGCCTGCGTCTTCCCAAACTAAGCAATTAGCCAGTTCCTCCTTAGTGATCCTGTTAGGTGGTTTTCACTGGCTGTACGATTACGCACGGCCTTGGCACCAGGAAGCCTTGGAAAGTCCTATCTGAAGGCACAGGCTTTGGATTTGAACCAGCGCAGGGGGTGTGAGCTCGGGCTCTGGTAAATACAGGACTTGAGGGAGTGATTAAGCTGTGGTCTCAGTTTCCTCATCTGAGAAAGGGGGGTGATGCAAAAGCCTACTTCACAGAGTTCTTAGGACACATGTGAAATGGTCCCTGACCAGTAGGATAGGAAATACTCGAGAAGCGTCCATTAATCTTATTTTAATTACTATTAGAGGGGTTGGTGCTCTTCAAATACTTTCAGTAACAGAAAACTATGGTCTTTCCAAAGGCGCCCATGCACCTTATTAACAGTAAGTCATGGTCATAGCCAGTCAAGGAGGATTTTTAGCTGAATTTGAGGATTACTGATGGAAGGACTCTCAACTACTGTTTGCATGTAGCAGCATTCAGAGAAGCAGATATGGTGTGTGTGTGTGTGTGTGTGTGTGTGTGTGTGTGTGTGTGTAGAGAGAGAGAGAGAGAGAGAGAGGGAGCCATGTGTCATAGAGATTAGACTTCATACAATCACGAGATGTGGCTCAGCAGTCTGTGGGCATCCGTGCCCCCCCTGTCTGGCCCTGGAGCTTGAAGCCACAGTCAGGTGGGTGAGCAAGAGAAGACAGACGTAGAACCAGGGAGAATCAGGACAAGTGGGAACCCAACAGTAGGACCTGGAGGCCGCAGGGAGGGACTGAAACTCCCACTAGTTCCCGTTATCTCTGGTCTTAATGATTTGGCCATCCTGCAGAAATGGGGATCCTTAGTCCAGGAAGGAAACACACAAACGGCTCAGGGAAGCTGAAGAATGTTCTGGAAGAAGGAGGGAAGTAGTGGGCTCATCCGCTATCTCATGCCAACAAGATGAGCGACTCAACAACAATGGGTGTGAACGACAGGATGGTAGCTGCTTCATTTTGCCCGCTAAGTAATAGCCCGCTGGACTCTCCTTTGTAGGCCACCCCAGGGGGAAGTGCCCAGGAAAGGGAATTCTGGGGAATGCATTTCAGCCCCGCCAAGTGCTGACCACATTACAAAACCTCTCACCTGTGATTGCCATGGATATTTTACTAACCAGATACGTGCTCAGCACTCTGCTGACTACTTTCTTTTCCTTCATTTATCTCTTTTCACCCCAAACCCTGCAAGTCTAGCTATCATGGTTGAGGAAACAGAGGAAGAAAATTCTTTTTGAGTAGTTTGGCCACAGTCAGATGAGATTTATTTATAAGTGAGGAAACATACAGTTAAGTTTGGGAGTTGGTGTCTGCACTAACCAGATTTTCTGTATCATTAGAATTCCTCTCCAAAACAGCTTAGCTAATGACTGCGACAGATTATCATCATGCAGTTCCTGTCCTGGCTCTTGTTAAAAATAAGAAAGCAAGACAGGCCCAAGGCACTGATATACCTAGTGATCAGATGACACTCTTGGAATCTCAATGAAAGTGAAATAATTTTCAGGTACTGTTTATATACAAATATTATTCTCTTTAAAATTAAATGGGTATCAACACCAAATGGAATTATTCCTTAGGCTCAATTTATTTCCTTTCAAAAGCTTTACCTTAATTTTAGTTACATTCTAAATGTAAGTCATAGCTAGTCTACCATTATCGTGTATGCGGGCATGCAGTCTGCATCAATTTGCACTGAATTTAATAAGAATTGAAATGGAAATCTTCATTGTCATTTAGCTAAGAGTAATCAGTATCTGAAGTTGAAATTCTTGCAGGCAATCATGGGATCCCATCCACATAGGCAAAATCCCAATTTACCAGTTACAAGCTGGTTATAGAGAAAACATAGGGTAACTGCTGAGTAAGCACAGATCCTCCTATAGAGAGCTATAAACTCTGGGCACAGGTAAAAAAGTAGCTGGCTGAAATCACTAGGGACTGCAGCGACGCCAACAGATTCTTTTTCTTTTTTTAAGATTTATTTGAGAAGGAGCTGGGGGAGGGGCAGAGGGAGAAGGAAAGAGAGACTCTCCAGCAGACTCTCCGCTGAACGAGGAGCCCATGCAGGGCCAGATCTCATGACCCTGAGCTCATGACCTGAGCCAAAATCGAGAGTCAGATGCTTAACCAACTGAGTCACTCAAGTGCCCCAAGGCAACTGGATTCTTACAGGAACTCCATGCTCAAAGGAATGGAATAAATAGAGTGGTTTCCATTATTGTCTTCAGCCTGGGATCAGGTATAGTCAGCAGCGATTTAGCGACAGTAGGGGCACAGGTGGAAAAACCACAGTCTTTTTGTCCTGGAGACTCAAGAGAACAAATATGAGGAAACTCACCACCAAAGGGACCGGGGAAGCCCTGTAAGGAAAATGGTCAGAGAGGGCTCACCAAATTCTGTCTACTGTTACCTCAGTCACTCTTGAACCATTCATGTACAGAACAGACTCAAAACAGCTCTGCTAAGACAAAAGGTACGAACTGGATTTAGACCTGCTAGCCTGAGTTTTAAGATCTAGTACAACCCAAGATACTGTGTGACTAAAATAATATGAACATTATTTATTGATACATATTGTAAGGCTAGATAGCTCTAGTAGCTTAGCTCAAGATAGAGAATGACCAGCGACTTCCATATGACAAACTATGGTAGAGCAAATCAAGTGCGAGGAAGATGGAAGAAACACTCTTAAGTTGGCCTTGAAGCCAAGCTTTGGAAATGTCATCTAAATGTGGAATTCAAAGAAATCCTGCATCTCATAGGCTCCCTCATGTGCTTCCTCCTGCATAAAGTCTTTTTCTGATTACTGCATACAGATTAATACATCACCTCTGAAATCCATGCTATTTCTTTTTTTTTTTTTAAGATTTATTTATTTATTTGAGAGAGAGAGAGAGCTGAGGCAGAGGCTGAGGAAGAGAATCTCAAGCACACTCCTCACTGAGCAAGAGCTAGATATGGGGCTCGATCTCATGACCGGAAGATCATGACCTGAGTGGAAACCAAGAGTCAGATGTTTAACCAGCTGGGCCACCCAGGTGCCCCAAATCCTTGCTATTCCTGATCATTCATGAGGCATGACTCTGATACTGTCCTATAACAAAATTACTTTCATGTAAGTATCACCCCAAGTTGTGTGTGGGCTCAGCGGGAAATTGTGCCATGAGCGATTAGTGGTGTCTGCCACAGGCAAGGAGATCATGTCACGTATACTCCACGTCCCCCCTTTTGAGCCCTCTGAAGTGTTTTACAGATATTATCTTATCGAACACTCACAGTAACACTCTGAAGGAGATATTATTTTCCCCATTTGAGAAAACTGGAAAATAGTAACTCAGATGAGTTTCTGAGAGGTTGCCTAAGGTTACTCAGAGTCCCTCCCGCCCTGTGATAAATGATGGAATTAGGCTTCAGCACCTGAACTTTTCCCACCATAGTGCTACGATTCTCTTTGTAACACTATCTCCCACCTACTCAGTTCCTGGCAAGTGCTTAGCACAAAATAGGTTCTTGGTAAGCATTTTTACAGACTTAATAAATGGATGACATGTCAACTTGGCACGCAGCAGCCTAAAATAAGGAGGTTATTTTTTAGACAGCTGTGAAACTGAGGGCAAGTCTGAATCACAATAACAGAATGTTTTAACTGGAAGCCATATTTGAAAATAAAGTGTTATCATGTCTGCAGTGCACAGAGTGTTGTGGCCAGATAAGCACGTCTTTGAGCGATTAACAGAAGTATCCTTTCCAGTAAACACAGGACAACGACATTAAAATCCATATGATAATTCATCTATAATCTTTTCATGGCAAAAGTTGTCATCAAATGAAATTTTAAACATATCACTTTGTGCTTAAAACTCTTAATTAGGCTGTCATGCATATCAAAGACCACAGCTGAGCCCTAAATGTTCTTCATGATCCGATCGATCCATCTTTATCTTTAGCCCCATCTTTACATTTGCTCACCTGACTAGCCTCACCTCAGTCGTACCAGGTTACTTAAACCATTCATATGACATGTACTTTTACATCTTCTCTCTCTTCTTATACAACATTCTTTCTCCCTGAACTGCCCATTACTCTTCTTTGTTCTGAAAGAACAAATTCCATTAATTCCATTAATTTAAAGTGTTACCTCTTTTTGCAACTCTTCTCTGATCCTCGGAACCTAAAGATCCCTTGTTCTTGCTCAGAATGGAAGCCTGGATTCATCACAGCATCTTCTTCACTTTAATTGTTGATTGAACTTTCATTCTCTTCGACCTAACCAAAAGCCTTTGAAGACACAGATCACATCTTATTTTATGACTGTATCATCCAGGATCGTGTCTGGCACACACACAGCAGGAGCTTAATAATTATTTTTTGAAAGAATGGATGTCAGTTCTATTCCTAGATGACATATGGGTATAAAGGAGAAGAGGAAGGAAAAGGTCAACTATTTGTCATGTGAGGGCAGGGAAGGCCAGTTTTTCCAGGAGATACAGTAGTTTATCTCCCAGTTTTTATCAGTCAGTCTGGTAGGGACTGCAGCTAGTAGTCACCTAATTTCATTTCCCAGTCTTACTCGCAGTTTGGTTGGTCATGAGATGAATGATGGTGAATGGAATCTATGCAGAAATGACATAAGCCACCTTTCAGCATGGCTGACAAAAATCTCCCATGCGCAGTAATACGTTCTCATTGTCTTCCTCCTGTCTCCTGTTGGACAGTGCTGGGGTGACTTTGAAACTTCAATACAGTGGAGTCACAAGATGGAAATGGCCCGGGTCACTGAGTCACCACTTGGGTGAGAGCTAGCGCATAGCCATTCAATTAGAAACAGCCACACTGGAAGTGCAATCACTGAGATTTGGCAGTTATTTATTATAGGAGCTTATGTCATTTATCATGACTAATAAAGTCAAATATGAATTCTATTTGTGCCAGCGTTGCTCTTATACAAAATACTACAAACATCTGAAAATGGAGCTTTTAAGGCCTTGAGGGAGACTCATTTAATTAAGTAGCACTTATTAAATCTCCTCACTGCAAAGAGAAACTGGAAGTTGCAGAGGAAAACATTTCAGAATCAAGCAGACCGGATGCACCCCCACAGGGGACCTGAGATGTGGTGTGTGTGGTATCAGAGATGCACCTACAGAATAGTTTTGAGCTAGCCCCTATACCTTACTTTTAGGGCCTGTGTATGTATAGAATCTGCAGAAAGGCAGCTGGCATGGCTCTTTTAGTGACCAGCTAGGGAAAAAGCAAAGTTAAGACTGTAGTTAGATGAATCTTGAGGCTTTTGTAGGCCAAGATAAAGTATGTATGCAAGGGGCCGGGGCCCAGTGGGGCCTTTACTTTCCATCAACATGCCCCTTTCCTGATTCCTCCTTCTCCCAACTCCGTCTCTTTCCTGACAAGTGATGATGTTTTTGCCACCAAAGTCATGCTCTGCCTGTTGAAGCGGTAGCCAAAGTGTAACTCTAGAGATGTGGTTGCCAGTAAACAAGAAAGTGGAGCAAACCGGTGCTAAGTGGTAAGTGCACTTATATAAGCAAAACAACCAAGACCGTTCAGGTATCGTTAACCAAGGGATGACTTTCCTGTGACACCGTAGAGGACATTCGATTCAACTCTATTTTACTGGCATAGAGCCTTAAAATAGAATGTGACAAAACAGGGTAATTCAAAGCTGAATGGATATAGTAGGAACTGAGGAATTACTGGGTATGGTGAGATCCATGGCTTGATACCAATAGAGCCCCAACTAGAGGCATCACTAAATTCTCAAGAGTTGATCTCAAAAGGTTAATGCAGAGGATGTCTCTTGAGGTGACCTCTCAGTTCTCTGTGATTCTCTTTTATTGAGGAACAGTTCTGTGGCAGCCGTGGAGAGACACAATTCTGGTCCCCCGCTGTGAAGGAAGTAACTGATTGGGTGGCCCCAGCTGCTGCTGAGTCACACACAAGACCACTCTTCCTGTGGGCTGCTCTCAGCCAATGACTGAGTATGTCAGGGATAGTAAGTCAGCTGCTTCTTTTTTATATTTTTTAAGATTTTATTTATTTATTTATGAGAAAGGCAGAGACATAGGCAGAGGGAGAAGCGGGTTCCCCGAGGAGACTTGATCCCAGGACCGGGGGGAACCATGACCTGAGCCAAAGGCAGATGCTCAACCGCTGAGCCACCCAGGAGCCCCTAAGTCAGCTGCTTCTTGCAACGTTGCAAGAATTTCCTGATTCTGGACTTTGACTCAAGGATTCCCATTAGCTTGGCCAAAACTTTTCTAATGTTGTAGTCTTAGATTTTGCAGTTTAACCTTGCTTCCTTCTCTCCTTCACAGGGATTAGACCTGCATTATGATGTCCTCTGCTCCTCCCCTTTATGCTCCACAGGTTTTTCCACAGTAAGTCTCTTGCATCCACTTCTCAGAGGGCCCAAGCCAGTGCAAGATCACTTCTACAGGAGGCTTTCCAAGAACCAAAGCTGTGTTCTAGGATCCTGCCAGAATTGCCATGGGACCAGACAACTGACCAAACTTGGGGCCATGGGATTCTCAGCCCCAGGAATTTGGGGGTTAGAGAAAGCTGGGGTACCTTGAGCTCAAGCATACTGAAGAGCTTCTTGGAGAAAAAGCTCATGAGCTTAAGTGTTGAGATCCTGAAGATGCCTTCATGCCTTCCTCTCTTATATTTTTATTTTTAGTCATTCCTTTATGTCTTTGTGATTTTCCAATTTCATTCCACTGAACTCCTTCTTTTTCCTTTCGCTTGTCTAAGTCAATTTCTGTTACTTTCGACTGGGCAATGGCTATAGTGAGGCACAGACCAGATTTTTCATGTCTTTTATGGCACTGGAGAGTTCATCCAGAGCCTTTCCTAACCCATTTATGGATTTTTTTGATGTGTTGAAATAGCCATTTTTATTTAATTAATCGCTCAGTTCTGTCAAACATCTGGTCAATTTAGTGAAGGGGAAAATAGACAAGTAGTTGTTTGCTTTAACTAATTACCAAACCAGTTTAAATGGCTGATTCCTTCATTCTACATAGATCCACTTCCCAGCCATACCATCCTCCCCCACCAAAAAATAAGAAAACAAGGATTTAATTTCATAACAATTTGTTTCTATGTAATGTACTAGTTCAGTTCTACCACAGTGAGAATGGGGATGTGTGGCATCTGCCCATTTTTCAGGACCAACAGGATAAAATAGAGAAAGGATAATCAAAAAGGAAAGATTTCCAGGGGAAAAAAAGTGCTGCAAGCACAAAGGTCCTAACCCATTTATGCCTCTGATGGCATCTCTATGGTGTTGAGTTTTGTCCTCTGCATGAAGTTGGCTTTATTTTTAAATTGTAAAAATCTTTATTTCTCAGGATGCTAAGCATAAATCTAAAACGCCCGAAGTAAAGTTTAAAAAAAAAAAAACTGAAAAAACAAAACATGACTCACAAAAAGGACATTTTGATAGTTAGAAGTTATGGGAAAAGATTTGTCAGGCATCATTTGCTAAATTGCACACATAAAGAGAAGGTGCTCAGAAACTATAAAAAGAAGGAATCTTGTCCTACATTAGGCACATAGGAAGGAAGTTCAAAGAGTAAGATTACCTAAAGCAACATACGATTTTCTGTCTAGATCTTAGAGAGATTTTTACTTTCGGATGTTGAATAGCTATTAAAACGGGAAAGATCTTAGATGAGGGAGGAAACACTGAAAGAAGTCACAAAGTGAAGCAAAAACAGAAGATGCCTACAGATTGCATTCTTCAAAAACACTTTACACCTACCCTCGGCTCTCTGTCTGGCAACATCAGCGTGTTTCTAAATGCCCCCGAGACACACCTAGGAGGACTGCATCAAACCGCAAGTGACAAAATGGCACTAAATCAGATCACTTGTTCATTGTCAACCTAGGAATCCAAATTAGAGCTGAGACTGAAAGCTCAGATTTCTACAAACTCTTTGAGGCCCGTGTGATAAAAACAGGCCACACCACCTCTGAAAGTACAGCTGCTTGATATGTGTTCAGTTTTATGAGTTTTATGCATTTCTTTGCTTGATTTTCTGAGTGATTCAGAAACAAATGGCAGAAGTTTTAAGGATTGTTTTTATTTATTTATTTATTTTAGATTTTATTTATTTATTCATGAGAGACAGAGAAGCAGAGGGAGAAGCAGGCTCCATGCAGGGAGCCTGATATGGGACTCGATCCTGGGACTCTAGGATCATGCCCTGAGCAGAAGGCAGGCGCTAAACAGCTGAGCCACCCAGGGATCCCAGGCTTGTTTTTAAAGGCTCCAGAAATCTATCCATCTCCCTCCCTCCCTCCTTCCCTTCCTCCGTCTCTTCCTTCCTGTCAAATACCAGTCCACTGACTGCACTTAATGAGGAAAAGTAAAAAAAAAAAAAAAAAAAAAAAAGTCCTATGTATGATACACATCCAGAGACATGGACGCTTTGTCAAATAAAAGGATGTGGTCTAGATTTTCAATCAAAACAATTAGGCAATAAGCTGAGAATCTGTCTGGCTTCAAGAGTTCCCCCAGGAGTTTACAAATGTGTTTTCAAACACCAGACAAGCTGTTCGTTTCTAGTTTGAGCGGCAAAGTGTAGATATACACATCATCACATGCGATGGCGGCCCAAGGCTCTTCTAGGTAATCTCAAAAGCTTTTCATTTGGTTCGGAAACAGAGAGGAAGAGATAATTAGTCATCATCTGCTTAATCTCCAGTGACAGAGATTGGCCTGACGTCCCCATTTACTTCTGTCTTAATCCAATTGTGCTGTAGAACATCGAAGCAGAGATCAAAGCCTATCTTCCCCTGGGAGACCCAGGGACACGTTTTCCTCCACAGAGATTTGGAGCAAGGTGAGCTGTGTCAGTCGCATCTACAGGTAGCCAGGAGCCGGCCCTGACTCTGCCCGGACTCTTTACTCCATAGGGATGGATAAGGTCTGAATCACAAAGCCTCCCTTCCCAACCTGCTGAATACTGGGGAGTCTGAACTGCTCGGTGAACCCTGGTGATCTCCGGGGGATGCTTCTGTGTTCTAAAAATTCAGCGTGGTTTGTATTTGCTACTCACTCACTTTGAGTTCTTTTCTCCTTATAGGGCCTCATCTCCTCCTGCCAGTGGGCCCCATGGTCTCTGCTCCCAATATTCCTTTACCAATTTCCTGACAAAGACAAAACCAGAAATCTTCCCGGGGATAATCAATAATTTATAATACATTTAGAGGCAGTCTGAGACAACTTTTAGAGTGCCTATGATCCACGCTCTATGTGATTTAACCTACTTCTTGCTACCACTTTATGAGTCCTGGACTCTTATTAACAAAAGCCTATAGATGAACTAACTGAGGCACAGAGAAGGTTAAAACTTTTTTTTGTTAAAGTCACATTTAGTAAATCCAGAGCTGGGATTTGAGTCCAGGCCATCGTTGAAAAGCTGGGCTCTTCACCACCGTAGTGAATATCCTTTCTACCTCCTAACGAAGTAAACAAAATCTACAAAGATGCACCTTTATCCATGTTAAAACAACATGCTGCATTATCTTCTCAAAACCTTGGCCTTATTGAAGCTCAAATTTCTCCATTCCAAAGTCTTTACTCTCCGCTTGCACAACTGACAGAAAACCACAGGGTTGATCTGCCCCAAAGATAAAGTCTCCAGCTCTTTGTGAAATGTAAATTATTCTGCTCGAGAATCCTTTCTCTGGTCTAGTTATACTGGTTTTTTAGCTTCTGTCCTCTCCAACTAAAGATCAGTGACTTCTCCCTGCACAAAACAAAGCTATGGTGTCATAAGGCAACTGTCCCGCTCCATTCGAGTGGATTTGGTTTCGGGTTTTTAAGCCCCTTCTTGAGCATCCTTCTTTGGTGGGGATGCTCAAGGTCAGTGCAAGCAGCCACTGATAAGATACATGCTTTCCCTGACCGGGGGAACCCCATCTATTTGAACTCTGACTGGTTTTACCTTCTGTCCCAGGAGTGCATCCTTGCTCTGCCTCTCTTCCCATTCTGACCACTCCCATCCCTTCAGATGGAAACAGTATGCAAATGCTTCCCAAGCCTAGGTCTTGAGTTAAACCTCTTCTGTGAATTCCTCTTCTATATATTAATCTGCCTTTTGGATGTCTCTACGTAGATGCCCCATGGTCATCTTGAGTTTAGCACAACCACCACCTCAGGTCATTGCACTAGCTCTCTGCCCGGGGTGATCTTCTACTAGACATCTCAGGCTCTCTCCCTCACAGCCTTCCCTGACCATCCTCTTTAAAATAGTAGCATCCTTCCACCCACACTCTCTCAGTCTGTGTCTGTCCCTCTCCACTAGAATGTAAGTTCCAGCAGAGCATTGCCTTTTGTCTGCCCTGGTCAGTTTTGGAACATTGCTTGGCATGCTGTGGTCACTTGATACATCCTAGAAGGAAGAAGGGAAGGAAAGAAGGAAGGAAGGAAGGAAGGAAGGAAGGAAGGAAGGAAGGAAGGAAAGAAGAACAAATCATCTCCTTTGTTCCTACCAAAGTTCCTCCCAGTCCCAGCCACTCTGTTTCCAACGTAACATCTCAAATGCACATCTTATCATGTGAGTCATCATTTTAAAGGAATCCTTCAAATCCCTCCTATATCCACAAATAGTTAGCATGGTACTGGCTTTACACTTTACCATTCACCATCCTCACCAGGCTCATTTCTGACCACTCTCCCATAAGCATCCTGTGCTCTACCCAGCATTTCCCAAGTAGATGTGCCATGAACAAATGGCCCCGTGGACAGTGCAATCTGGATAGCTTGTCACACTGTTGAAAGATAAACTGAGGCATAATAAATTTTTTAGGAGTTCATTTGTGCAAAAATCAATTTGATTCAATGCCAAATCAGTAGTTAGGAGTGCTCTACCAACAGGAGCCAGGGGCAAGGTTTTTATCAATAAGATGTGGAAACAAAGCAAGGAAGTTATTTGATTGGCTCTGGCTTTCATTACTTGGTAAAGCCAAGGTGGTTGGTTGCAATTGATTGTTCTTCTTACCCTAGAGGCATTTATATGAATTGCCTGAGGCTTTGGATAGGCTACTAGGGCATCAGAGCCACCCCAGGCCACTGCCTCCTTGTTTGATTCCCCTAACAGTGCTATATCTTGACAGTAACAAGTCACAAAGCACACTGGCATATGAAGAAAGTCATGTCATTAATAAACAGATCAATGGAATATTACTCAGCCATTAGAAATGACAAATACCCACCATTTGCTTCAACGTGGATGAAACTGGAGGATATTATGCTGAGTGAAGTAAATCAATCGGAGAAGGACAAACATTATATGGTCTCATTCATTTGGGGAATATAAATAATAGTAAAAGGGAATAGAAGGGAAGGGAGAAGAAATGGGTAGGAAATATCAGAAACGGAGACAGAACATAAAGACTCCTAACTCTGGGAAATGAACTAGGGGTGGTGGAAGGGGAGGAGGGCGGGGGGTGGGGGTGAATGGGTGACGGGCACTGAGGGGGGCACTTGACGGGATGAGCACTGGGTGTTATTTTGTATGTTGGCAAATTGAACACCAATAATAAATAAATTTATTATTAAAAAAATAAACAGATCAAGAATTTATTTATTTATGTATGTATTTATTTAGAAAGATTTTATTTATTTATTCATGAGAGACACAGAGAGAGAGGCAGAGACAGAGGCAGAGGGAGCAAGCTCCCTGCAGGGAGCCCAATGTGGGACTTGATCCAGGGACTCCGGAATCACACCCTGGGCCCAAGGCAGACCCTCAACCTCCGAGCCACCTGGGTGTCCCACGAGCATGCACTTAAAAAGGGAAAGCTGTTTAGGAACCCCAAGTTTGTTCAGTCCAGGCTCCTCAAACTTTTTTTGTGCAAGGAACAACGAGGAACCAGGTTCCCTGGAACACAGTTTGGGAAACACTGCGGTCTACGCCTGCTTCCAGTTTCCTGTGCAGCCCAGGCTCCCTCATCTTCCCATGCTTTACTTTTATAGTTCCTGTGTCTACAAGGCCCATCCCTCTTCTGATGCTTCCAGAATTCCTATAAGCCCTTCCTCTAAAGCTCAGTGTAGGGTCACTTCCTCTGAAAAGCCCCCGCCGGGAGAATTCATCATCCTCTCCTGCTCTCCAGCTCCACGGATCACTCCCCTCTGTCCCAGCACTCGCCCTATTATTCCGGCTTATATTCTGACTCCTCCACTGGACTGCGATCACCAGGGATCTGGGGTCATTCACCTCCGTCCCTTCCATCCCCAGGGCACAGGACACTGTCAGTGTGATGAAGGAAAAGTCTGTTCGGGGAATGCAACATTGATATCTATGTCCCTGGTATCAAACACGAGGAAGAGGGAAGATGATGAGGAGTGTGCAAAGAAATACCGACTCTGATTCAATAATGTGAAGAGTGCTTTATGTCTTTTTGCGGGAAAGCACCCAGGGAAGAAAAGGCGTAGGGGCATCGGGAGGTGGTCTGGTCTGGACCTCCACACCCTGCCTAAAACGCATTCACCACTCTGAAAGTGACTTAATGGGTCTCAAATTCCTAGAATCAATAACTTTCTTTGTTGTCACTGCCTGCCTCTGCAGATGGGAAATAAACAGCCCATCTCCAGCCCACTTAAAACACAGATGCCTCCCAAACCACAGGTTTGCCCTGGAAACTTGTCACAGTCATGCCAGCTGCCTGGGTTTTTACTTTCCAGATTCCATCCACAGACAGGGTGGCTTTCTTGTTGTAGAAAAAAAAAAAAAAAAAGCCTAAGGACACAAGCAAAAAAATAAATAAATAAATAAACATGTGATCCTTTCCAATTTAATGATGAAAAATGTGACATTTATTTCTCAGTTCATATAAAAAGAGAAGTCAAGGAGTTTGGGTCATTCGACTTCATGGCATCCAGCATCTGTTACGGTGCATGGAACATAGCAAGTGCTCAGAAATGTATGATAAATTAATTTCTGTAAAATGTGTCGGATTCAAAGATTTCAACAGATGCATAAAGCAAGGATACCAACCAGTGACCTTGCGAGGCTGTCTAAACGAGAACTCATCCTGGCCCTCAGTCAATGAAGACTGAGTAGATCAGTACTTCCAACTTTGTTAGTCTCCTATCGGACCAGGAGGACCAAGAAAGGGGTGGAAGCCATGTGGAGGGGGTTGAGGGGTGGGGATCACTAAATCAAGTATCTTGCCCTTCAGCTGATGGATCAACCAGTTTACCAAGCTATCAGCCCGGAAACTATGTGTTTCCGCGCACAATGCTTAGCGGGGCTTCCTGCTTCTCTAAGCGATGCCTCTTCCAGGGTTCTCTGCAAGGTGCACACAAAGAGAGTAATTATTTCTAGGTCTTCCAAAGCAGCTTTGTCACTGTGTCATCTAAAGAACGAGCTGGGAGGCAGTGATCTCTCATCAGTGGGGTTCTTTTTAAAATTTTTCAATCAATTTCAAATGACTGAGGCTAACTCTGCTCTTCCCTTCCTGGTGTTGCCCAGGAAACAATTCTCTCCTATAATTGTACCCAGATCAATTTTCTGCTCTTCTCTTCCCTGATCTGTGCCCAGGAGGACCCACTCCTATGACTGTATCACCTGGGCTCCTCTGCCTTCTGACTGCCAGTTTTGTTTAGCAGGCGACAGGCACCAGAGGGACATCAAAAAATGGGAGAGGAAAGCAGTCACATGTTTCTTCCTGCCCCTCCCAGCTGGGGGCCGTGAATGTGGCAGCTGTCACAGGCTGTTATGACTGCAACTCTTTGCACAGCTTCAGTGTGTGGTCGGCCCACCATACCTTGTTGATCCCCTTAAATCTACCCCCCACACACACACCTATGCAATAGTTTCTCCCGTAAATTATTTTCAGTTAAACACCGAGTGTGCCTTCTGACTGATACACCATGTTAAAGAGTTCCATTTTTATCCTAAAGTATATCAGGAAACCATTGAAATGTTTTAAGCATTGGGGGAAGAATGTGGGAAAAAAAAGTCATAATTACATTTGAATTTCAAAAAAATCTAACTCTGGCTATGGTTTGGGATGTAGATTGGAAAAAGATGAGAGTGCATATGGGTAGGTCAGTAAGGAGATTATTGTACGGTCCAGAGGAGGAATAGCACTGGGATGGGATGTTGGACTGGGGCGTTGGTGAAGGTAAAGAGGGAGAAATCAAGAGATGTTTGAATGCAAAATAATAGAAGCTAGTGGTAGATTCGATAAGGAGAGAGGGAGGGAGGTGAGACATTGAAATGTCAAAAGTAATTCCTTGCTTGACTGTTGATCATGCTACGTGATAAGAAATGTAAATGGGAGGCCAGATTTCTAGGATAATGCTCATGATTTTGATCTAAGGCCCGTTCGTTTTGAGTCGTCGTTATGATATCTCAGTAGACAAATAAATGCACAAGTCTAATAACTCAGAGCAGAGATCTAGACTTGAGATTGTA
This sequence comes from Vulpes vulpes, assembly GCF_048418805.1. Lineage (NCBI taxonomy): Eukaryota > Metazoa > Chordata > Mammalia > Carnivora > Canidae > Vulpes > Vulpes vulpes. The sequence goes on from NW_027325811.1 coordinate 528,099, forward strand.
TTTGAGAGTTGTCTCTACATAGCTGTGGATTAACCCTGTGAATTATGACCCCTGAGAATGAGAAATGGCTCCATGTTCCGGACAGAAATATTACGGATACTTCTTAAGAGACCCTACAAATGAAGACAAATGAACAGATATGTGAAGTGAAACTACCAGTGGGGTTTTTTTTTTATTGCTCAGATCAGATGCATGCATTTAAATAGAAATATTAAAAATTTAAAATAATAAAAAGGGCTATTTTTTATTAAGTATGTCTTATGTCATTTTTTTATTTCCCGAGTCTGATGCAAGATGTTTTAATGCCTCATGAGAGGATGCATGCTAAGTGAACAAACTGATATACTTATGCTCTCAAAAAACATTTTTTTTTTTTTACCCTGAAGTGCTAGTGCTAGTGAAGTGAAGTGCTTATATGGCACACATTTAAGTTAGGTTGTCATGGTAACTAACTGCAGAGAATTGTGGTCATATTTGCTCTATTATCTGTGCCATGTCCTAGCAGGATGGCCGAGGTTCCTATCTGCCTCACCCATGCTCAGTTCAAGACAGCGTCTTCTTGATCCAGAATCCTTTCTTCAGCAATTCCCAGAGAAACTTTCCTAGATTCTGTGGCCTCTAAGAATATTTACTGAAAAATGATCATACCGTAGGATCTCATCTTCATCCATCTTATAATTAAAATGCTCAAATGCTCTATCTGCCCATGTAGAACAAAATATCCTTTTTTTTTTGTCAGTGTAAACAAATGGGGCTACCTCTGGCCCAACACAAGACATCGTCTTGTTATAAAGGTACGTGCACTACATACAGAGACATACGTGTACTGAATGAAACCTCACGTAAGACAATGCTGACTTTTGCCACTTGCAGTCTGCCCTAAGATTTTCTGTTCTATCCTACTTAGGTTCTTAGAATGCTGATTAAGGCCCACCCGCTTGACCTCATAATTCAGTCTGGGGTTGAGCCTCCAGGTTGCAAAGTGTCCTCTCATCCTGGTCCCTCCATCAATTTTATGGTTCTCGGCCTCACCATTAATGCATCCTTGGCCTCTCACAATGAAAGGAGAATGACTGGAGGCATAAGCAGCTCTACGAGCATGGACTCAGGCATGTGTGTGTGCTTGTGCACACATATGCAGATCTCTGTCACAGGCCCACGGAACTTGTGCTGTCTGCTTTTTGGCAGTTGGTTTTGTTGTATCAGTCAGGCTCTTTTAAGAGGAATTCTTGCCTGGGCTTAATTACAAGAGAAGCTGTGTTTCTGCTGAGCCAGGGGTTTACGTTTAACTTTAAGGACAGGGGGACACCTGGTTGGCTCAGCGGTTGTGCACCTGCCTTCAGCCCAGGGCGTGATCCTGGAGTCCCAGGATCGAGTCCTGCATCGGGCTCCCTGCATGGAGCCTGCTTCTCTGTCTGCCTATGTCTCTGCCTCTTTCTCTCACTGTGTGTCTCTCATGAATTTAAAAAAAAAATTAACTTTAAGGACAAAGCACATTGTGAGGATGACCAGGTTCCCAGGTTCTTGCTGGCTGCCAGAAACTTTGAAGCTAAACACAAGTGTGCAATTCTCTTCCTTCTGGAACCAAGTTCTATCCTTATCCTCATTTCCCTTCATCCCTACCCCCATGCTATTTTGTATTTTATATATCTTTGAAAGCCACCCAGATTTCTTTTCCCTCAGAAACATCGCCGCAGATCAAGGGACAGGGGGTGCAAAGAAGAACAGGAAGTGAAGCAATGAGGTGGTTGAAAACAAGCTCTGGAGTCAGGTGGCCCGAGGTTAATTCCTGCCTCCTTCCCTCACTAGCAGGGACCTGAAAGAGCACATCACTTGACCTCTCTGTGGGTTGGTTTCCTCATCAACTCAACGAAGAAAATAAGGACATCTCTCTCAGGTGCTTATTGTGAAGATTACAATTATAATGCGTGTGGAACACTTAGCAGAGCTTGTGTACAGTGAGTGTTCAAGTACGTACATAAGGGTAGCGATTGCAAAAACTCAGCGTTTCTGGGTCTGTTCATGACTGTTTCTGGACACACACATGTGATCGCGTGCACACATCCCAGTTCCTTTATAGGAACACTGACAGCCCTCTAGGGATCCGAAGCTGGTGGAATGTGGAGGCAGAGTGGTGTTTTCGTGACAACCTAGTGGCCTCAGAAGGTTCGCACAAAACTTTTGCTAGCTAGCTACATGAGCCTGCTCTGCTCACCTTTGCAGAGTATCACAGGCCGCACAGCTCAAACCACAGACATTTATTTTGTCTTCATTGCAGAGGTTAGAAGTCCCAGATCAAGGTGGCAGCAAAATCCCCCCCGGTGAGACCTCTTTTCCTGCCTGGTAGACGGTGGCCCTCTCGCTGTGTCTTCACACGGCCTCTTCATGCTGTGGGTGCACAGAGCCAGATCTCTGGAGTCCCTTTCTTTTCTTCTAAGGACACTAGGTCTGTGGAAACTTATGACCTCATTGAACCTGAATGACCTCCTTAAAGGCCCTGTGTCCAAATGCAGTCACTTTAGGTCAACACAGGAACCTGGGGGTGAGCAGGGGAGGGGGGGACCCAATTCAGTCCATGGCAGTAGTGTTGGTAAAAGGGAATATGGGACCTCGAGAGCAGAGAGAAAGAAATAACAAATCAAACAAACAACCAGAGAATGAGATTTTTTTTTTCCAAGCATGGAAAGGGGAGGAGAAAGGAGAGGGGAGTCACCTGGGGGAGGCCCTCCTCCACCAGAAAGAACAATTCAGGGGAAGCAGGGCCACTGTTGACACTGCTGCAGAGGCTCCGGTGGGAAAGCCCTGACTCTGCTCCACTCGAGAGTCACGGCTTCTGACCATGTGAAGAAGGCCAGGCATCTCATGAGGGGAGGCATTTTCTCAGGCCTTATGTAACTGCTCCTTATGTAACTGTTTCTGGCTTCTGGAGGCCAGAAACACTGGGCAGGGCAACTACTTAACGGCGCTGTTGCTTTGGGATCAGTGAGGTGTTTGGAACATTCTCGAATGGCCCCTCACCACCTTGTCATCTTCTCTTGATCCCTCAGTCAACAGCACAGGCATTGTTCTCAGATTTCATTTGCAAAGCTCTCTAGGGAATGTCCCTTAGATGAAATGACATTGGGAAAGAGGTGAGGACTCTGAGCTGACCACCTGCCCACCCTGACACAACTACGGAAGGGGGTGTGAGGGTGTGTGCACAAGTAACAGGGCTTGAAAATCAGTCGTGTTTTATGGTAAGACCCTCGTACTACTCCGCGTACTTAAAATGAGTCAGGATGAGAGCTGAGATGAAAACTCTGACCTCAAAAGAGTCTTACATCCAAACCCCGGCCAAAGCTAAGATGACCTGGGAGTGACATGGGACAATGGCTGGATCTTTGTTTCCTTCGACCTCACATGGCGATTGAGCTAGTTGTTTCTACCTTCACCAACAATGAAAAGCATAGAGAAGATGAAGTTGGAGGAGAAACGACAAGGGGAGGGGGATGAGGAAGGGCAGGAGAGGAAGGAGGAGGAGAGGGTGGAGTGGAAAAGGAGTAACAAAAGGAGGAGTAGGCCGGGGAGGGGAGAGGGGGGGACAAGAAAGGGGGAGGGAGGTGGGCGGAGAGGGCTGGTAAAAGGGCTGTGGACCAGAATCAGGTGTCTGAGCTCTGGGTTCCATTGTCACCCTGAACTTACAGTCTTTGAACTGAAGTGTGAATGTCTGATCCTCAGGGGGCCTGGGTTTCTTTCCCTGGGTACTTAGAGGATCATCCATATCGGTGGTTTTGAAAGCTTTGTTGTTGTTGTTGTTGTTTTTTAAGATTTTATTTATTCATGAGAGACACAGAGAGAGAGAGAGAGAGGCAGAGACACAGGCAGAGGGAGAAGCCGGTTCCCTGCAGGTAGCCCAATGGGGGACTTAATTCCGGGTCTCCAGGATCATGCCCTGGGCCGAAGGCAGATGCTCAACCATTGAGCCCAACTCAGGCACCTGTTGTCGCTGTTTTTGTAGTCATTCTCTTAATCTTTTATTGTTTTTTTTGTTTGTTTGTTTTTTTCCCAATGAAGTTCTTTTTACTAAACAAAAGGTTATGGATCCCCGACACGGAGTTTGGACAAAGGCAGAACCGGTGCGCCCGTGGAAGAGGGTGCAGAGGTCTCTGCTCTGGTGGCTCCTGCTCTGGGCACCCCAGAGAGCACTGGTGGAAATCCGGGAGCAAGGACTCGAGCCCTGTCCAGCTTGACGCTGCCACCCTTGTCCCACTCCCTTCCCAATTCCATAGCCAACTGTGTCGCTGCGATGCCCCCTAGGGCCCCTGGGGACGGCTGAATGAATGAAGTCCTCCTGGTGCTTCGAGGAAGGAGAGCCCTTGACAGGAATCGTCAGCCCACGCTGGACTGACTTTTATTCTCTACACAACGGAAAGTTGTAAATGTTGCCCAAAATTTTCACAGATGAAGATCTGCGTCCTACATGTACAGTGCCCCCAGAACGGGAGCTGCCTCTGTGTCATCACACTTGGTGGCAGGACACCTGTTTCCACTCAGGCTCAGGCTGCTCCACGCCAATGTGCTCACCTGGCTCACCACCGTGGAAAAGACTCACATGGAAACATCTGACCTCGAATTATTGCTGGAACGATCCTGGGAACCATCCCACCACCAGCATCACCTCCACTAGCACCACTACTACCACCGGCACCGCCAGCACAACTGCCACCAGCACCATCAGCACCACCTCCACCACCACCACCATCTCCACTGCCACCATCTCCACTGCCACCAGCACCACCACCACCATCTCCACTGCCACCAGCACTACCACCACCACCACCACCACCACCACTTTCACCAGCACCAGCACCAGCACCATCAGCACCACCACCGCCACTGCCACCAGCACCACCACCATGCACATGCACAGCCTCTGCAAAGTCTAATCTGAACTCAGAATGTTGCAAGAGCCCACCTGAGAGTTGTGTGACCAAACCTCAGTCCAAGAGCCAAAGCATTTAACCCGCTGGCATCCAACAGTTCAGAAAATGAACTAAATTTAGAACGCCAAGGAAGCACTAAAGTTCTTTCCTTTCTGTTTGGGTCCAGGCCCTTCTGGACATCACAGAATTCAACAAAGCAACATAACTGACAAGCAGCAATGGCTAAAGTGAATTCAGTTTTGCAAATGAGCGAGGCTCTTCGCTTCTCCATGGATTTGCCCTGCAGCTGCCACTCACTGGCAAGCGACAGAGCCAGGCTGTGTCACACATTTGAGGGATAACTTCAGGACTCCCCACATTTGGCTGCTCCTGGTCTCATACCATCAGAAATAGTCGACTTTGGCCACTTTTTTTTTTCTATAAACTACCCCAGATTAAACCTCCTTTCTCCCCAACAGTTTGTTCCCAGAACAAGGTATTTCCAAGTAAAAGGCAATTATGTGAAATCTACCATCAGGCCACAGAAAACAGAGTAAACATTTAATATATTTAAACAATCATGGCTGTTAGCTTAAAGCAACTCACGGACTCCAAGTATGTATCCCTTCAGTGCCAACATAGGGCAGCTGCAAATGTGCAGAAAGAGCACCTAGAAGCCAATTCCAAGATTTCAGGAAAGCTCACAGAAAGAGCATGGTTCTCCACAATAAGACTGCAGAGGCTAACTAGCACATCCGGGGTCTGTACTTCAGGCTGGAATTATATCATCCGCACGGAGTAGATATTCTTTTTAAAAATCTTATGCTGATCTACAGTTTTGATTAGCAGTTATCTAAATCTCCAATTTAAAAAAAAAGATGTAACATTTTTTTTTCACACCAAATGTCATTTGGTAGATTTTATCTTTCCCAACATGGGATCCAGGAGATGACAATAGCTAAAGGAGTCCTTGAGGGTGAAAATATTGGAAACTACTTAGAAGTTATTCTCAGGAAATAATTGAGAAAAATGTAGCCACAAAACAATTTATCACAGCCCCGCCTGTGAGAAGGGAAATTCAAAGCCACAGGAAAGACCAGTAACAGAAGATTTATCAATAAATGATGACACACGTACACAGTGCAAATACCAAGCACTCCTTAAAGGTTGCCGCAGATGCGAATTGATCGAAATGGAAAAAAAATGTTCATAATGTATTACTAAGTGAGAGATAACAGGTTGCAAAGCAGTTTAATGATGAGTGTAAACCGAAGGAAGGGATTGTCTCTAGATGGTAGGATTGTGTGGGTTTTATAATTTTCATTTGATTATCTATAATTTCTAAGTTTTCTCTGTGCCTTTGTAATAAAAAATGAAGTGAAAGATTATCATGACCAGGAGAGATGGGGAAAATCATGATGCTAACCAACAGAAAGATTCATGGTTATCAAAAATGTAAATAAAATAGAATAAAAGACTGTTGAAATAAATACACAGTGAGCTTGAGAAAATCCAAAACATGGAATCTGGCTAACTTGTGTCTTTGCTCCTCTCGTCTAGAATTTTCTCCTCACTGCCCACTCCTACTTCCAAGTGCAGGAAGCTTTCTTTGACTTCCCTATGGCCCTGCTTTTGAAAATTCCTTTGCACTAATTTTCAGAATTACATTAACCATTTTGTCACACCTTTCCTAAGGTGGCCACGTTTAGTTTTGTACTAATGTTAGCCTTTTTTTGCCGAGTTCTTTCCTTTTTTCCCTCTTATTCTCCAACTGGCTTGAAAACCCTTTAAGTATCCTTATAGTTTTGTTTTGTTTTTCTAGTGTGCCCTATCTCCCTACTTGGATCTCATCACAATATGGACCATAATCAATATGGATGTGCCCTGCACGTCATCAGCATTCGATAAACACCTACATGACCTTTTCCTTTTTTTACCAGACCGTAAATGTCTTGTGGGGTGGGCCATGCCCTGCTTATCTTGGCACCTCCTTTAGTGTCTTATGATAACTTATACAATAATAGAGCTCAATAAATGTTGGTGAACAAAATGAATGACCAAATTATGAGGCCTGACTCTGGCTTCTTTTATGTTCACTAGACAATTCCAAGCCATTTCTGTCTCCCTTTGGCTCAGAATTTCTCAAGGGAAGGGCAACTTTGCTCCCCAAGAGACATCTGGTTATGGCTGGAGACTTTTCTGAATGTTCTGACTGGGGGGAGGGGAGATGTTACTGGCATCTCACCGCTGACGGCCAAGCACCATGCTGAACACCCTACAATGCTGGGGACAAACTCCCTCAACAAAGAGTTAATCTCTCTCCAACCCAAAATGTCAATAATGCCAAGGCTGAGAAGCCTCCCTTTTGTTGTGTGTGTCCCTCTGAAAGTCATCATTACACTACACTCATTTCCCCCTCCTCTTTCCCTGCCCAAACGCACACATGCATAGCTTTGAGGGAGTCTCCAAGATTAAAACTAGAAATCTGCAAGCCTGGTTTTGTCATCTGTTTACTGAAGGATAAGACCTGCCCCACCTACCTTTCAGCATTATTGTGTGGGTAATATAAAATAATAAATCTTTAAATGCTTTTAGAGGCAGATGGAATATATTAAGAGGCTCTGCCAAGATACATACTGAGGGGGAAATGGGATATTTAGTAGAACATGAAACTCATTCCCTCACCAATAGACACATGTACTTTCTATTCCAAGTCATCCAATAAGTATTAATTAAGCACTATTTATATAGAATAAAAAATGCTACTAGTTTTTTGATAGAAAGAAATCATGTGATTTTATAACATGAAAGTAAAATTGAAATCGTTTCTGGGCTCTAGGCAACTAGAAATATTTTTGTTAAGCTGGAAAATGCTTTTTTTATTTCTCTATACGGGCATGAAGCAGGGTTGCAGTGAGTGTGGCTGACTTAAACCCAGAACTTCTTACCGTGCCCATATAATCAGACAGTGGTCATTTTTGTTGAAAGTTTTGCTGGTCATATTTATGTGAACTTTGCCTCTTTTGGTTTGGCTACCAATATCTAAAGCTCTTGGATTCTTAATCTTATAGATCATAATGTGTTGAGAGATCAATTCCAAGGAACTGACCAAAGAAAACATCAGAATCTCCTGAATGAAGGGAGTTCTCAGAACTTAAGAACTTAAATCTCAAACAGAATATAATAACGTTGAAAGGCCTGAGAAATTGTTTTAAAATAAACTACATGCTCTTTGGTCAGTCTCCAAAGTGTTGATTTGCTCTGTCACGATGGTCTAAAACATGCATGATTGTGTCTCAAGAAGCCTACTGCTCACTTAATCCTATAACTACAGAACCGTGATTTTATGCACATGCTTAAGAGATGTGTTAGGCTTTCCAATTTTTCCTATATTTATGGCCACAGGTTTTTACAAATTGGGCCCCTGTGAGAACATGAGCCAGTTGGGAGGTTCTGGAGGAAGAATAGATGTTTTAAAATGACTATGAGAAGATAAAATGCCAAACACATTTAAGATAATTTTGAGTCAAAAAGTGTAGTTGCGTGAATTGATAACTTTGTCATCTGCTCAATGAATATTTATAGAATGACTTTTATGTAAATAGAGTACAAGTAAGGTGTTGTGTTGGAGACAAAGAAGTAAAGAGCTTGGAATCTGTCTCAGAACATACATGCATGAAATTATGTCATCCAAGATATGTCATCAGACAATGAATGGGATATGTCGAGTAAGCAACAAAGTCAATAATTTCTATAGGTAAGAAGAGAGATACCATGAGATATAGAGTGACAAGAAAAGATTCATGAGGAATAAGGGACTTGGCCTTGAGTGACAGGTAGACTGGTCAGGTGAAAAGGAAAGAAAGAAAAAACATTTTTGGGAAGAGCACTAAGAGAGGAAAGATACAGAGGTGGAAATTCACTGATGCATTCAAAATAAGCATCATTAATGTCATTTCTATATCCAAGATGCTATGCTAACTTCCATGGATACAAAACTGAGTTAACCACACACTGGACCTTCATAGAGTACCCAGTCTAAGTTGAGGACAACAAATATCACTACTATAACACAGAGATCTCTGAGGTGAGGTACAAACCCTCCAGGGAATGTGCAAGATGATCTGTGGGGAGGAAAACAACATATTTTCTAATTATGTTTATTCTTAATGTAATCATTTTAATTTGCATATATTCTAGATGTATAAAAATGTACCACTATAGTAGTGTGTTTACATAATTTATAAATAACTACGTATATATTAGGGATGGGTGCTTAAAAATATTTCCTGATAATAGTGCAAGATCAAAAACTAGTGGAGTCCTGCTGTGGTGGTGTACTTGTCACACCAGAGTGCAAACAAATCCCATGGGAATCCAAACCCTGGAGGTTGGACAATATCCACAGGGGACTGGAGGTGGGGGGGAGGGGGACGAAGGCAGGGAGACTGGCACAAGATAGGCTAGAGGGGGGCAGATCTGGGACAACATTTGGAAGTCCTGAGTAACCTGATCTCAGAAGAACAGATGGATTTGTAGATGGGCTATGGGCGCTAAAATCGGCTATGCAAGGGCAAATTCTCATCTGCAGAAGAGTAATATGTCACCCAAAGACTCTACAGAAATTCTAGCTGGAGAAGAGTTAGTCTATAAAAAGGCCAACATTGTCTGTTTTTCACAGGTTTGCTGATCCTGAACCAGGTATAGAAGCCTCAGTCTTTATAGTAAGTGAAACACTCATGGTTCATACCCTTCAGAGGCTTATAATCCACAAACTAATATGTTCTGTTCAAGAGACAAGACTTCCTTTAAGAAACTACATAGGGCTGGGATCCCTGGGTGGCTCAGCAGTTTGGCTCCTGCCTTTGGCCCAGGGCATGATCCTGGAGTCCCGGGATCGAGTCCCACGTGGGGCTCCCAGCATGGAGCCTGCTTCTCCCTCTGCCTGTGTCTCTGCCTCTCTCTCTCTCTCTCTCTCTCTCTCTCTCTCTCTCTCTGTGTCTTTCATAGATAAATAAATAAATCTTAAAAAAAAAAAAAGAAGAAACTACATAGGGCTGAACTCTTAGCCTGTTACTTTCCAATTAGCCAGGGTCTGAACAGAAGACACTTCCAAGGTGAAATCATCTCTGCTGTTTACTAATGTCCCCTTGACTTTCCAGAGCAAAGACTACAGACACATCAATCCCCATTCCTAATACTTGAGTTAGGTAAGCTCTCTAGTGGAATTTGACATCCCCTCCATATCTGTGGATTAGCCCTAAAGTGTATGTGGATGAAAATCAATTTACAAAATATTGCATGCAAGCCAAGAGGAGACACTGATAAATACCTTTATTCTGTTAGCATAGAATATGGGAAGTGCTAGCAATTAACCCTGGAGACAGAGACAGAGCCTGCAGTTTGAGATGCCATTGCATGCAGAGTACCACGGTGTTAGAGTAATTAGCTATACTAATATACTTCTGGGTGTTAAGACACAGAAAGAAATCAGTGTCACTTGCATCTGCTGGTTTGCACGGCTACTAATGTATTAAGTGCACTGTACTCATTATCATTTAATTTCAACCAGAACCTCCAAACCTCATAAGCATAATGAGAATACAGATTATCATCAAGGAGAGAGTTGTTTTACCTGCTACTCTGCAATGAAATTCTTTTGGCTGTTAGTAAGGAAAAGAAATCCCTATTTGGAGAGCTTTCAGCTGGTAAGTACCTGTGGCCTCAGTAAGCAAAAAGTTAACAGAGAGGAAACTCCAAATTCTTCTAGAATGAATCCTTGAATTTCCATGGCCTACAATGTAAAGAAACTATTCCCTAGGAAAAAGGAAATGTTAATAAATCCTTGGTCATCATCATAACATAGGTGAAACTCTTCCACAGGGAAATACAAGAATTCTACTAAGATTCTTCTCTATCGCACAATGGAGAACACTGAAAGTCACTAGAGGTTCCTGTAAGAATAGAAGTGGTTTCAACAGACTGACTCCATTCCTCAATATCAAACTGGAATGAGCTGGTAAAGAAAACATTGGAGAAGATGGAAAAGAGCACAAACTAGACTTCAGAGCTGGTTCCATAAAATGGAACCCAATAATTAGAACAAAAAAAAATTACACCATGGAGGATTATTTAACCACCCCCCCCCCCCCAAAAAAAAAGATCCATCGTCTTTCAGGTTTTTTTTTTTTTTAAAGATTTTATTTATTTATTCATGATACAGAGAGAGAGAGAGAGGCAGAGACACAGGCAGAGGGAGAAGCAGGCTCCATGCACCGGGAGCCTGATGTGGAATTCGATCCCGGGTCTCTAGGATCGCGCCCTGGGCCAAAGGCAGGCGCCAAACCGCTGCGCCACCCAGGGATCCATCGTCTTTCAGGTTTAACTCATTAGGACTCTCTGGACAGGAAAGGTATATATTCATGTTTTAAAAAAATTTAAAAAATAAACTTAAATGCTTTTTCTATATTGAAGAGTTCGAAAGAGACATTTATGCTTTCTCTCAATTCAAATATTACTTTTGCTTCATTTATCACCTGTCTGAAATTTCTTGAATGCCTTTCTCTAAGTGATAACATAAGAATCCATTAGTGTGTCTCAAAGACAGCTGGACCACCCTAATAACCTACTAAGGGACTTAAAAGTTATATTTAATCAACTGTAATTTCATCTGGAAAAGTTCTAAGTTCTTACTAGAGCACATAATAAAAAACAGGCTAGAATTTGGCGCTTTCTTAGTAGGGCTTTGATACTCAAATTTCCTCTTTTATTCTAGCCTCAAAGCAGTTTCTCAGGCTTCAGGATGCTGATCTAGGTTTGGGGCTGCAATTATCTAAGCTAATTGTGCAATTACCAGCTATTTGAGAAGGTTACAGTATTTGATTCAATATATAACATTGTCATAATTTACACTGTAGATGTGATTTACATTTCACCCATGAGTGGATAGATGAATTGATAGTTGAGCATACAGATAAATGAATAAATGCCATGAGAAGCACGATAGTTTGTGCACTTCACAAAAAATAAACACCTGTAACTCATTGTGTACATACCAATGATAGCAATTGTTAATGCGTACTCAGACACAAATAAACAATCAGCCTTCATTTTCTTATTCGGATAAAATTCAATCCTCACTTTAAATGAAACATATCTGAACATAGTGTGGTTTAAATTTTCCGGAAATATATCCTTCAAATACTATGGTACAGATAATTTTATTATAACGAGTCCATATTTTTTTATTGCCCTATCTTTAGTGAATGAAAATGTCATGTCCTTCAGCTATGGCATGAGACAAAAAATCCAGGGCTGCCTATTAATAGTAAATGTGTACTGTCCATGGAATTTACGAGCTGGAAATATCTGTAGAGATAATCTAGTCAAACGTCCCACCCAAGGGAGAAATGCCCAGTGGAACATCCTGGAGAGGAGAGTGGTGTCAGCAAGATGGTGACATAAGGTTTTCCCTGACTTCCCCAACCCTACCGTTCCCTTCCCCCTCTCCAACCCCCACTCCCAGAAGAAAAGCTAACAACTATTCAAAACAAGACACCAGGGAGAGAATCCTAGAACAAAGGGGTGAGGCGGAAGCCCCTCCCACAGACCCTATTAGAAGGGTAGGAGAAACAGCTATATGTTGATCAAATTGCCCAAGTCAGCACAGCACTATGTGGAGATGTCTCCCCTGAGCCTCTGGTCCTTCTGGTGGAAAAGGAGAACCTAGGGGGACCACCAGCCCTTCCGGGTATTGTGGATCATTTTGTAGGAGCCCCTACTCTCATCTCACACCATGAGGCTTGCTGGGGAATCTGCGGGCCTCAACCACTGGGAATCTGTGACAGAGAAGGAGGAGGGGCAATTTCAAAATGGGTAAAGGACCTGAATAGATGTTTCTCTAGAGAAGGGATACAAAAGGCCAACACGTACATGAAAAGATGTTCCATATCACTAGCCATTAGGCGGATGCAAATTCAAACCACAAAGATATAACCCCTCATGCTGATTAGAATGGACATCGTAAAAAAATAGACAATTTTATAATGTTAGTGGGGATGTGGAGAAAAGAGAACCCCAGTGCACGGTTAGTGGGAATGTAAATTGGTGCAGCCACTCCAGAAAACAGTATGGAGAGTCCTCAAAAAACTAAAAATAGGGCCATCCTATAATCCAGCAATTCTGCTTCTGATAATATATCCAAAGGAAACCAAAACACTAAGTTAAAGGGTTATCGGCACCCCTATGGTCATAGCAGCATTGTTTACAATAGGAAAGACATGGAAACAGCCTAAGTGTCCATCAGTAAATGAAAGGATAAAGAAGTTGTGGTACGTCTATGCAATAGAATATAATTCAGCCACAAAAATACAAGGGAATCCTACCATTTGTGGAAACATGGATGGACCTTAAAGATATTCTGCTAAATGAAATAAATCAGATAGAGAGAGACAAATACACTATGATCTTACTCACATACGGAATTTAAAGGAAAAACAAAACTCATAGGAAAAGAGATCAGACTTGTAGTTACCAGAGGCACAGGGTGGGAAGAGGGGAAGAGGAAGGTGGTCAAAAGGTACCAACTTCCACTTATAAGAAAAATAAGCACTGGGATGTCAAGTACAACATGATGACTATGGCTAACACTGCTGTACGATAGGTAGGAAAGGTGTCAAGAGAATAAAGTCTATGAGTTATCAACATGAAGAGAACATTTTTTTTCCTTTTCTCTTTTTTTTCTCTCTTTTCTCTTTGTTCTATCTATATGACAAGATGGATGTTAGCCAGGCCTGTTGTGGTAGTCATTGAAAAATACATGTAAATCAAACCATCATGCTGTAGGCCTTAAACTTATACAGTGATGTATGTCAATTATTTCTCAAATAATTGGAAAAAAAAATAAAAATAAAGGTGATTAGGAAAAACAAACAAACAATCCCAATCATCTGGACAGTTGGTTTTCCTCTCAGTCTAAACCTGCCTGAAACCCGGAAATATGTTAGCAGGGCAGCTCTTGCATTCAGGGCACCTCTGTTTCCTCAGAATTCTCTTTTGGAGGTGATGTGCATTCTCGTAACTTCTTGGTTGCCCGCCCAGCTATGAGATCAGTGACACTGTTCTTTAAAGGGTTCAGGTTCAATTCTAGTGACTGCCACTTTCAAGTGATGTCCATCCATTAGGTGAGAACCAGAACAAGATGGAAGCATCAAAGAACATCCTGGATATCTAAGTTATCATCCAAATATATTTGGAAAATTCCACAGGCGTGTTGCATCTAACACAATGAGCTTTAACAGGGATAAGGCAAGGCTGTAACACGGTTCAATAAACTGGTGACATTAAAAATGGTAGAAGATACTTAACTTAGCGGAAAAGTGTAAAAAACCTTTTTCCGTTCAGACTTCAAATGCTAAGGCTGCACCTAATTAAAAATAATTAAAGAGACACTGCATGTGAGTCAGTAGGGTGACATGGCCAAAAAAGCCCGAACAATCTTCGCCTGATATTAATAGAAATATAATTTTCTTGAAGGAGAGAAATGAGATTATTACCTGCTGTTGTTGTTGTTTTTTTTTTAATCATAGCCAAAATGCCTTCTTGAACTCTGCCTTGGGGGTATTCTGGATAATCTGAATGTATCTAGAAGAGAGTGATCGGGGTGGTAAAGGATCTGGAAATCATATCAGATAATGCAAAGAGAACTGTAAGTCAAATATGACTTTATAAATACTTCAGGAGAGAAAAGCTTTTTATAGCATTTGATCATTGATTCAACATTTACTGAGGGCCAAGTATGGGCTGGGTACTGAGGTGCCACATAAGGAATAGCCTACCCGAAAGGAGGTTAAGATCTGTAACTTTCACCACCTTGTCAAGCCCGTTTCCTCCAGTACGTTGGCGGGTTCAGAGCCATAACACCAATACGTAAGACGATCATATAATCTCTTTTCCAAATTAGGGCATTTTTGAAAGTGAAAAGGGTGCTATTAATAATTGCATTGAGACAACAGGTGTAAAAAAGGACTGTCCAGACGAACTAGGACATCTGGTCGCCCTATTAATAAGCCTCTCGAGCAGAGGGAAGCCCAGGCCTTCTGACAATAGTAAATCATCTTTGATGCTGAGGATGTAGACTGCGTGCCCATTGGTTTGTCAACCCAGCTCCTCCCTATTTTGTCCATTCTAGAAATGCGATTCTTAGTCACTCTTGATTCATCCACAAGTGGGCACCAGACCCAATCACAGTCTGTCCCTGAGATATTTTTAGAACTGGCCCTCTTGAATGGTGACAACTACAAGATATAAAGCTTAAGTGCCATTAGTGAGGAAGTGGTCTATGTAGAGAGACTGAAATCAACTCAGAGGAGCAAGCGCAGAAGACTGCCCACAGAGCTTGACTCCCTAGCATCCGTTTTCCTCATGCTCTCTCTCCTGCATGCCAATGCTCCCTGTGATCTGGTTGTCGGACTTTTCTTTGTGAGAGATATACCGATGTTCTCCTAAAGTCTCTCTCTTTTCACTTTAGCTAGTTTGAGTTGGGTTTAGGGTCCTTTCAACTGAAATCGCAATGACGAATCCAAGTTGCGAAGAAGTAATTTAAGTGGAAAAGATGGCTCCCACGAAGCTTGTCATTTGCCTCTCACATGTAGGTTTGGCCTTGTCATAGTTGCCAGGACAGAAGGTGTTTAAGCAATTCTGAGGCTTAACATCAATTCTCCCTTGCTCTTCATCCAACCCCAGCCTTGAGCATATATGTGCTCTCACCTGGCTTAGACCCCCCCCTCTTCGTCTTTGCCACTAACTGATTTTATGGGGTGTCTTTCTTGGCCCTTGTTCCTGAGTCTCCAATCTGGTAACTTGTACCAAGCACGGTCTCTCCCATGTCAGGGTGCCTGCCGTGACTTATCCATTTCCTTTCCCGGGGATTAATCCCTTCAGCTATGGATGATGGCCCCGTTATCTGCAAAGGATGCGTATTACTCCTCATTGTCCGTGCCCTCTCTGATGCATTACCATTGCTGACTGTGTACTCTTTCCTGAATTTGTCTTTTCTTTTGACTTCTATGACATCAATTTCTTCCCATTGTTGCCCCACTGTTCTAAGTACTTCTCAATGTTTTCTGGAATCATCTCTATTTTGTCCATTACGGAAATGTTACAGATCTTGGAGGAACCATCTATTCCTTCTTCCTAGACTTCTATTCCTATTCTTCCTAGACGATTGAGTTGAATCTCATGGTATCAACTGCCATCAATTGAGATGACTCTCAATTCGATTTTGCCAGGCTGTGTTTTCCTGAGCTCTGGTTCATTTGTTTTTATTTTTTAATACTTTAATTATTCATTCATGAGAGACACAGACAGAGGCAGACCTAGGTAGAGGGAGAACCAGGCTCCCCGCAGGGAGCCCGATGCAGGATTTGATCCAAGGACCCCAGGATCACAATTTGAGCCAAAGGCAGATGCTCAACCACTCAGTCACCCAGGCATCCCTTGGGCTCCTGATTCATAAGTCCAGCTGTCTGTTGGACATGTTCTGTGAGTGACCCATTAGCACCCAAAATTGAATCCATCTTTTCCACAAAACTAATCCATTTCTGATATTCTCAGTTTCTTCAAATAGCATTACTATTTACCTCAGCACCCGAAAAAGAAACTTGAGAGACTATTCTGAGTCCTTCTACTTCCTGGCACCACATTTTAATTCATTATGCTCTATTTATTCTATTCCCACTAGTTCTTGAAGCTGTCCCTTTCTGTGAGTTCTCACTGCCAATGCCTGATGGTTTTATTCCTTTAACTATTACAGTGGTATCCTAAGTGGTTTTTCTTTAACCAGCCCCACCTCCTTCAAATAACCTTCTTTCATGCTGCCTTCCTAATATTTACGAAATATTCTCAAATTCAAAATTTTCCAATGGCTATTACCTATGAAACAAAGTACTTGAATAAGGCATATATGTGAAGTCACT
Source organism: Vulpes vulpes (assembly GCF_048418805.1). Classification (NCBI taxonomy): domain Eukaryota; kingdom Metazoa; phylum Chordata; class Mammalia; order Carnivora; family Canidae; genus Vulpes; species Vulpes vulpes. The sequence continues at coordinate 544,975 of NW_027325811.1, forward strand.
CTTGATCTCTCCTAGCCACACTCCCCAGACCCTTATTCCAACACTTCATCAATCATATTTGGAAGGCCAGCCCCCTAAACAGTTCGTCTTTTTCTTAATGTTTTACTCCCTGTTATCCTTCCATGGAGGTCATGAGAAGCCATTCAGCTCTGCCTGTTTTTTTTGGAATGTTGACTCTTAGTTTATTCCCTCTTGAAACCCATGTCATGAGAAGCTCCAGTCACGTAGAGAGGCCACATAAAGACATGCAGTACCAGCTGAGCCCAGCCCAGGTGTCAAACATGTTAATGAAGAACCTTCCACATGATTCTGGCCCCAGGTGTCTGACTCACCCCAGCTGAGGCCCCAGACATCGTGAAGCAGAGATAAATCATCCCTGCTGTGCCCTATCTGAATTTCTGACCCATAGAATCAATGAGCATATTAAGAGTATTGTCATTTCACATCACTAAGTTTGGGGTAGCTTGTTACATTGCAACAGATAACTGAAATACCCAATTATAATATCATCTAGTTCTTTGGAATATCTAATGCTAGAATAGTTCTCGGTATCCTCCACCATTTGTCCCCTGTTATAGCTGCATAGTGCTGTAATTGTTGTCTTCATGATATGTGTGTTTTATTTTATTTTTTGCCCAGTGCCTAGCACACAGAAGATTTGCAATGGATATTGTTGATGAGGTCCCTGAACCTTCTTCCTATCTAGTTACTCATTACCACATTGTAGGCACCCAGTGAGACCTTTTCCCACTCTATATTTTATTCTCAGTCGCTGATATTTGCTGATTGGATCACCTTTGCCTCTCAAAATAAGTCCTTCAGCAACCATAGCCCCAGAAGTTCACCCAGACCCTTGTCTACTACAGAAATCCGTCTAATTTCAATTCAGTGTCTCCCTAGTGAGCTCTAAGTAATTATGGAAAGCTTGGCAGGGTCCTAAGAAACGCCATGGATCCATGTCTAATGTCATAAGGAAAAGTGGGGGAAGAAACACATTTATTTCCTGAATACCGACTGTGTGTCAGGATCCGTGCTAGAAGGGCTCCATGTAGCTGACCTAATCCTCTCAGCAACCCTTCAAATAGACATTTCAATTTTCATTTTATAGATGAAGAAGCTGAGTTTCAGTGAAGTTCAGTGATCTACACAGAGCCACTTAGCAGACAGAACGGGAGAGCAACCCCAGGTTGCTTGCTCCGAAGCGGATGTACCTCCTACACGTCATACATAAATTTTGGAAGAATCTCCCCTCCGGAGGAGCTCTTGCCCCCGAGAGAGCTGATGGATACAATATCACAAGTCGGATTTTCTTTCATTGACTTTAACCAAAAGGGAACTTACCCTCTGATAAAATGCTAAGTATCTAGAAACAACACAAGAGGTGTAATCAATCAATAATATTTCAGGATGCATATGTTTACTCAAGGGCAGGTCTGAGTGGGAAGGGGGTCAGGGAAGGGAGTGGAAGGAAGTGAGAGTACACAGAAGGCCCGAGGGAGAGGAAGGAGTTGTCTGAAGGTGAAGTCAGGAGGAAACTGCAGGAGGGAAGCCTGGAATCTAAGACAAAAGGCCTTTCCCTCCAGCCTTGGGTGGGGTTGTGTCCTGGGGAAGATCAGAGGATCTAGGACATCCTTTTGTATAATACAGACAGGAAGCTGAAAACTTCTTCTTTTACCTCTAAGCAGAGGAGCTTTAAAACTCTGCTAAACCAAAGAGGGCAAAGAAATGTCCCCAAATGAAACTTGGTTGGTAGGACTCTATTTTTCAATTTTCATTAATGTTAATTTTTTATCATTCTTTTTACTTATGCATAAATTGATTTTTTTTTATTTGCATAGTTGTCAAAAGACTCATGCACAGCAAACTTGGGATCAGGATCAATTTCTATTTCTTTTCCTTTAAAATCAATCTATTTTAGGGATCCCTGGGTGGCGCAGCGGTTTGGCGCCTGCCTTTGGCCCAGGGCGCGATTCTGGAGACCCGGGATCGAATCCCAGGTCGGGCTCCCGGTGCATGGAGCCTGCTTCTCCCTCTGCCTGTGACTCTGCCTCTCTCTCTCTCTCTCTGGGACTATCATAAATAAATAAAAAAAATTAAAATCAATCTATTTTAGTGAAGGACAGTTGATTAATATTTTAGAAAAAGAAAAAAAGAATCGTTTTCCCAGGCATCATTGATTCGTGTCGGAGCCAAAGAATTACCAAAGGCCAGCCTCTATTTTTCCTGCTGAGTAAGTCCTGGGATTTTGGGTTAAGCGATTATGGTGATGTCATTAAAAAAAATCAAACGTAAGTGCATTTTGACAACCTGCTATGTGAACGTGTCCCCTACCTGCAGACAGAGAAGCAGCCTACGTGCATGTGCACGAGAAACTAGGAAACAAGATCATGTTTTTGAAATCTGGTTTCCTAAGCAAGAAGTTCGGGGGTTGCTTGATAAGACCTGGTTATATAGAATTAGTGGGTTTTCTTCCAAGTGGGGGCTCACCCCTCTCTATGTCCCTTCTGAATTCAAGGTACAGTTATGCCGGTGCTCCTTCTGGGGCTTGGAGTGTGGGCGAGTGAAGGTGTGCTCCATTTTAAGAAACACGCACAAACCCTAGATTTCCATAGAGGTGTGAGGGGAAAGCATTATGGAAGCAGAGAGGAGAGGGTGTCCACAAACAATACGGAGTGCAATGAAAATAATAACTGAGAGCATTGATGGAGCGCTCTCTATGGTTCTGGGCATTGGTCTCCGTGCTATACGTGCATTACCCTTTAGTCTTAATAATGGAGGGAGATACTTTAGGACTCCCTACTTGTAGTTAGGAAAATGAGTCCCAAAGATTCTTCATTTTTCCAAAATCTTAAGGATAATGAAGTGGGAAGCTGGGAGAGTAAAGGGGTTGCTGAGGTACACTTAACTCTGATTAAATCCAGCTCTGGCTTTTCAGTCTCTGCCGAGGCAACAAAAAAGGTTCTAGGCCTTCTCTGTCCTTATCTTCCTCAGCCTGTTAACAGGTGAGAAAACTAAGGCACAGAGGATACCGTGGGGAATGAAATAATTGAAAAATCCTTGCCTTTTGGAGCTTTCCCTCCAGTGGGAGAGGCAGATCCTAAGATAAAATATATAGAATGGAAGAGAGTGTAGGAAGTGCTAAGGTGAAAGATAAAGCTGGGCAAAGAGAAGGGGCGTGTTGGGGGTGGGGGGAACCCTGACTGGTCAGGGAAGACCCAAACAGGAAGGGGACATCTCAATATGCCCTTTTTTTTCTTTTTAAGATTTTATTTATTTATTCATGAGAGACACACAGAGAGAGGCAGAGACATAGGCAGAGGGAGAAGCAGCTCCCTGCAGGGAGCCCGATGTGGGACTCGATCCTGGGACCCCGGGCACTTGGACACCTATATGAATCCAAATGTCAGGAAAGAGGATAGGGGGTGGTATGAAATCAGGGCACCTGTATGGACTTTAAAACTGTGTGACTGGATGAGACCAGCAAGAGGGAGGGCGCAGGGAAAGAAAGAGACCAGACTTACACACGGGTCCCTACTCGTCTCCAACATTAGGGCAGTGACGAAGAACCCAGAAGGGAGTGTGACTGGAGGTGCCAGGAGGTAAATGGGAAGTAGACACGCGCGAAGTCCTGGTTGCCAGGTGAAGCAGGTGTTCAGGAGAGATGTGTGCACGAGGCTGATGCACCAAACAAGGGCCTTGACCTGTGGATTTAGCAAGGCAGAGGCTGTTGTTGATCGCATTAGGATGAGTTTTCTCAGGGTAGATCGAGAGATCTCCTGGGTGGGGTGAGAGCCCGACTGGAAAGGACTCCAGTGAGTAGGAGGAGAGAAACAGGGGGTAACAAGCATGGGCTTCCTTGGAAGGAGCAGGCGAGGAGGGAAAAGAGAAGTGGAGTCGCTGCTGGAGGGGAGGGGAGGAGAGGGGAGGGGAGGGGAGGGGGCAAGAGAAACTCTTGCTGATGCTGTTTCAGCGGGCTGCTGGGAGAAAACTGGTGGAGGGGGGATGCGGGTGATGCGAGAGGACAGGCCGGCTGCCCAATGTGAGTGGGGAGGGGAGAGGAGAGGCATCCGTGCCCCAGAGGAGGGCTCAGTGATGGGCACCTGCAGTAAGAGGGCAGGAGGTGGAGCACAGGGACAAGTCGGGGGGGCCCTGCTGGGCGCCCCCCTGGGCATTCTCCTCCAGCTGGCTTCAGGCTTCTGAAAATCCGGAAAGTAGTGGGAAGCAAGGTGAGTTAGTGGAGTGCAAATGGGAAGGGACGGGGATTCTGCGGAGAGCAGAGAAGGTATACAATGCTCAGGAGATTAGGGGTGTGGGTAGACCAGCAACACCCCGAAGGCAGCATTAAAGACCCACATTAAAGACCCATGAGTAGCTCGTGATCACAGATTCCAGGTGAAGCCAGGCAGCAAGAGTGTGTGCTCCCCCCACACCCTGCCAGGTCATCAGGGCAGGTGCAGAGCGACCAAGGGCAGTGTCCCCCGAGTAACGGGAGAAAGAAGCCAAAGTGGGGGGCCCAGACCTAACCTATTCTAGACTCTCACTGTGAAGTAGGGCTCGGAAATGATGCGATGGGGACGCCTGGGGGGCTCAGTGGTTTAGTGCTGCTTTTGGCCCAGGGCCTGGTCCTGGGGTCCCGGGATCGAGTCCTGTTTGGGGCTCCCAGCATGGATCCTGCTTCTCCCTCTGCCTGAGTCTCTGCCTCTCTCTCCCTCTCTGTGTCTCTCATGAATAAATAAATAAAATCTTTAAAAAAAAAAAAAAGGAAACGATGCGACGTTTGGAGGTACCATAGGCCCAGGAAACTCAAGCTCTGTCTTCACACATGGGCGATGCTAGCACCTGATTCCACACCAACGGTCCGAGGCAGGAAGAGAAGATGGGTGCAGAAGAAACAGGGGGTCATGGGAGGGGTCATGTCCTGCAGGCGGTAACGGGGTGTCGATCGCAGAGCCCAAGGGCAACGCAGAGGGGCACAGGTGTGATAGACCTGGAGGGAAGATTGGAGGGAGGACAGGTCTTCCCCCGTGATGGTCTCTGTTTTCCAAACCATCATAAGATGAAGTCACCAGTTGAGAGGGGGCACAGGTGGGAAGTCAGAGGAGCCAGAAGAAGGAAGCATCTAGAAGAATAGCTGAGTGTACTTCCTAGGGAAGCAGGGTAGGTTTACTAGCCATTGTCAAGTGCCCATTTGAGGTTTTTATCCCGCATTTAAAGTTAAAGCAATCAACCTAAAATCACAGGTAAAGGGCGCCTGGGTGGCTCAGTCGGTTGAGCATCTTCCTTCGGCTCCGATCATGATCCTGGGGTGCAGGGATCGAGCCCTGCATGGGGCTTCTCTCTCCCTCAGCCCCGCCCCCTGCCCGTGCTCTCTGTCTCCATCTTTCTGTCAAATAAATAAGTAAATAGGATCTTTAAAAAAATAAATAAATAAAAGTGAAAGGAGTCAGTCTGGTTCTGGGATTTTCTTCAGCAAGCAGTTCTCGGGAGGCAGGGAGAGGGGTTCACCAGGGAAACCTGCTAGTCGACAGCTTCGTCCAGGAGGATCCTATCTCTAGAACCCGGGAGGGCAGCAGAAAGGGTGACCCTCCGTGTGCTATTCTAACTATGGTTCTCTTTAAATGAGTTTCTATTTTAAGAGCCTGGTTGTCAATAGTGCTTAATTTAATCAGCTTCTGGAAGGTGAAAAGGAAATTGGAAATCTTTGGGAGTCCTGAAACAAGTTTTCATTAGAAACTCAGACTAATGGGCTCAGGGTGTCATAGAGCAAAGGTGGATAGCTTATCTATCTATTCCAAAAGACAGTTATGACCCTGCAGGACAAATTATCAGACTTGGTTTGTCTGGGTCTGATCAGGATATGCTGGTAGCTCATCTCTGGATCTCTCCTTTACCCCCCTCCCCTCCCCCAAGCTATCATTTCTAGGTCTGGCCTGCAGAATCATCCCTGAGATCAGTCCTGATCTTAGTACAAGGAGATTTCAGGAGCTCTGTTTCAGAACTCAATGGACCTTCACCTCCTTTTTCTGGCATGTTAGGCCATTTATAATATGACTTTCCACCTACTTCTCTAGATTCATTTCCCATCACTCCACCTACCTATACCAGGCTGCTTGTAGATCTCTGATGATTCATATTTCCAAGGAATTGTCCCTTCTCACCTCGACTACACTTCATTGCCTTGTGCCCTGGCAAAGCTGCTCCTATTCCTCCAAGGCTCCTCAGTATCACCTCCTCAGGCTTTCTCTGGTTCCCTTAGCTTTCCCATCAGCACTTAATATCCAGCCCTTTAAGCACCTATACATTGCGCTTGATTTACGTATTTGCCTACCGCAGTACTGAGGGCCTGTGTCACACTGACCCCGTAGGCCTAGCGCGTAGCCCAATGCCTTACCTGTCATAAGCCCTTTGTTTAATAAACAGCATCAGGTCCGTCTCACAGAGAGAAAAAGAACAGTTCTCGAGACAGAACTACTTTTTTCCTGAGATCAAGCCCTAAACTAAATGTGTCGAGGTCTGCAGCGTGTGGCAGTGAGTGTGATGGAGCTGCCGCGTCCTGGGGCTCTCGGCAGAGGACTCCGGATTGGAAGCTCAGCTCTACCACTTATTAACCAAGTGCCTCTCTGGGCCTTGGGTTCCTCAGACATTCAGTGATGAGCGAGAGAATCAAGGTCAGGGGGTTACTGCAAAATCAGACGAGATAGAGCTTGCAATGTGCTTAGCTCCGTGTTTCCAGTGCCTGGCACACGGTGGGCAATAAGCAGTCGTTATCATGATCATTATCGTGAGCTATAATTATCTGGAAGCTAGATTCTTGCTGATTTGTCTATGCCTGAACGCTCGTCTTGAAGTCCTAAGTATTTTAATTCCTCATTGGATGCACGTCTGCGTGGCATTCCCCTCTCGCTCTCCCCACACCCCCACCAAACTACCACCCACCTGACTCCCGGGTGTCTGGTCTTCCAGGGTCAGGTCTCTGGCACCGGGTCGCCAGCCTCTAAACACTGCCTTCCCGAGGTTCCCCATCGCCATGCTCCACCTGCAGGCCTCTGCGGACCAGCCATCCCCGGTGGGGTCCTCCTCTCCAGCTCCTTCCTGATGGGGTCCCCCTCTCCAGCTCCTTCCTGGTGGGGTCCCCCTCTCTAGCTCCTTCCTGGTAGGATCCTCCTCTGCAGCTCCTTCCTGGTGGGGTCCCCCTCTCTAGCTCCTTCCTGGTAGGATCCTCCTCTGCAGCTCCTTCCTGGTGGGGTCCCCCTCTCCAGCTCCTTCCTGGTGGGGTCCCCGTCTCCAGCTCCTTCCTGGTAGGATCCCCTTCTCCAGCTCCTTCCTGGTGGGGTCCCCCTCTCCAGCTCCTTCCTGGTAGGATCCTCCTCTGCAGCTCCTTCCTGGTGGGGTCCTCTACTCCATCTCCTTCCTGGTAGGGTTTTCCTCTCCAGCTCCTTCCTGGTGGGGTCCTCCTCTCCAGCTCCTTCCTGGTGGGGTCCGTTTCTTCAGCTCCTTCCTGGTAGGGTCCTCCTCTCCAGTTCCTTCCTGATGGGGTCCCACTCTCTAGCTCTTTCCTGGTGGGGTCCTCTTCTCCAGCTCCTCCTGATGGGGTCCTCCTCTCCAGCTCCTTCCTAGTGGGGTCCCCCTCTCTAGCTCCTCCTGGTGGGGTCCTCCTCTCCAGCTCCTTCCTGGGCTTCGGTCTCTAGCTGTCAGTACACAAGGCTCAGCCTTTTGCCTCCTCCTTTGTCCCTGCCACCATCCCGGATACCTGCCCCACCTCAGCTTTTCTGGTTGCCTCTGGGTCTGCACCGAAGAGCCTTCTCTTTTTCCGTATCTGGTCAAAATGTGCATTTTATGTCCTCTGTACACGCTTGTGGTGGATGGTAATGATCAGCCCTACGACTGCACACGAAAGAGGGCGCTGACCTACTTAGGTTCTTTTGCTCTAAGGATCCCGTATACCTCGTGCAGTCTCCAAAAGCGCGCAGATTTACCAGGTGGTTGGCAGTTCTAACCAGATCACACATCTTAGGTCCCACTACGGCTTGTGGCTCTCACCCAAAGCCATCGCTGTGGCCCGATCATTGCATCCTACCCGGAACTCTGAGGCTAAAGCCTTCTGGCGACCCTCGATGGTGGTTTAAGAGGCTATGCCTTTGAATTTTATTCAAATGAATTTCCCAACCAGAGGCTTCAGGCCCTATGCAATAGTCTGATTAAAACTCTCTAGCTAACTACCAAATAATCTGAAGAAATTAGTGGATTGGCAGCAGATATCAGTATTTGGAAATAAGGAGAATCCCATTTCTAAACGTTTCCCAAGGCTCACAGTTAGAAATGACCTTGGCCAACCTGTTTAACGCAGAGTCTTGGTTGATTGAAATGGCAGATTTAGCAGAGAGAGAGAGAGAGAAAGGGGGAAATAGAGAGAAAGAGAGGGAGAGACATTGAGATGAGGGAGAGAAAGAGAGCAAAAGATGCCCCTGGAACCGAATATTTCTGGATGAACAAATCACCCTTAAAACAGAGCCCCCATCCATTGGCGAAACAAGGCACTTACTTCCGTATCACCAGGTGAGCGAAACTTCATCTACAAGACGGGTTTTCCTGGGTATTGACTCTCCTAGGAAGTTAGCACATTGCATCCATTTGCATGGACCTCTAAGAACTCAATCCATATGTAATGATTATGTTCTATGTGTACAGTTATGTTTTATGAAAGAAGCCGTATGTTTAGACCCAAGGGCTTCTGAAATGAACCAAAGATACATTTCCCACAAAACCAAAGGGAGGTGCTTCCTTCCATTTATTTCCTAAGTCGAGAAGTCATAAGGCAATAACATTAGCTCACTCATCTTATTAGTGGTTAGTTAATGTGACACCAGAGAGGAGGAGAGGACTGGAGGGAGAAGGGCCACTGTTTACAACATTTTGAGGGGTGGCTCTTGGGATCAGGATTCCTTCCCTCCATGTGAAGACAAAGCAGCAGAAATGAAAGGGACTGGATGTCCTCCCCAGACTTGCCGAAGATGCCATCCAGACACTCTGGATGAGGTGGAGGGAGGAAGAGGCCAGCCCTCTCCCAGGGCTTCGGTGGAAAGCCTCCCTGGGGACTGGAGTGGAGCTTCACTACACATCTGTATCCCAGCCACCCACTCCCACGTGAAGCTGCTATTCCCCAGCGCCTGTTGCTAAATATAGGGCCTGCATTTCAGACTGACAGGAGAGCTCCTGCTGTGTACACCCGAGCTGAATGCTCACTTCACACACTCCTAATATGGTAAAAGCCCTGCAGCCTATGAGCCTGTGAGCCCTGGAGAGAGACCAGCTCTGGGCCCTGCACGCTCCCGAAGCTTAACCCTTCCGTGCAAGGCAGGGTGGAAGGCGGACCGACCACTGGTCGCTGCAAATTCTCCAAGTGCTCACTGTCACACATCAAGTCCACGTGATCTGGAAACCAGGATCCAGTCCCACCTCCAAATAGCAGCGTTTGTGGACAATGAGCATTGAGATCAACGACGCAGGGCAAACCCAACTGCCTGAGCTCTGTGGGTCACAGAAATGAAATGGGAAAAGGAAAAGAAAGGAAAAAAGAACCCGTGTTTCCAGGAAGGGGGGAAAGGCAGGCGCCAATAGGGCAGCCCCGAGGCCCCCCACGTCCGCTCAGACTGTGTGTCTGCAGCTGCTGCCCCAGGCGGAGAGGCCGACAGGTGTCCCTGCCAGCTTTTCACAACAGGCCCAAGAAGTGAGCAGAGAATGCAGGGCCCTCGGAGCTTCAGAGGCTTGTAAGAGCCAGAGGGCCACGGCCCCTGCAGGAATAAGAAGGAAGAGGCAGCCAGTGGTTAGACACTTCATGCTCCTAATAACTTGCTAACGTATTAGAGTGTTGGTGTTTTCTCCTTGGGGGAAGGAAAGGGAAACCACAGTAGCAGCTTCCCACTGAGAGGAGGGCTGTGAGGGCGGCCAAGTGCCTTTTCAAGAGGGGATGATGTATAATGAAAGCAAGTCAAGTTGCAAGACGTCTTCACCATGCTAACGGTTGCTGTGCTTCTCGGGGTTCCTCTGGCTTCCATAATTTGGTAGGATTGTGTGTCTCCAAGAGGCTAGGGAGGGTAAAGACTCTTTTGAACAGTACTGAGTATTTACCCCCTGAAGGTCAGATGGGGGCTGGATCTGCTGCTCACCTGTCTGCAGTGATGAGGTCAGTAGCTGGCCAACAGCGCATGCTTATTTACCTTTCCAATCTTTACGTTATAAAAACTGCTTAGCCCCTTTTTCTTTCTCAAGACCCGAGTGCTCCAAGAAGCACCTTAAATGAGGTCCCCAAATTAGAAGTGAGATCTTTTTTGGGCTTATTTGGGACAAAAGGCATATGGATCAACATTCTGCAAGATCCCATCATCTCCCAGTGAGCTATGTCTCTGTACAAGGTATGAGTTTCCAGGCTCTCAGCACTACCCAGATATGTGTCGTTTCACATATCACTGCCTCTCCAAGGGGGCCAAGGACCTCACCCTGTGTGTGTGCCCAAGGGTGGCTTCCAAACAGGATGGTTAGTTGGGAGCTCTGCAAAGTCTCAGGTCACAGAGGGGTCCTCCTGCTGAGGGGTGAACTCCAGGAAGTTGTGGAGGAAAGTCCCCCCTCCTGACATAGGTAAGACCTCTCCTGACACAGGTGAGGACCCACCTAACTGGCTTTTTGCCAGGGAATGAATAGAGAGAGGTGCTACCGATAGCTTTAGCTTGGCTTGCATGTGGCTGTCTGTCCACTGTCTATCCTTTGCCTCGTCTCCCCCTGGGGGATCCCAGTCTGGCCCTTTCAGGTCCTGTCCCACATAAATCTCTCTGTGCTCCATGGAGGGGTAGGGTGGCCCAGAGCTTCTGCTATCCCCACCCCTGCCCTCAGCAACCCCCACCCTGGTTTTCTTTTCAAGCTTTGTTTTTGCACAAACTCATAAGTGGGGGGGGAGGGCTGCTCAGTTCCCCTCAGAACCTTTGCTTTTGATCCTAATTAAACCCCATGAGTAACTGGTTCCTGATGCAAAAACCAGTTGTAGGATGTTTGAAGGACACAAACAAACCAACCTGCGCTTAACTATTTCTTTCCTTTATAGTTTTGGATCCAATAATCCTAATTTTCTTTGTATCAGTGTAGACCCTCCAGTGCTAGGAGAAGTGTCAGGAAATATGGAGAAGGAAGAAAAGCGTAAAAATTAATATATAAGATCTTACCTCATACCAATTGAAACATCTATAGACTTTATTACTCAAGAAAGAAATGATAGCCATTTGGCAGAAAAGCAACACTGGGAGAAAGCTAACAAAGCATTACTCAATTTTCAATAAAACTTAGGTTAAAAAGTCTTGGTCAGAACTTGTATCATGGCCCATATTTGCAACTGAATTAATAAAAAGAGAGAGAAAGAGCGGAAGGTGGACTTCCTTCTCGAGAATTCTTGCAGTGGTCACAGTTCACTTCACTAATTCGAAACTTGAACTCTAGCCCACGTCCCCCTCCCCACCGAGGATGGGTTGATCCTGCTCTGATGTTTTGTGTCTCAATAGTCATCAGGCCCAAGAAAATGTGGACTGTGAACCTAACTTGCTCATACTCACAAGAGGATTATTTTGGCCATTAATATTAATCAATAGGATTCACTTGCATCATCCAACAATCATATTTCTGACTTCTGCAGCATGTCGTTCCTGTTCTTGCTAATGGAAATACTGCAGGGATCAAGGCCAAGTTCCTACCTTTGGAAATTTTAGTGGAAGAAACAGACCAAAAGGGGGAAAAAAAAACCCACCTGATTGTCATCATCATTCTGAAGGAAAGAAACAGCGATTTGGTGAGTATGAAGTGTCAGCAGTAGGAGCACTACTTAGAAAGTGGTTCAAAGAGAAAGACCTCTCCACAAGGAGACGTGTTAAGACAGGTCTGGAAGTGCTAAGGTGTTGACAGAAGAACCAGCTTAGGATGTCTGAGGGACAGTAACAAAACTAGTGTGTGGCTGGAACCCAGTAAAACATAGAGAAAGAGAAGAGAAATGAGATTGGCCAGCAGGGAGGGCTCAGACAAAGCCGTGGAGAAGTTGAGATTTTTACTCTTATTTCAGTGCAAAAGCACAGAAGGGATTTTTGCAGGGAAGGAATGTGATCTGATGTCCAGGGTCAATGTCGACAATTTCTAAATAGTGCTCTAACAATTAATAATCACAGCTTTTATCATCAAAGAGATGACAATGGGGATACCCAGCTACTGGCTGTGTGTCTCTGCACGTCATGTTAGCAACTCAAGAGGCTCTACAGTTTCAGTGCCTTGAAGGTTGAAACTTCTGCATCACCAGGAACGGAGTCATTTCAGGAGTAGATGCACATCCCAGAACATGCCAGGCAGGAACGCTCTTTTTTTTTTTTACCCCCCTTCTAGGTCAGGAACAGCAGGATCTTCCTCTCTGATTATAGTCAAGAGTGTAAATAGCTTTGCCCCCTACCTAGATAGATGAGCTACCCACCAAATTGTGAAGAAGAACTATCACCCTGACCTTGGTACCAGGTTCTACGTTCTAGGTTTGCACAAAGAGCTAGACAGGGACTGACGAGACCATTTCCTGTTTCAGACAACAGGCCTGGGAGCAGACTGTCAATAAAACAGCACATAAGGAATAGAAGGATTTCAGCAGCTGTGCTTTACATGGACCTACTTCCCTCTGCCTTTGGCTACCATGTTGATGACTTTTTATATATATATGGTTTCTGACACCATTGCTCATCAGCACTTAAGTAAAAATATCTACACTCCATTCTTACCTGCCCCCCATCCAACCTGACTTCTGATGACTTGGCAGGTGAAGGGACAGGAGACCAATTATACTTAATATGGAATGCACTGAAGATTTATTTTTGCAAGTGGAGATCCTCTCTTCAAGTTTGACCACCTAAATTTTCCAGAGCTACAAATAGAGGTGACATGATTTCCATGCTACAGTAAGGCCTGCAGGGTCCTGATAAAACATAATATTGATGAGAGGTGGTTTTTTGTTTTGTTTTGTTTTGTTTTTGTTTTTTCCACAGTGCCTTCCTTACTCTCAAGCTACAGAAAGGGATAGTTGGAAGCACTGGGGAAGCATATCCAACCAACAGAAGCATCAATCCCAGGTCTAATTAGTAATGCTATTCAGCTTTAAGATGAGCTGACATGCCCTTTGTAGGGCTTTGGGTTGGTAAAGCCTGTGGATCAATGTCAGTTTAAAGGTGGTTTTTCTCTGTTCGCCCATGGAGCACGACAAAGGAAAGGATTCTTCTTCCCAGGAACCAGTGGGGAGATCTGTCTCTTCAACGTGGGTGAAGTTGTAGACAACTATCATTTTTCACAATAAACATTAGCTGAACCATTACACTTTTGAAACACAGATTTATTGGGTAGGTTTGTGTGAATGTATGTCTTTGGCCAAATTCTCAAGGGCTGTCTTTTTTTTCATGAGGGAAAAAAAAAAAAAAAAGAAACCCTCTCAGCCGCGGCCAAGGAAACTATTTCAGCTAAGAAAGGAACTGCTATGGCCTGTAATGTAACCCATGAAATAATCATAGCCAGAGCCAGCAAATGCAGCCAATGGAAAGGCTTCAGCAAGAACCAGGCCGTGACAAGGGGCCCCAACAGCCCTGCTCTCACCTTAATGGCTTTTACTATGGAAAAGTGGCCTTAAGATGCCTTTCAGGCCTTACATCTCTTTATGAAAGAAGGTATCGGGAAGGAATAAGAAAATTATAGACGGGCTCTAAACATGGAATCAAAGGGGGGAGGTTCTTATGAGTTTACTTAGAAAGGAAATACGTAGATTATTTTGAAATGCTCTTTTATTTTACCAGACACACGGAGGACTTGGGGGAGGGAAGAGACCGTGGCCAGGACGCAGGACCAGATCAAGTCTTTGCAGACCAATCCATGGAAATGGATTAAACGAAAAGATGGGATGGAATTAGGTCACCTTAACCCTTTGATTAGGGAGCCCATTTACTGGGGGTGACACCGCTGTCCATTTGGCTATTACAGCTGAAGGAAGGAAGAAAGAATGGGTCTCCACAGGCCAAGCATCTAGTAAGCAGGTACGTGGGAGGTAGGGTCATGGGCGCCAGTTCTGCACCTGCCCTCCTCGGGCCCCCGTCTCTGCCCCTCTCTGTCCTGTTCTGCACCCTGAGGACTAACTGTCCCTGCTCCCCGACAGCCGGCCTCTGGGTGGGTTTGCGACCAGACGTAAGAGCGGGCTGCTGGCTGGGGGCCCCTCTGCTCGCTCCGTTCCACTCGTGATCGCGGACACGCAGCATCCTGTCAGGGCACGGGCTCCCGGGCTCCGTCCTCAGTGGGCTCTGGGAAGCGACTCCCCTTCTCCTTGACCTGCAGCCTGGAAGCGATGGTGGCTTTCTGCTGGGCTAATCTCTGGATGCCCACCATCCACGGTCCGCTCCCTCCCTCTCCCCCACCTCCCCTGGGGGGCTCCTTCTTTACATCCTCTTCACTTAAACCACTTGAGTGGAACTGTATCTCCTGCCAGGACACAGGCCCGCATAGTCCCGAATACGTTTTCTCAAAAAAGAACCACAACTGTATTCTCAGGCAAAGGTCGCGGGACCCCACCGGTGCCTCATTTAGGTTCAGCCCCTTAATGCCAAAAACCATGGGACATCACTGCAGGACCTGGCCTGCAGTTCATCATCTTCTTTGGGCATTTTCAGCACGAGGCCCATGTGCTTTAATATACAGATTACAGGTCTGGGCTGGAGCCCCCAGAAATCCCCCCTGAGAGCTGCATTACGGGGGAACCCAGCCAGAAGGTGCGGGAAGGCGGAGGTATTACGGCTCGGAAACAGCCCCAATTTATAAAGGAACAGAAACCCTTTGCCTTTGTTTTTTTCTCCCTGGCTATGCAGGTAGTCAAGATAAGAGAAAGACGAAAGGGAGAGGTAGGGGAGGACAGAAAAGCAAAGGGGAGAGGAGGGAGGGGAGAGGAGGAAAAAAAAAGACAGAAAGAGAAAGCTATTAATTCTTTCTTAAATTTCAGCCAGGGCTAAATAAAGTTGCTTTTTCAGAAAACCGAACACTTTTTTCTTGCAGAATTAATGCCAAGAGTTTTGCTTGGAAAGAAAGGGCCAGCCTACAAGATGCCTGATGCACAACCTGGAGCTTTGGGAGGCTTTTTCCAAACACCCCGGCTAAGGGAGCCGGCTCCCCCTGGCCGCCTAGGCCGCGAGCTGGCCCCCGGGGGCACCTGCCACTCCGGCAGAGGACTCCTGGGCTCCTCTGCGGGTGCCCCTGCCCCCGGCCCATGGGCTCCCCTTGGGCCGGCCGTGCCCAATGCCAGGTCCCAGTGCCAGGTGGACAGGCCGTGCCAGGACCAACGTGAACGTGGGAATCCAGCGAGTCTGGAAACCAGGGTGGCCGTGGCTCCTGGCAGCCAGTGACCGGGTGGTGGGGACCCAGCGGACACCGGCGATTTCCTCTTGTCTCCGCAGGCCTAAATTGGGGACACTGACTTATTCAGAAGTGATCCTCTCCAAAAGTGACTTTTTCTTTTCTTTTCTTTTCTTTTTTCTTTTCTTTTCTTTTCTTTTTTTCTTTTCTTTTCTTTTCTTTTCTTTTCTTTCTTTTCTTTTTTTTCTTTTCTTTCTTTCTTTTTTTTTTTGTGAAAACCCGATTCAGGGCTTGATTCACATGCTGTTAGCGGCAGAGAATGCAGTGTCTCTCTTCTCTTCCTTGGGGCTGTGTCTTCCTATGAAAATAAGGAAGAAAAACCTCCAGATGGAGAGCCGCACATTGCCAGCAGATTTAGAAAACCCCCCTGGAATCTGTGTTGGCGATGCAGTTTGGTGCACACTGACGAGTTAAAGCCACAATCTTCCATCTTACTGCTTTACTTAAGTTTTTAAAGATTTTATTTATTCATGAGAGACACAGACAGAGAGAGAGAGAGAGAGGCAGAGACACAGGCCGAGGGAGAAGCAGGCTCCATGCAGGGAGCCCGATCTGGGACTCGATCCCAGGACCCCAGGGTCACAGCCTGGGCCAAAGACAGATGCCCAACCGCTGAGCCACCCAGGCATCCCCATCTTACTGCTTTAATTTCAGGTTTCGGAGATGCCTCGCTCTGCTATTCAAAGAGTTTGATTAAAAATTTGGGAGGAGAGGGGGCACCTGGGTGGCTAAGTGATGGAGCGTCTGTCTTTGGCTCAGGTCCTGACCCCACGGTCCTGGGATCAAGTCCCACATCGGGTTCCCTGCACGGAGCCTGCTTTTCCCTCTGCCTCTTTCTGTGTGCCTCTCATAAATTAATAAATAAAATCTTTTAAAAAATTTGGGGGAGGCCCATGGGCCTGATTCCATCATCTCTGACAGAGCACTCAGATGGAGCAGAGCCACGGAAGGCTAACAGTGGTCATCCACGGCACTGGGGTGAAGCAAAGGCCTCTGGAGCCTCCTGGCACTGACCATGAATGTTCTGGTCTGCTGGCATGTCTCACGTCATCGTCGTGAATCTCAATTGTTAGTCTAGAGGCTAAGTCTCAGTCATTAAGCACCAGCATTCTGGTCAGAAGAACCCCCCCCCCCGTCCCCTGCAGATCCCCAACCTTTACTTCTGCTCTTGCTTCCCTGGGTAGCCAGCTCCAGTCTCTGGTAATTCTCTAAGTCCAGATTGAGCAAACGACTCTCAGCAGTTCCTCGACGGCAGTTCCTCTGAGGCAGAATGTGAATCCAGCATTTTATAACGAGGAGGGGCTGTCCTTCGGATCATCATCCAGACACTAGGATCCTCTAAGTCTAGGTGCAGGCCTCCCGACATCCTTAGGAGGCAGAGAGGGGCCTGATGGTGCTGAATAAGATGGAAAAGACTGAAAAAAACAAAAAAATAATGAAGGAAAGAAAGAAAGAGAAAGAAAGAAAGAAAGAAAGAAAGAAAGAAAGAAAGAAAGAAAGAGAAAGAAAGAAAGAAAGAAAGAGAAAGAAAGAAAGAAAGAAAGAAAGAAAGAAAGAAAGAAAGAAGAAAGAAAGAAAGAAAGAAAGAAAGAAAGAAAGAAAGAAAGAAAGAAAGAAAAGATGAAAAGACTGACCTGTGTGTCCCATAGGAAGGAGCATGGGTCACATGAGGGCAGTCAGCACATCAGACAAGCCGCCTTCTCCATACATATTTCTCTGGTTGCCAAGAGGGGTTTCCAGCCTGGACAGTGGCCCTGTGGAGGGTCGCCCGGTGGGGTTTCGGGAAGCTTCGGGATGAATAAAGAGGTGGGGCGAAGTGCACCACAACGTGGGATGGGGCCGCGGCAGGTAGAGAGCCCTGAACAGGCCGTCTGGACCCCAACCCCAGCTCACGCACCAGCCCCATCACAGCCTTACTCAACCCTAGATAAGTGTTGGGATCAACCGAGAGCCTTTTAAAAATACAGATCCCTGGGCACAACCCCCAGAATCATTATAGAGTCAAATGGGAACCTCCGTCACCACCTAAAAGGGCCAGGAGAATGTGTACATTTATAAAAAGTTGGGGAGAACCTTAAAGTGCAAGGCTAATGCAGCGAAACCAGGGGGTTCTGAGCCAAAGAGGTAGAGCTAGGTGGCTAGGGAGAGCCAGGCACCCCCCTGCTCGGGCTCCGGTGCTCTAATTTGCTCCAGGGCAGACTGGGGTGTCATTCCACAGCTGCTTTGAGAGCCGGGTCAGCAGCCAGGCTGGAGAAACCACCTCACTAAGGCCCCAGGCATCTCCCTTCCATCCTTTTGTTAAGTCCGTACCCACAAGCAAAGATGAAAAGATTCCTCCCAAATCCCTCCCCTCTTGTCTACTTGTCTATGAACTTTGTCTCTACTTATTTCTCCTCCTCACGGGAGAAAGGAGGGCAGCTCTTTGCTTATGTGTCAGTGGCCTGTATTAGACTTGGCAATGGTCATGGTTTTTCCGCACAGCATCGCTGTCTCATCCAGTGGGGTTGTACAGTGCACTACCTGGACGACTGTAGATGAGGACGTTGAGGAGGCCGTGACTAGACAAGCATGCCACTGAGATGGAAGTGCAAATGACTGAACACACACACAAACACACACACACACACACACACACACACACACACACACACACACAGGGTCAGTAAGCCACCAGCATGGCACAGAATGGAAAATAGCAGCAACAACGAAACCAAGAGAATGACCCGTTTTAACCTAGACAGTGATCAAATGGTTCCATGTACACTGTGATTTTAGTAGCTGTTTCTTCAGCCCTAGAAATTATGCTTTCCTTTGAAGAGCTGATGTAGCACTCCAAATGATACATTCAGTGCCAAATTCGGTGTTCTGTGTCTCTGTAGGATGGTAATAGAGACTGGATACATGTCCTGGTGTCTAATTCTCCAGTTACATAATTAGTAACTATACATCATGGGGAAGAAAAAAAAGAAAGAAAAAAAAAAAGTCCTGCTACAAGATAGGATCTCACAGGAGGCAAAGCTGAAGGTGTTAATGCTCATTAATGTTTTTTTTTAAATAATACGTAGGCCTCTTTGGCCCCATGTCATTATTAATTCTCTTTCTTGCTCTGTTACATAACCATTGTTATTATTATCATTGTTAAGAGAAGGTTGTTCCAGAAATTTGAGAATGAGAGAATGGGAGGGAGGAGGGACGTGATACTGGCGTCATCTCCAAACTCCCACCCTCTGCCTCCCCTGAGAAGCTTCCAGAGGCTTGTGTCCTATCTCTAATTTTCATGAGACACCTCCACCCCCACCCCATGCATGTCACATTTCACTTTTGGGTGCCTAACCCTGCGCGGGGCAGGACGGGACAGGGCAGGGCAGGTGAGGGAAGAAAGCAGATTGGGTTAGCTGGAAGGCACGAAATCTGTAACAGGATGCCCGGGCCAAGTTCCTTTCTTTTTCCTTTTGGTTCTTCGGTTCGATGATTATTATTTCTCATCCACACACCCAATAGGGCTTTTTCCAGAACGTGTAATCTTACAGTTCGCCTAGTGGCCCATCCTTTAGATCCGTCCTCATTCTCGGAGTTCGTCTTCAGCTCGCTGAGCCCTTCAGGAGACCAGCAGGCCTCTGCTCACAGTCCTGGTTTGGACCACAAGTGGGGCCTCCTGTAAATGTGATCCCTCTGAAACAAAGAGAAGCTCCTCCTTTGGAGAAATGCATCTCTGCAGAGCTAATGGTCGAGCTAATAATCTGTTGTTTTCCGAGGGGGGCATGTCATCTGCTCTCTGGAAGGTTCCAGAGCTGTCTTCGCCTCTGAGTGGTGGTGTCACCCCCTCCTTTCGGTCTCCCCTCACTCCAGACACACGTACTCTTGCTTCCCAGCCTTTTCCCTGCCAGGGATGTCCTTTTTCTTTAGCGTGCACAGAAGATGAGAATAGTATCATCTACTGACATGTCTCTTAAAGTTTGAGAAGCAGTGTTGGCAACTGCAACCACAACAAACAGTCCACATCCAGGGCGCGCACTTCTGCCTCGAACACGGGAATTCAGGCCAATTCAAATATTTCCGAAACACCTCTCAGAGCCAAATGCTCAGCTCCGTGCACCGAAGGGGCAAACACTTCAGTCCTCTTCTCGAGGAGCTGTTTTTAAACAGCCCTCCCCATTAGTGTTTTGGGTAGGTTTACATAAGATCAACACTTCACAGATGTCTAGTTACTTCTAGGTCTTGTCTAAGAGATTTTTGGCTACGCACAGTCAAAGGTTAACACTCAATCCTGTAGTTCTGTTGTTGGGTGCAGCCGGTATTGATGATAATGACTATTTAATAGAACCAAACAATGCACAGGTAGCTTTTATGACCGTGGTGTCCAATGCAACACAACAAGTGGATAAATGTAAAATTACACGATTTTAAAGAGACTAAAACATCCTGTCATTGCTAAGGAAAAGATTGTTTAGAACTCTCCCTGGGTGTCATAGAGTGAGCTGCACTTTGCCGAAGAAATTTCCAAACATCTCTACTATGATAACATTCCTTCCAGATTTTCTAAGACAGTTCCAATTTCTATTAATTCGCCCTCTTGTTGCCAGCCATAAATATCCCCATGCTAGTCATGTGGGTACCACGTATTTTTGGCTTATAATCAGCGTAATTAAAGCTCACTGCTAACGTTAGTGTACATCCAGGCTTCTGAGACATAAAAAGAGGTCCTAGGTCACTCTCAAACTTTGAGGCTAAATGTGTATTATACTAAAAAAAAAAAAAAAAAAAAAAAGCCAAATCAGGATTACAAAAGTTGTAGTTTGATTTAAATAAGGACATTTGATTTTTCTTAAAGATTTTATTTATTTATTCATGAGAACACAGAGAAAGAGAGAGAGAGAGAGAGACAGAGAGAGGCAGAGACACAGGCAGAGGGAGAAGCAGGCTCCATGCAGGGAGCCTGATGCGGGACTCGATCCCGGGTGTCCAGGGTCACGCCCTGGGCTGAAGGCGGCGCTAAACCACTGAGCCACCTGGGTTTCCCAAGGGCTCCTTTAACCATCCCCCCCAAGTATAATGTAATATAATTGTGCTATTCATAAGATATTAATATAATTCTGTGCACACACATACCCTACGGATGGTGTGGATACCTGTCTTGAACTTGAATCCCTTTATCTCTGGCTAGCGGTTTATTTGGAGATGATGGTAAACACCCAAATGGCAGGTGCTTCATGATGTTGATACTCTTGGAGAAGGAAAAATAATCTTTTCTCTATCCTTCTAAATTTTGACTGGGACCCATATAACAAAAGACAGATGAATAAGAGAAAAAATAAACTGGGATTTATTCACAGTGTATCTCATATGTCCACGGGAGAAGCCTAAGAACTAGAATAGCTTAAGGAGGTGGCTTAGAATTTAGGTTTATTCAATCTTCAGCTAAACCAAAGAAAGGACAGTGTTGGGGAGATAAGGTGTGGAAAGGTGACCAGCTACGTAAACATGGTACGCCTGGGTAAGGGTCATTGTGCAGATGCCTGCTGGTGACTTCTCCACTAATAAGCCTTTTATGATTTAGAGTCATCCTTCTCTCCCCAGTACAAAAGGGAGACACCCTTACAAATGGACATTTCCTTTGTAAGTATATGTTTGCCTTCAGAAAGGGCAACTCTTGTTCTGTTTTCAAAGCTTTTCCTATGTCTGCTGTTTCCTAAAATAAACAGCTCAAAATAATCTTTATGCCAAGAGGCATATTTGGGGGTGGCCTATTCCGGTGTCCTACGATACTAAAGACACTTCTGGCCTTCTGGTGTTGGGCCATAGGGTGAGTGCTAATTAAGCAGCCCTGAAAATGAGCCCAGGGCCCAACCCAGGTAAACCGATCCTGAGCCAAAGTGAAGAAAGCAAGCGAATCCACAGAGTTGGGGGTGGGAGCACTGCATGAGCTCCGTCCTCCTCCCTGCCTCACAGGGTGCTCACAGTGTGGGAAGAGAAGGGAAAAGCCTTGAGGCCCGGGAATCATTTCACAGGCTGATACGTTTTTGAAACTAACTGTGGGGTTGTTGGAGCCTCCAACTCTGGGCTCTCTTTCCCACAAAGGCCTTCAGGGGAGCAGCATGGATAGCTCCAAACAGGATCAGCTTTCCAAAGCGGTCTAAGCTTCCCACCTGCGGTCCAGGGGTAAAGGAGGAGCTGCTTCCTGCCGACCCCACTGGAGGCACACTGTTGATGGGCAAAATGAAACCTTCCCATGGAACAATTACCCCCCAAGCCCAGCTGTGGGCAAGACACCAGAGGTGAATTTTGGGGAAGATTTATTTTATTTTTTTAATAAATTAATTTTTATTGGTGTTCAATTTACCAACATACAGAATAACACCCAGTGCTCATCCCGTCAAGTGTCCCCCTCAGTGCCCATCACCCATTCCCCCCCACCCTCCGCCCTCCTCCTCTTCCACCATCCCTAGTTCGTTTCCCAGAATTAGGAGTCTTTATGTTCTGTCTCCCTTCCTGATATTTCCCACACATTTCTTCTCCCTTCCTTTATATTCCCTTTCACTATTTTGGGGAAGATTTAAAACAGGGGAATGGGGAGTTTTTACATATATGCATATCTGTATTTGAAATTTCTGTCCTCACAGGTCCTGTTCCTGAGGCATCAGCACTAAAGTTGTAATCAAAGGCTCCGTACTAAATTAAGGAAAGGAAATGTACGTAGCCAAGAGCTATAAATAAGACATTGGAATCCCTGCAGGGTCCTTCTCTTCATCACCTTGTCCTTGTGAACAGGGATTGGCGCTGGTTTCCTGAAACATCCTTCCTAGAGGTTGGAAGCAGCCCCTCCCCTACGCTCTGTCCTCCCAGCAGCTGTCCAGGGGCTGGGGCACTTCATGAGGCCAAGCGCTGGGTGGGCTCTACATGTGATCCCAACATTTATTTTAGGGACTAAAGAGTGGAGAGGGTAGGAAGCAAGGATACTCAGACTTTAAATATTATCTCCGATCCATTGCACCAGGCAGCACTGAAAAACCCATTGCAGTGCAGAGCAAATACAATTGCTAGGTGTTTAACAATTAAAACAGCTTGCATGGAGCTCTCATTATGTGCCAGCCAAGCTTAAATACTCCCTATACCTGATATTATTTTATCTGCTCCACGGCTGACAGGTTTATACTATTTTTCCCTCTTTTTGCAAAAGAAGCAGCCGAGGCTTAGAAAGGACAGGTGATTCATCCAAGGTCACACAGTCAGACTGCTGGATCTAGAAGCCCTAACTCTGAACACCAAGATGACAGACAGGGAAATCCGAGCTTCTAAACTTTTCAGAGCATGTACCACTCATTCCAGTCATCGGAGATTTAATATAATCTAAAATATTGCGCCAATTTTCATGTCAGCTTTTCTAATCCCACTAGGACCACAAATTCCTTGAAGTCAATAACTGGGATTTTCTACTTCTTTGTGTTCAAAGCACCTATCATGGCATTTTGCACAAAACAGGCAATTAAAAAAATGTGCACATTAATAAATCAAAAATCTGAGAGTTAAATTACTAATTTTCCAATGAGTTGAAGGGGAAAAGAAAAAAAAAAAAAAACGAGCCCACTAACTTAAAGAATGCTTGAGGATTTGTCTTCCCTGTTTCCCAGGATGTGGGTCATTTTTAAAAGGCGAATTCCAGATCTGTCTTGAGTTCCTAAGGAGGGGAGTATCACAGAGAGGTTAACTTTCTGAAATGGCTACAAGAGGAGTGAAGGAGGCAGTGGGAGCCTCCGCTCATGCCCCAGGGTGTCAGCAGCAGGCCACACACCTGCAGAGAGGCCTCCCCTGAGCCGGGCGCTCCTCCGCTCCTCTGCTCCTCCTGAGGCCTTAGAGCCTGCAGCGGCCCGCCCGACGGCAGGAGTCACAGCTCCGTGCACATCCTTTAAGCAGAGCCCCAGGGGGTGGATGCACCAGGGGAACGAGGTGCCCGAATGCTTCTAGACCCCCATATACAAGGAGAGAGATGGATGGGAGAAGCCTAAGAACTAGAATAGCTTAAGGAGGTGGCTTAGAATTTAGGTTTATTCAATCTTCAGCTAAACCAAAGAAAGGACAGTGTTGGGGAGATAAGGTGTGGAAAGGTGACCAGCTACGTAAACATGGTACGCCTGGGTAAGGGTCATTGTGCAGATGCCTGCTGGTGACTTCTCCACTAATAAGCCTTTTATGATTTAGAGTCATCCTTCTCTCCCCAGTACAAAAGGGAGACACCCTTACAAATGGACATTTCCTTTGTAAGTATACGTGTCAGCACAGCCGACAGAGTCAGGCCAAGGGGCCACGCTGCCTCCCTCCCGAAGAGGGCTGGGTTGTCTACACCACCGAGCCCTGATGAGCAGGGCCCCCCCAAGTGTGCAGGCCTGTGCACAATCACACCCACTCCCCTAAAGGCACCCCACTGCCTCTCGGTTCTCCTCCCCCAAGTGCACAGCCCGCTGCTCCTACCCAGTGCTGGGCGCCAGGCCACCTCTCCCTCAACAGCGAG
Organism: Vulpes vulpes; assembly: GCF_048418805.1. NCBI lineage: Eukaryota > Metazoa > Chordata > Mammalia > Carnivora > Canidae > Vulpes > Vulpes vulpes. The sequence goes on from NW_027325811.1 coordinate 568,931, forward strand.
AAGGTAACAGCAAGATGTTAAAGAGAGTGACATCCACTCTCCCCCTGATCCTCTGATCATGCAGTATGTCGCCTGAATGTCCTTCTTCCTCCTTCAGATGCACAAGGAGGAGGCATCCTTTCAGGGTGGGAGGGTCTTTCTTTTCAACCTTTGTCTGGCACCACTTTTGGGCTGTGATCTGGGGCCAAAGGCAGAGCCCAGCCTTTGCAGCCAGTTCCCTCCCAGACATGGGTCTCAGCCAGCAGGGGCCCGGCCAGCGGCGGCGCACATCTGTGCTCTGGCCCCGGGACGGGAGGGGAAGGCTGCCTTCCCAAAGGCTCCCCCCAGGGGCTCCCTGCCCCTCTCCTGCGATGCCAAAGCCTGCCACCGAGCTCCAGTTTCTCCCACAGTAACCAGATATGCTGCCTTGAGGGGCCTGGTGCTGGCTCTGCTGTTTTAAAAATGAAAATATTTGCTTCCAACTGCAGTTACCATCTGTTTGCAACCTTTCCTCCTGTCCACATGCCAGCTTGAAACCGCCGCTGTGGCCTTTGGGTCTCGTGGACTTTCCCGACAGACTAACCTCTGGCTTCCTCCTGGAATTTCTGGAATAACCAAGACGGATCATCACGAGCCGTCTGTCACTACAAGCCTCCATCCACTTTTTTACAGGGCTGCCCGTTGCATGTGATGTCCAGGCCTCCGCGGTAAGGGCCAAACACAAGAGAAAATAAGGATCAGAAATTAAAACGTGGAAATTTTTGCAAACCCACAGAGTTCATTATACCTTCCAGAATGCAAGCGGGTGGATCAAAAAAAGAAATTGTTCATGTTATCAAAGAAAACAAATTTAAAAAAAATAAAACAGGACTTCAAAGATATTTTGGGATAATGATAGCATGCTGGAAGAGAAAGAACCTGACTTAAAAATGCGTAAAACCCATGGGAATTTTAAAATATCTGAGGATGTGTAGTATTTAACAACACTATCGTGAAGAATAAATGAGATACTAAGAAACGGCAATTATATTGGTTGGGTTATTAACAAAGCAGGTTAGCTTAAAAGCAGGAATCAGGGCACCTGGGTTGGCTTAGCCGGTTAAACATCTGCCTTTGGCTCAGGTCATGTTCTCAGGGTCCTGGGATCGAGTCCCTCATCGGGCTCCCTGCTCAGCGAGGAGTCTGCTTCTCCCCTTCCCTCTCCCTCTGCCCCTTACAGCTTGTTCTCTCCTTCTCTCTCAGTTCTGGGTAAAAGGCATCTTAGCAGTCAGAACTGTAGGAGACACTTTTTTAATCCGGTGCTGGGGTTAGATAGAAGCCCATGCTTGCCCAACCAGTTGTCCATACTTGTTATTCATCATTTCCTGGTTACCGAGAAATGTATCAAAATATGGGTGGGCTCTGGAAAACACAGCAAGCTGGGATCTCTATCCTATGTCACCAGGGAGGACTTAGAAATCTAGATTGGATGAGACAGGGATGGGAGAGTGAAGGAAGAGACGAATCCAGCCAACCCCTCAGTCGCAGCTGAACAGTCAGATGTCTGGTATGAAGCATTCAGATGTGATCACGCATCCCAGCGTGGAGGGGTCCGTGGCGAGGAATCAGGAATCGGATAACAATCAAGTCTTGCAGGAAGTGGCACCACGTTTCTATGCATACAGAGTTACAATAACATCTAGGAGTTGCAGGCATTCCTGTCAATAACAATAACACATCTGCCAGTCTCTGTGCTGAGAGTTTCATGTTTTATTTCCCTGAATCCTTAAAACCAGCCAGTAAGACAAGTACTATTTTTATCTCCTATTTTTAGAGGGAGAAGTTGAAGTTCAAGAATGGTAACCCCACTGGTAACTGCCAGAGTAGGGATATGATCCGCAGTTCAGGGTGTTTTGTCCTGCGAGTCTGATTCTCCAATATTCACTGGACTCTGTCCTCACCAGATACCTCCCCTAAAGCAGGAATGGCCCTTATAGGCCTTTGTCAATGGTGGTAATTCATTGACCAGTGATGGTTCAGGAACTCAGACCAGTCAGCCTCTAACATTTCCCTTGAGTAATTATTGATCCAAAAAAAAAAAAAAAAAAAAGCATACAACTGTAACTGGTCTAAGCAAACAAATGGGAAGGACTTGGATTCCAAAGAGTAAGGAGAAATGCTCTCTCTCTCTCTCTCTCTCTTTCTCCCACCCTTCCTTTTCCCACTTTCCCAAAGAGAATAGAAAAGCATATGGCACCAACTGTGACATGAGGCCACCAAACTACCAAGCAGAGAATTCACCTTAGGATGAGGTCTTCTTCATAGACGGCTGTATAGACGAGTAGAAGGAATCCGGGTTGTTGATGACATAATTAAATGGTAGGGATCAACAAATCTTGAGGCTGCCCTACCTCTGGATTTCATTTTATAGGCCAATAAATGTCCTTACTGTTTAAATAACTTGGGGTTGAGACCATTCTCTACAACTGAAAACATCCTAATTCCTACCCCATGAGTCTTTCTCAGAGAAGAAGGGGAAGGGTCCACTCATGGGTGATCTCACTCATGTGAGGGAATTTCTAATGTACCCTGTTCATACACAAAGAGGGTGAAGCCTGACATCGAGGGCGAAGCCTGACATGTTGGACCTCATAGCCAGTAAGTGTTAAGGCTGGAATATGCACCTAGGAGGGTCTGACACCAAAACGTGCTTTCCAATAAGCACAGTGAGAATCTTGGCCAATGATGAAAAGTGCAACCAGAGTCCAGTCCCGTGTGGAAGTTAGGCAAGGACACACTGAGGATAAAGCCTAACAAGAAATTTGGTTTTTCCTGCAGAATGCCAGTCTCAGCAAGGAACGTGTGTGCTGGCGTCGGGAGCCCCCTGCATGGGCCATTCACTGTGGCAGGAGAAGGGAGAGGCTGTAGTGAGTATAGAGAGGCTAATCCCTGATACACTGAATGCCGGGTGGAAGACCAAAGCATCACTTTTAGGCTCTATTGGATGGTGTGTGTGAAGCTACTGATATGCCTTCCTGCCCTAGTCAGGACTGGCTTGACCACCAAGTGGAAACACTTGGAAGAGACAGAAGCTGCTAAAAAAGGAAGAAGAAGAAGAAGAAAAGAAGAAGAAGAAGAAGAAGAAGAAGAAGAAGAAGAAGAAGAAGAAGAAGAAGAAGAAGAAGAAGAAGAAAGGGAGAAAGAAAGAAAGAAAGAAGAAAGAAAGAAAGAAAGAAAGAAAGAAAGAAAGAAAAGAAAAAGAAAAAAAGAAAAAGAAAAAGAAAAAGAAAAAAGAAAAAAGAAAAAAGAAAAGAAAGACAAAAGGGAAGGGGAGGGAATCCATGGATATTAGGAACATGGTCATTATGTAAGTGACAAAGTGACTCCCCGCCAGATTGGTGGTTTATCTGGATGTCTCTGCTCATTCTGGTCAGTGCTGCACGATATGCAAGTTTCTCATATCTGTTTGTAGTGTATTTTCATGTTATTATTTCCCTAAAATTGGTAACTATTCTGTCCTAAGTTCTTGCTCAGACGTTTGCATCTGAAAACTCTAAGCACAGTGGTGCCTGGCGGCCTTTCCCGATCTCTACCCGTTCCAGAGCTGGCATATATATATATCTGCTGACCTTGAATACGACACTATTTTAGGGAGTGCCATTCACGTGGTTCTTCTCAGATGGTAGAGTGCACAACTTGAACAACCATACCCAGTGTCCTGCATGGTCTTCTAACTCCTTGTCCACCATTTGTCTAAGACTTTCTTAATTGTATCTGGGCCCGTTTTCACGATAGGAGATAGGTCAACTGATTTTGCCACCGTTGTTCAAGTAGCCATCATAAGGCAAATGCTCTGGTTTGGGTTTCAAACAAGATGTGGGTTAGAATTTTGGGTCTGCTACTTACTAGCTAGTTGGCCGTGGCCAAGTCAATCAACTGAACCATCTATAAAATGAAGTGAATAGTAGCTACTTCATGGTATCAATGGAGGAGTATGTATTAAGTAAAACATTTCAATGTGTATTTTTGTTGTTATAATTATGCTTATTGTTTATATTGTCAGAGTCCCGAGCATGGTGTTTGCAACAGGGCAGATTCTCAATAAATGTTAATTTTCTTCTCAAATTTCTGTCTCAACCTGTGTCCCTTCTCTCTTCAGGGGATGAACCCAGCCCAGTGGACGCCTAAATTCTCAGTGAAGAGTACCCTCTCCTGACTATTTTCCAAACTGGGTGGGGAGTATTGTGCAGAGGATGTCCCTTGAGTAGTTCTGGGTTGAAGGAAGAGGGAGATAAATTCTCCGGTCCAACATCTGCAAAGTACTGTATATTCTCTCTGCTTTTGAAGATCCTCATTGTTTGCTGGCATGTTAAAGGCTTTGAAAAATCTCACTGCGAAGACCTTATTTCATTGTTTTACCAGGTATTTCTCAAATCAGTTAGACTATGGATTCTCTTTTACATTAGACAAGTTAATATCTCACTTTTGTGCTCCACAGGACATGTGTTGGGACACACTCATTTAGGGGCAGAAGCTAAAAAAGCTGGAGAGCACCAGGAAGAAGGTAGGTGTGACCCAAAAGATGACACTCACCAAGGGATCCTGGGGCAAAATTCTCCTGCAAATTTCTAGAAGGGTCTAGACTTGTGACTTGATAGATGTAGATTATTCCCTCTGGGCAGAGAGGGAGGTGTATATGGGAGTAGAAGAATGAAAGGCAGCAAAAGCACATTCATGAGAGTGCAAGAACTTAGCACTACTGGTTCAAGCCCTTACTGAACAGCTACTATGTGAGCATCGTGTGATGATGCAAAGGTGAAAAATGTTGTCCCTTGTTGAAGAAAGAAAGGAAAAGGGAGGAAACAGGAAAAGTAGGAAAAGGAATAAAATAGATTAGAAAGGGAAAGAAGACACGTGTGAGAAAAACCTCATCAAGATTTCCGGATGGCAAACATTCCAGTCTTCTCGCTGCACACAAGCTGCCCAAGTAACCTCTCTTTTAGTACATGACGATGCCAAGCAAAAGGATTGATTATGTCTTTTTTTTTTAAGTGAATTCTGCTAAAAGATTAAAATTCTGTTGAGGGGGAAAAAATCAACAACAAATGCACGCATTAGGACAATTCAGTCATTAAAGTGGGCAGCAAATTAGCTAAGGGCAACAATGAAATGCGACCATCTCGATTAATATTTACGAAGCATCTCTGCAGCAAATATGAAGGCTGAGGCTCTGAAACCGCGTAAGAATAAACCTAAAACCAGAGAGAAGGCAGTTTTTTCAAGTGTGCCTTCAGAATATGCATCTTGTTCTATCATTTCATTTGCCAAAAAAAAAAAAAAATTGTCAACAAATTGTCTTCGGTGAAGGAAGATGGGAAAACAAAAGTGGAAAATTAAAAGCTTCATTCAGAGGCAAGCTCAGCATCTGGGAGGCAAATTTCAGAAACTCTGAAATACGAATGTTGTTCTTGGAATATCAGAGCTCATTATTGCTTCCTGCTTGTCCTGCCTCCCCCCCCCCCCCCCACCACTCTGTCCTGCATGTCATCTCCAGCCCCACCCCCACCCCAGCCTCCCTCAACCCTTAAAAAACCCAGGTCCCAGATGTAGAGACTCACCCCCTAAATATTCTCCTCCCTCATGAGGCTTTTTGTCGGGGGTTAGCCCCTTCTTTCTGCACGCACTCACGTACTCATTCATTCTTTTACTCATGCTTTGCCAGCCCTGCAGTGCAGCAAGGGCTGCGTAGGTGTGGGGCACTCAGAGGATCTGCTACTCCTTCCAACTTCAACGAAATGAGGTTTATTTTCTCTTCCCAGTAACCACAGATTTTGTAGGTTTTCGTTTTGCATCTTGAGAGAACTTCTCTAATGGTTTTACTACCTCAGGAAAAATGCAAACACACTGGTGAACGATATTTAACAACTACTCCAGCTGATTTCATTTACTCTCCTGTTTCATGCCTGGGTGGCTCAGGGGTTGAGCATCTACCCTCAGCTCATGGCCTGATCTTGGAGTCCTGGGATCGAGTCCCACGTCGGGCTCCCTGCATGGAACCTGCTTCTCCCTCGGCCTAGATCTCTGCCTCTCTCTATGTGTCTCTCATGAATAAATAAATAAAATCTTTAAAAAAAAAAAAAACCAGCAAGGAAAGAGATGAACAAGATTTTTTTCAGATAGTAGAAAAGATTATGGAAAAAATGTTTTTAAAGGGTGTGTGTTAGAAGTCCTTAAAGATGGGGGAAGAATGAAAGCTAACCTAGGGCAGCAGACCAGGAAGGGCTTCATGCGGAGAGGCCACTCAACAGGACCTGAAGAACAGGAAGGGGTCAGCCGTGTGTAGTCACTCCAAGCAGAGGATGGCAAGTACCAGGCTACACACAGGAAAGCAAAGACGGGTGGAACTGACTCTAACTGACTCTGACCAGGGGGTGAGATGTCGCATTGACCACCTAGAGCTTTGCCGCAACAAAGCATCACAAAGTGAGTGGCTTAAAATAACAGATTTATTGTCTCCCAGGTCCTAGAGGCTAACAGTCCAAAATCAAGATGTCACCAGGGCTGGTTCCTTCTGGGGACTGTGAAGGGGGATCTGTTCCATACTCCTCTTGTGGCTTCTGGTGGCTTGCTGTCAATATTGGGCATTCCTTGGCTTGTAGATTTATCACTCCAGTCCTCTACCTTCACATGGCCTCGTCCTTGCCTCTGTTCACCCAATCCCCCTTGTTATGAAGACACCCGAATTCCTGGATTAGGACTTACCTAGTGACCTCCTTTAACTTGATGACTTCTGTAGAGACGCTATTTCCAAATAAGATCACAGTTGGAGGTAGGGCGGGCTTGGGAAGTCAACAGACCTTTTGGGGGCTACACAATTCAACCCATAACAGCAGGACACAGAAAGTTTAGATTTTATTTTTAAGCACCAATGTGAAATGCTGGGTACATGGCAAACAATAAAGGTTGGCAAGTATCATTATTATGTAGAGAAGTTCTTAAAAATGCAAAAAGTTAACAGAATGAGGTTTTTAAAAAGGGAATTGGATTGTGTCACTATACTGGCTGAAATCCCTCCAATGCCCCCACCTCCTTCAAACTCTGAGGAATTCCAAGTCTTTACAAGGCCCACAAATCCCATAGGATCTGGGTCTGCTGTGATCTCCAGCCCTGTCTCCCACCAGAGACTATTAGCCCCTGTCTTTTCCTCCCACTCTATCTACACTGGTCTTTCTGTGTGTCCCCAGTCGCCCCAGGCAGGCTCCCCTACCCACAACTCAGAGCCTCTTTGTGTTTATTGCCTCAGCATGGAATGCTTGCCCACCAGATATGGTCCCTGTTGTCAGGCCTCCCTTCTAATACCTCTCTTAGAATAATGCCCTCATCAATTCAATGTCTGTCTCCTACTTCACTGAACTTTTCCTCTTAGCTTTTTTCTTTTTAAAAAGATTTGTATTTATTTATTTGAGAGAGAGAGAGGGAGAACATGATGGGGGTGGGGTGGGGGGGAGGAGCAGAGGGAGGAGGGAGAAGCAGACTCCTGCTGAGCAGGGAGCCTGACGCCAGGGGCAATCCCAGGACCCTTAGATCATGACCTGAGCCGAAGGCAGATACTTAACTGACGGAGCCCCCCAGGTGCCCCTCCTCTTAGCTTTTATAACTTTTTAGACTTATTACACACACATGTGTCTGTCCTTGTCACCAGAATGTGAGCTCTGTTGGGAAAGGGAAATGTATATTCTAGTATGTTCGCTACTAGAGTCACAGCCCCCAGAACAGCACCTGCCACCTAGTAGACGTTCAATATGTTTACTGAATAAATGAATCAAGGGTGCTGATAAAACCAGGTGTCCCTATCCTATTCAAGTACGATCTTCTCTCTCCTTTGGATTGTGTCTGCAATCCACAAATGTCCCACTACTTCTTTGTTTCACCAATGAACCATCTTGGTCCCCAATAAATTTGTCTGTGTTCATTGTTGAACACTCAGCAATGCATATTTAAAGGACAGATTTTTATCTTGGGGACATGGAGTTAACAGCTATGTTTCCATCTCATTTTATATTCTTCATTTACTTGCAGTTACATAAATCTGGGTTCTGTAGGGATGGGAGGTGAGATGCCTTTAAAATGAACCCCGGAATGCCTGCAGATGCCCCCTTCTCTATCCTGCAGTGGTGGTGGGGGGCTTCCTAAGTTCCATCGAGCAATTAAGTCAAATGATTATCAAGGATCTGAAACATTTCCCTCTGAAGAGTAGGAGTAAATTAGACAGAAGCCAAATTAGAAACCGGAATATTTATCGTACTACAAAATGTGACTTCAGATGCACTGAACCACACAAGAAAATCAATCAATTTGCTCTGGAATCCTATCTTCTCGTGTTGCTTTGTTTCCTAATCCCGAAGAGTATAACACAAGTTGATCATGTACCTCACGAAACTGATTTGAAAAGAAAAGACTTTTGTCTATTTCCAAAATTTGCATCAGTCTTTAGTAGAAGAAAATCTGCCACTGCTAACGATATTCAAAAGAATGTGCTGTAAGTCCTTAAATTAATTCCAAAGAGACAGTCCAAACATATTTTAGACAAGGCGTCATCCCTGAAATAAATGAATAGCTTCCCAATGTGACCACTCAATTAAATGCACAAATTTTGCTGAGATAATTTTAAATTCAGGCATACTTTGTAACAAATGTATAACATACCGGGGTGCCTGGGTGGCTCAGTAGGTTGAGTGTCCGAGTCTTGATTTTGGCTCAGGTCAGCATCTCAGGGTCATGAGATGGAGTCCTGCGTCCAGCTCTACATTCAGTGGGGAGTCTGCTTGACATTCTCTCTCCTCTCTCTGCCTCTATCCCTCCCCTCCCCCAAACCCCCACCCCCTGTGCTTGAGAAGTCTCTCTCTCTAAAACAAATGAAGATATAAAATCTTAAAAAAAAAAAAGTAAACACACTCAGTTTGTGGTATATCAAGTTTTCTAGTGTGCATCTCGGTTAATTAAAAAATGGTTCACTACATTTTTTACAAATTATTTATGATTATAAATATCTATGAATATAAATTTATTATTATAAATTATTATTTATATATTATTTATACATTCTTCAGGGGAAAAAAATTACCTAATTTGAAAATTCATGGTGCTGGTCACATCTTTTAAATTGTACAAATAGTTAAAAGTTACTGTACTTTTAATCCATTAATTTCATTGAGGCTCCTACTTTAAAGAGAAGCCTTCCTTACGAGGATTCTTATTCAAAAGACATTCCTGATCAAATGCCATAAGTAAAAAACTATTATCAAGAAAGAGGGGTAACAGAGAGGGAAGAGAGGAGGAGGAAGAAAGGGGAAAAAAAACCCCAAACATTTCTGGGTGACAAGGAGATTTCCAAATTCCAGCAAAAAGTCCAGTAATTTCAATGAATTAACACTCACTGCAAAAATTTTAATAGTATTTAGTAGTATTTAGTAGTATCATGCCCTTAGAGTTTCATCCCCAGCCTTGATTGACAGTAAATAAAGATGTGCCTGTCTTTGGAGCTGTTATTATATTTGTGCTTTAAAATTAGTGGCCAATTTACCCAGACTGGCCGGGGGCTTCCATCGATCACTGCTCTTTTTCATGTGGCCTCAATGGACAACTTCAAATAACCTATCAGCTAATTCAGTCAGAAGAAGGGCATTGGTAATGCCTCCAAGCTCATTCCCTGTAATCTGAGTAAAAGTCATGAGGGGATATTATAACTAATAGCACCCCGGGAGAGTAATGGAGAAGGGCTGGCTTGGAAGGTTCTCGGCTACATGGAATGTGTTCCTTCGTTACTTGGCTGAGGCCTGTTTGGTCTTCATTCTGTGCAACACAGACTTCTCATCATGGACCGAGGCATGTTCCAAGGGAAGATGATAATTAGTAATAGTGGGAGAGCTTCATGCTGAGGTCAGAGGCACTTTGGTGAAGGCAAACAACACAGAGGTTTCCACTTACTAGAGAACAAGTCAGAGGGCTTGGTTCTAGTTAAAACAGAGAATGATTCTCATTCCGAATGATTTTCAGAAACATAAATTGTTCCAGAAACCTAGAGGTAGTTATGGAATGAAAATGCCTCTAGGGAAAATGCAAACAGAAAAGCTTGAATGTATTCTCTGGAAGTTCCCCAGAGCTTTTCTTTATACCCCAGACGTTTCTGGTGAACGGGCCTTATGAGACGAGGGTGTTGTTTTGAAAATTAACCTTGTCTCTTTTGGAACATTGAGAAAAATACTTAACGTATTTCCCCCTCTTCCACTCCTGCCTACTTTCCAAGCAAAATTTACTCTTGAAATATCTTATCTCCCGATTAGCTAAACCTTTTAATTTTGTTCATCTCAAAACTATTTAAATGAATGATTCAAGATTTCAGAAATTTCAAAACTTCACAGCCAAGTTTATTTATTAATCATTTATACCCCCATGTATTTATTGAACCCCTGCTGGGCACTGGAGATGCAGCAATGCAAGGACCAACCAGCTCCTTTCTCTTACGAAGCTTACTTTGAAGTTGGGAATGTAGAAGGGTTTCCAAAAATGAGTAAGAGAATAATAAATAAATAAATAAATAAATAAATAAACAAACAAACAAACAAAAATATATATATCAGATGGGTTTTGTGCTTCCTGAGAATCAATATAAGGCATTCTGAGAGAGAGAAAGGGACATGTGGCGATTCTAGATTGAGTGGTCAAGGAAGTCCTCTCTGAAAAGGCAGGAGTAGATCTGAGTGTCAAGTGACAGGAAGGAACCAGCTATGCAAAACTCAGGAGGGAAGAACATTTTGGGCAGAGGGAAGAGCCAATCAATGCACAGGCTCTAGAGCAGAATGAGTGTGGTCTGTTCTAGGAACAGGAGGACGGCCAAGGCGGGTAAGTGGGTTGGCATGGAGTAACCCCAGTCCAGAAATGAGGTCTCGCTGTACTCTTGATTAAATTGGTAAACACCAAGGTAGTAAATTCTGATCTGAGTTCTGTCCCCTTCCAATATAATCTGCATGTCACTGCAAATTAACCTAAAATATCATGTTAAGTAATTGAACTATCATGTCCAAAAATCATCTTATAGATCATCTGCCTACAAGAAAAAAAAAAAGTCCAAATTCTTTAGCTTGACATTCACAAACCTCCAAAAAACTTATGCTAATCACTCTATACAACTTCATGTTCCTCTGCTCACTTTTTTTTTTTTTTTTTCCCTCTGCTCCTCTAATAAAAACTCTCTCTTCTTCAGCCAGGCCTTCCCCTCCAACACTCCTTGTATTTTAACTTCAATTTTTTTCTCCTGCCATTCCCCCTGGTCCAGCATGACCAGCTCCCTCCTCCCAACAAAGTTCCATCAATTTCTGTCAGTTAGAAGTCTTTTGGTAACTACCATAAGGAAATCCAACACAAAGTGGCTGACATAAAAAGAGGAAGTTTCTGGCTCAAGTAAATTAAATGAACAAAGTGAAACAAACTTGAGGCAGAGTTTTATCCAGAGGCCAATGTTACTACTTTGAGATGATCTCGACTCTGTATGGCCCCATGTGCTGGCTTCATTCTTAGGCTGGCTTCCTTCAGATGCCAAAACTGGCTGTAACAGTTCAAGGGTTGACTAAGGTTTCCCCCAAAGTCATGTAGGTCTACCTGAAACCTGTGAATGCGGCCTTCTTTGGAAATACAGTCTTTGCAGATGCAATCAAGTTAAAGTGAGGTCGTACTGGGTGGTGTACGGTGGGCCCGAAACCAATGACCTTCTAGGAAGCAAAAAATTTGGACACACAGAGAAGCAGAGCAGACTCTCTGTGAAGACAGCAGCAGAGATTGCATTGATGAGGCTACAAGCCAGGGAATGCCAGGGACTCTACCAACCACTGGAAGCTAAGAACATACAAGGAAGGACTCTTCTCTAGAGCCTTCAGAAGGAGCACTGCCCTGCCAACGCCTTGATTTTGGACTTCTGGCCTAGATTTCTGTTGTTTTAAGCCACTCAATTTGTGGTGATTTATAGGAGCAGCCCAAGAAAACTAACACAGGCCTCTTCTCCATCCCTGCCTTGCAGGGGAGGAGGGAAAGATATATCTGGTAGTCCCCATGGAAAAGAGAAGCTTCTTTTCAGAAGCCTCGGCAACTTTTCCTCATGCCTCCCATGTCCAGGTTGGAGTCAATCACTGTAACCAGTCCTGCTTGGAACTAAGAGATCGTCTCTCCCATTTAAAACACGAGGCAAAATGGTGGGACTTACTTCCTTTGTCATGAAAAGAGGGAAATAAATCCTAGAAAAGGAACCAACTCTACTATTGGTAGCAATTTAGATGGTTTTGGCTGCAAGTTATAGAAAACCTGCCTCTAGCTGGCTTAAACGTTGAAGAAATGTACTCTCTTGTAGAATAAGAGTACTAGAGGTAGATCAAGCTGTGGGCAGTACAAACAGGGCTCCCACTCTGGATCTTCTTACTCTCCAGACTTCACCTTCTTCTATGTGCCAGCCTTGTCTTCATGCCAGGGTCACTCATGATCTCAAAATAACTGCCCGAAGCAACTAGGGCAACCAACATCCTTTTTCTGTGCAGTGGGAGAGAATAAAAATCGTATTCCCAATTATGAAACAGAAATCCTTCCTTTTAGACTGAGTGGACCCACTTAGCTCTCATGCTTACCCCTAGACCAGCATTAATGGCTACAGAAATGCCATCCACTGGTTGGCTTAAGCCTAGTTCTTTGAACAAATCAATGGGAGAGGGGAGGAAAGCGAGGGTGAGATTACCAAAATGGTTTAGCATTAGACTAATCAGAATTCTCCCTTGGAGCTAAAGATAGAATTTACTTACCCTGATGCTATGGTGGAGGGGATTCTGAAAAATATGAGAAGGATGAACGGATGCTGGTTAGGCAACCAAGGTTGCCCACCCCAGCATCCTCTCAAGTGTAAATTAGATCTTCCTACCTCCGTGAAGCCTCCCCTCCCGCATCACTCTAACCAGAAGCAAACTTCCTCTCTGATTTCTTCAGCACTATGGCTCACACTGACACTGCCCACTTAGCATAGAGTTTTAATAGTATTTTTGCATACACATTTCTAATCTCCCGAATTATTAAAATTAGAGTATGTGTATATCGCAATATGTCTAGCATATCACCTTACCCAGAATAGTTTATGCTCACAAAAATCTGTCACTTATTTGAGTGACTGCTGATATAAACATGGAGAACCAGGCAGCCTTTAAATTTAGCAATAGGGGTCTAGGCCCGGCTCACAAATTCAATCCTTCCTCCTTCTTAATAGAAATTTACCCTGGCTCATTATTGCAAGAGTCTTTTATGCAGACTTCTTGGTGATTTTCAGCCTTTGAATTCATCTGCATTTAATAAAATGGTGAGACTTTGAACCTAATTAAATAGTGAGAAGCCCTGGTAATACATGACTTGGCTAATATTTTGAGTAACAATCTGAGTGAGGTACAAATGCTAGAGTGGTAATACAAGCTTCCTTACAGAAGCTGAGTAAGATAAAGGAAGGAAGATCTCTTCAGTTGTGCAAAAATGTTTTAGTCCCTTTTCCCATTTCAATAACGTAAATCACAATTGTGTTTATCCATTCAAACTATAAGTTTTTCAGCATCCTCTGAGTCTAATCCAGTAACCATACGTGCAAGTTTTCAGAATTCTGTTGCTTCACACTATGTCACTAAATCTCTATTACCTTTAAAAACGATCATACCATGTTCAGTAGCCACATTTTTCCTAGAAGGGTTTCTTATCTAAAATCTCAACGATCTAGCATGGATTTGGATTATTGATTCATTAAGGGGAATGTGACCACTTTGAAGATGTCTTGAGGACATCTGAAATTCTCTCTACAAGTGAATTCTAGTATTTCTGATGGTTGTTATTGTTACCTTAGTGAATAATGTAATGTCCTGGTCCCGTTCCATAACCAGTAGTAATAAAAGTGGTCAATAATGTGTTTCAAGGTGAATTCCTCTTTCAAAGAATGAAAGTAGATCATTAAATCCTTTCCTTAAAAATCGAGTTGGGTGGCTCTGTTGGTTGGGCATCTGCCTTTGGCTCTGGTTGTAGTCCTGGAGTCCTGGGGTTGAGCCCAGCGTCAGGCTCCTCACTTGGTGTGGAAACTGCTTCTCCCTCTCCCTCTGCCTGCCACTCCCCCTGCTTGTTCTCTCTTTCCCTCTCTCTCTTTCAAATAAATAAATAAGATACTTAAAAAAAAATAGAAAGAGTTGAGAGTAGAATATCTATAGACAAAACACCTGAATTTTCCCCCTCAGAGGGAAATGGGAGCAAGAAAATTAGATATATACACTCCCAGCGACCTTCCTGTAGGTTACTGGGGATAACAAAGCCTGCATAACCTGAGTGCTAAAGATGCATCACCGTTAATTTACCACCTTGAGTAAGCTTTGGTCTCTCACTACTGGACAGTTCAACACCCGAATTTTAGTTCTGTGCGCTTCCAGGCCCACCCTCTATACCCTCTCACTTTCTAATGAGATATGCTTTTAACTCTTCTACAGACCCATTTTGAGAACTATGGATGGGCTGGAAGTGGGAGCGGGAAGGCAGGTGGAGAGAGGGCATTTCAAACATAACAGCATAAAAATGGTTTTGATGTGGCTTGATGGAAAGCATTTCCAAGGCATAAAAACTCTTTTACAGCTTCATTTATTGATTTATTTTAGAGAGGGAGAGGGAGGGACAGGGAAGGAGAAAGCACATTGCGCATTAGGGGCAGAAGGAGAGGGAGAGGCAGAGAACCTCAAGCCAACTCCCTACTGAGCACAGAGCCCAGAGGCTGGGGCTCAATCTCACAACCCTAAGGTCATGACCTGAGCTGAAACCAAGGGTCGCATACTCAATCGACTGCGCACCCAGGCACCCCCATAACATTTTTTTCAATTCCCAATTTCCCAGTTTGGGCCTGAGCACCAGGCACTGGCGAGTTACTTAGCTTACAGACACCAGGAAACCAGCGAGTGGTGAACCAGGGGGGCATCAGCCCCTCTGAGCCCAGGTGCAGCTCCACTCCATATCGTGTGACCTTGAGAAGTTACCTAACTTTTCCCTAAGCTCCAATTTTCACATCTGTAAAATGACAGTGATCATAGCCCTTCCTCACTCTGTGGGGTGGTGGCGAAGATTAAACCATCTACTCCTGTGAAGCAGCTAGCACAGGGTCTAGGACACGTGAAGCCTTCGTGAGTGTGAGCTGCTGTCACAATTACTGGGGGCAGCTGGCCTGTTGGAGGCTCCCTCTCAATGCTCTGGCCCAGAGCTGTCAGCCCCCCGTGCAATTATCCGGACAGAAGCGTCTGCTCCCCTCATTTCTACCTCTTCATTCCCCGATGCTGCTTCTAGAATAATTTATGTCACAAAAGGTGAAAACAATCATGTCTCTATTTACATAACATTAACCTTATTTTCCTTCTTCCCTCAGAAATGCTCCCTGTTATCAAATTAGTCCAGTTTGAAGATGACATCCACTAGAGCTAATCAAACCGAACAGTTTCTGTTCCTTGGAATTATCCTCGATTCTCATCCATTAGGGTAACAGCTTGCATGACTTTCACAGGAGCTGGGCACACTCACGCTGCAGATTGTCAGCCCTTGGTGGCTACAGTCGAGCGGTTTACCGAATGCTAATAGTTGTGTGTGTGACGTGGCCTGGTTTTCTCACGCCTGCCACTCCTTCGCTGCAGAGAATCACACTCTGCAGAGAGGCCCCTCTTGCTCAATCCAAAATCTAGTTCTATCTCAGTTGTCTGCTGGGCTCTCTAGTGGTAACCTCCGACACACTACATTTCTGAATACAGACAGCAAAGGATGACCATTTACTGTCTTAGCCCTCGAGTACCAACCTAGTGCTCACGCACGGCATCCTCGACCAGTGGAGTGCCCTTTGAGATTTGACGCTGTGTCTGAAACATTGTCTGAAACATACGCCTGGTGTGTCTCATACGTCTAGATGTCCTTTGTGTTTGTGACGTTACTCATGCTCTTGTTTCTCTTGCATACAAATGTCCCCTAGGAGGCAGGTGTAGAAGCAAATGCCCTTGCTTCCTCCCCTGCTTTCGAGGCTGCATCCCAATAATTCTAAGAATGTCTGCATGACAAATGATAACTGCATTATTAACATACCTCTAGCCAACGATAGAAAACAGCCATGATACCAAATAGGCATTTGGTATTATTCTGGACTAAAGTTTCAGATGTTCCAAATCACATCTTCAGATCTCACTTTTTATGTCTCTTGGGTTCTGGTCAGAGCATGTAATTTGTACATACCACTCAAGTGGTAGAAAACTGATTGATGACACGCAGCCCTACCGAGTTGTGGGGCCTTTAAAAATGTGTTTATATTCTGTCGAATTTTATATTCTGCTGAGAAAAATAATGTTTATAAATTTTTAAAACCAATTGCTGATTCCTGCTACTTAATGATTATTACTCTTAGAAAAAAGATGTTTCCCCACTTTCCTTCTTTCTTGGGTGTGAATATGATACACACTCGTTAAAAGAATTCAAAAGAGTACAAAAATGTACAAATGTGATAGTAGAGACCACTTGAAACTCTTCTCTCTGAAGATAGCCACCATTTACATTTTGCTGAATATCCTTAGCGGTATCTCTCTATGAATATGTACATGAAGATGTAATTCTCCATAATGTCCTAGAACCTGGCTTTTCCAGTCAGCAATATGTTTGGACATTTTCCCATGCTCATAAATATAGCTCTGCATTTGTGTTTCTCATTATGTCCATCCTTCCCTTCCAGATAAGAGTATGGTATGTAAGTGGGATGGTGTGGAAACAGGTAAAGGGTGGAGGGGGAGACATTAGTCTCCATTGTCATAGTTCATGATGACATAGTATCCATTGTACTGACAGGTCATAGCTTTTTACCTCATCCCCTCGTGATTGATGTTCATTCCCAATATTTCACAATTATAAATTTATTGAGCTCTTTTCTCCCAATGACTTTATTTTTTTAAAACCTATTTGTAGATACCGCTTTATCTTAAGCCTGACTCTTGTCTGAAACACCTTGTAGTCAAGAAAAATTAGGACAGTGTTAGTTCTGTTCAATTCTGAATGTTTCGTTGGATGCCTGTGATTTACTTTTCTCAAAGTGAGTCTCCTGTTTCTTGATAACATGTGAAGTATCCTATATACAAGAAAATCTTAATTAGACTATGAAGAATTGGTTTTAACTGGTTTTCTTACTTAGCAAACAATTCAAGATTTACTTGCTAATAGAAAATTGCTGGTTTATGTGCCAGTTTTTGTTTATGGTAGTTCTGACAAGTCACCCGAGAACATGCAGTTTCATCCCCATAAAAAGTCTCCTTTTCACAAGTCATTGGGCTCAAGCTGTCTCAGTGCACATGGTCATTCACCTTGTATGACAGTCCTCAAAAGTAAACTGGGAAAGGTTGAGAAGCTTACCTATGTTGTAGGGCCAGTCTAACTAGATCAAAATTCATTTCCAGAAAGTAAGACAAAAAGATCAAAACAAAAAGATCCAAATCAGAATATTAGCATTTCAACTTCTTATGCTTGGGAAGATTCATTCTTTTGAAAAATACTATGCTTGCACATTCATTCATTTATTCCACCAATAAACAGTGATGTGCATTAGTGCCCTGCAGGCACATGGTCCCAATATCCATTGATGGCTCAGGGCTGGGCAAGTATCAGGCCTTTACTGGTATCTCGACCTGCACTTGAGCCAAGTATATTCCCCTTTTACAGCACAGCTCCTTCCAGCTAAGTCTAGAAGCTGAGTAGCCACTCTGCACACACCTAAGTTGGAGTTAGGAGGCCAGACTCTGACACTTGGCACCTAAACTCGAGGCCCATGTATACCTCAGGGTGGCCACCTTCACATCCAACATGAGCAATACTGGATCAATCTCACAATTTTTGCAAATGCCAAATCATGTGTCTGAAAGACTCTGGCACACCGTGGGCCTTTATTTATTTTTTAAAAGTTTTTTTTTTATTTATTCGTAAGAGACACACAGAGAGGCAGAGACACAGGCAGAGGGAGAAGCAGGCTCCCCTGCGGAAAGAGCCCGATGTGGGACTCCATCCCAAGACCCTGGCCAGGATCATGACCTGAGCCACAAGCAGAGATACTCAACCACTGAGCCACCAAGGCACCCCAACAGTAGGCCTTTAAAAAGCATTATATAGAGCTACCATCTTCAGTGTCAAAGTAGAAAAAGAATATTTTCTATTTGCTCCCTCTCATGACTCAAGTTAAAATAAGAAAAACCAAAACATGTTAGTAAATCCATCCTCATCTGTGGAAGCTAACAGAGAATTAAAAGTTACTTTTTTAGTTAAAAGCCAGGCTCCTCTTTTCCTTTTCCCAACCTATTAAACATCTTGAAAATATATATATATATATGTTGAAAAACAAAAGCCAGTCACCTTTACTTAGAAGCTGTAGGTGGTGGCTGCCTTTGGTTCCTGATCCTTATCTCTACCCTGGTTCCCACTCGGGTTTCAAGCTCTAAGTCTACTAATTGCTGGTCCTTTGTTCTGAAGGAGCACCTTACAGATCAATGGAAGAGAAACTGTAATAGGAGACTTGATTTTATCTTGTCCCCACAGATAATCAGAAAATCGGTTCACCTAGAGGTTAGTATGACTATCTCAGGCAGAAGCAGATATTAAAGCTGCGAGGACAGTTGGCTAATGATTGTGTCATTGTGTGTCTCATTCCACAGCCCCAGGGAACGCGAGAAGCAGCAGCAAGTTTGTTTTGACTCGGAGTCCTCTTATTATCCACCCACCGAAGACCTCTCCTTGGTTCCCTGTTTCTGTTTCTCCAGTTATTTCTGACTATTTAAGTTTATTTATTTCTCCCCCATCTGTGGATGAAGTCCTTTCCTAACCATAGCCCCTCTCATTCCAACAGAACGTGGTCTAGAGGGGAAATTGTTCTCATCTGTAGAAGCACACAGTCTTAAAAAGAGGGGGGAAAAAAATCTTTGTAAATCTTTGGGAGTTTTACTCCTAACCTCTCATTCTTCAGATGAACAAAGAGCATTAGAATAAGAATGAAAATCAGGTCCTGGGACCTCTGCAACACTTTTTTTTTAAAAAGATTATATTTATTTATTTGAGAGAGAAAGTGAGAGAGGGTGTGCACATGTGCAGTGAGGGAGGCACAGAGGGAGAAGCAGACTCCCCGCTGAGCAGCCCAGACCCCCGCTCCCCTGGTCTCCATCTCAGGACCTTGGCATCAGGACTGGAGCTGAAGGCACCCATTTAACCCACCGAACCACCCAGGTGCCCCTCCAGAACACTTTCCAAATTTGCTACAGCTACGAAATAACTAAGTTACCCTTAGTCAGTTTTTAGATTAGGTGAACTCAAAAAAAAAAAAAAAAATAGGTGGGCTCAATATTTTTCTTTTCTCCAGGGAAGAAAAGAAGGAAGAGCTCCTCTGTGTCTCCCGTGGTCTGTCCCACATGGTTCTAGACAGTCTGTACAGGCTGGAGGAGTCACGCCCCTCAAGCAGCTGGACCCTTTTATTGATGGCTGTGCCCACAGCTGATTAAAAAGTAGAAAAATTCGATCAAGTGGCTGATTGTCCTGAGCCCCTTTCCCCCTCCCACGCAAAAAAGTCTAAAGCTACCATCTTCACTTTCAAAGCAAGGAAGATCTGTGTGGTTCTTGCCCTTCATGACCAGTAATAGGAGAACATATGTGGCAATAAAAGTCTCCCTTGCAGTGTTTTGACAACGAGCATCTTTGTCCAATATATTCCCTTCACCAGACATTAGAATTTATTCTATCTGAATTCTCAAGACAGTTTTTTTAGCCTCTATTAGAGTATTGTATATTTAAGAAACACATTATTTTAAAATGATGGTTTTCATTAAAAATTATCATTTATCTTTTCCTGTATTTACTTTTGTTGCAGTAAATTGTGACATTTTTTCTCTTCCTATCATAGCAAGACAAATTCACTTTGGGAAGATAAATGTCACATTTTAATGAAAACCAGCGTACAGCGTGGATGGGGATAGTGAGCCTAAAAGGGGAACAGGCAGGCGTACACTTTGACATTTCTCATTCTTCTTGGCCACCGCATAAGATTTACCTTTATTTTTTTAATATTGGAGAAATTACCCTGCAAATCCCATCAAGAAGATAAACTAGATATCTTGGGAGTTCATCAACTGTCACAAACCTAACCCAGAAAAGAAATTCCCCACACAAGACAAACTTGCAGTTAAATGAGAAGTGAAAGAAAGCCAATGAGAATTGGAATGTGGAATGTTTCATACTCCAAATAAGACAGGGGCTGTAGGAGCATGGCATGGGATGCAGGAGAGCCCGTTGCTGGTCTTCGAGGCTGGGAGAAGAGCGCTGGGCCCAAGGCTAAACCACAAGGCTCCCGGGAATTTCAGCCTTGAATCATGTAAAGATGAACTGCAGAATGAAGTAGTTTTTTTGTGTGTATAAACTCATCTAGTTCATGGGGGATATTTATCTTTTCTTTCTTTCTTTCTTTTTTTTTTTTTTTTTTTTTTTTTGGCTGCCCAGCATCTGAACCTCTTTCCCAGGTTTAAAGAATTTCTTTTGTGGTGAGTCCTGGTGGGAAGCATGGCCTGCCTGTCACTGCAGAGGCAGAAAGGAGCAGATAGCAGCTTTTCCCCTCCAAGGAATCGAGGCAGGTGTGCTACCCAGGCTTGGCTGCTCAGGTGCTCCCACTCAGATGGTGGAGACCAAAGCAGTTTCTGCAAACAGGTATTTGTTCAAGCTGCAGGGACTCTGGCACCATGTGTCCAGGGCTGATGGGAGAAGCTGAGGGTATGCAGTTGCTAGTGCTGGTGGCAGCGATACTACCAGAGACCTGGCCACAGGCCGGCAGCAGCAAGTGGCCTTCCCACGCTCCTCCTTCAGTGGGATTGGGCTGGGTATTGTATGGAGTCTCCATACATGTCTCCTGGTTCCTGTCTAATTTCCCAACCTGATTTTCTAGAAGCCCTTGCTACTCAAAATGTAGTCAAGAAACATGCTGGGAATGCAGAATCTGAGCCTCCCCCCAGACCTATGGGTCCAAGTATTAAAGTGCAGTACAGTGCCTGGCACAGAGGAGGACCTTGATGAATATTTCTTGAATGTACGGATGCATAAAAATGTGTCCAAATTTGGTTTCGCTGAAGTTATCTGAATATATTTCTTCAAAATATATGTATGCGAAAAGCCCTTAACCCGATGGTTATAGTCTTGAAAAAAACCTGAAGTATTGTGTATAAGGAATTGCATTTCAAATGCATTTCATTGATGTTTAAGGGACTCTTAAAGTGAATCCTTCTCTAAACTCATTATGCCTTTTCAAGTGGGTAATCACTCTTTCATTTATCTGTGTTGTTAATATTTATTCTTGAAAGCAAGGCACACCCACAGTAGAGATTACCGTAATCAAATGATTTGTTGCTGAGATGACCATTGAAATTCTCTCCGTGGCCCTCGTTATTTTGATCCTTTCCATTGGTTCCCTACAATGCCAGATCCACATGACCTTGGTGCCTATCAGCAATAGCTAAGCAACCAAAATGGATACACAAAGCAGCTCCCTTTACAAAGTCAACCGAATGCTACAGTCCCAAAGCGCTGCTCTCTATTGTATTTGGCTACTTGCAATGACTGAATTAAGGGTGACTTGCCCTCTCAGTCGGCATCGTGCCAGCCTAGAGAGCCTTCAACAGGCATGCCAGCCAATGTTGGTAGAGTGCCACTAAAAAGTGCCTAAGCAAACACATAGCTCTCTGGTTCTCACCTAGTAGAGAAGCAAACCTATTTTTAAGAAGCTTTGTTGAAGAAAGCTGGAAAAGAGATAGTCATAGTAAGAATTTGAGGAGGAGGAAATGCTACAGCTTTGCAATCAGTCAGTCACTGAATTACTTGCTGTGTTCTCAAGAAAGTTCCTTAACCCTCTCCATCTGTAGTGTCCTCCTACATAACCTGGAGGTAGTAAGATGCTTATCTAATAGGGTGTTGTGCACATCAATTGTAAGAATGGATATAAAATACACTGCCAGGTACATATTTATTGCTCTGGAAATACTAACTACTGTGATTGTTGTATTTCTACTACAAGATGCCCAGCACATCGACAATTTATCAGATGATCCAAAACTAGTCATGACAATACATACTTCACAGATAAACAGGATGATTTTTCAGCGGCATTGACTTTGATCCCCACCTCCCAACCCCAAACAACAACTTTTAAAAACTGGCCACCATATATTTTAAGAGTTGTGGGGCAGAGAAAGCACAGGTTTTGGCATCACATGTATCAGGAGGTAGAACTACACAATCATAGATATCATTCCCCTTTTCCCTTCCTAAGAATGAACAGATTTTTATTTAGGTATTAGCCCCACTTCCCCATAACCCATGGGTGGAGAGCAAGCTCATGTTGACAGTGGTTTTAAGGGGCCTTTGGGAAATCCCATCCCCCTGGTCAGAGTGACTGGTTAAAGAATTCAGGCCTTAGCCAATTAGGACATTTAATCTTGTCACAAAGACTGATTTAATTATTGACCAATGAGATATGAGGAGAGATACAGCAGCCATGAGAATGCACCTCAGGGGTGTCTGGGTTGCTCAGTCAGTTGAGCATCATCACACTCTTGATTTTAGCTCAAGTCATGATCTTTGTGTTGTGAGATCTAGCCCTTCATGGGGCTCTGCACTCAGCCAGGGGTCTGCTTGAGATTTTCTCCCTCTGCCCCACACCCCACCCTGCTTAGGGGCACACAGGTGTACTCTCTCTCAAATAAATTAATTAATAAATAAATACATAAATAGCAAGCCTTAAAAAAAAGAATGCACCTCAAATACTTCCTATCATAGGATCGTCATTGACCAGGGGCCCCAGGTACCATACTTTGATTCATCTCCAAGTTAGCAGGTCCTAATGGTCCCTGCTTATTTCCTTTCACATGTGCATTTTCCCTTAAGAAAGCCCAACACATATAATCCTACCCTGATGTCAGCTCTTGGAAGATCCTGACTCACACAGGGGGTTTGCTGGAGGCTCCTAGAAAATAAGTCTCTTTGTTCTTTTTTAAGGCACTGGAGGTCATGTTCTTTCTTCCTCTAGATTTCATGAATGCCATGTAAAGCCTGGAACTGCCCCAGTCATTTTCCAACAAGAGTTCTCTTCTCTGGGTTAAATATCCTTAGATTTTTTTCAACATTTCTTTATATTAAACGGCTTTCAGATCCTGTAACTCTCTTCAGTGTACCTAGAAATGAAAAAATTGACAAAGTGAAAATAGAAAATACAGCAAAAATACAGCCTCCCTTGTTTCTCATTATATGGCTTCAGCTTTTGGAGGAATTGTATATATATTTTTAGGAATTTGGTAGCCACCTTTCCTTTACCTATTGAGAGGCTGACACTTAGAATGCAGCTATGAAATGGTTACTTTTTCATGTTTCAATAAACGGAAGCAAAGAACCCAGACCCCAGGGGCAGACTAAGTTCCAATCCCAACTTTGGCTCTTGGGAAGCGATGTGTCCTTGGAAAATTTAATTAACCTTCCTGTACCTCAGTATCCTCTTCTGTAAAGATAATTACAGCATCTACCCCATGGTGTCCTATGAATTACTTGTATTTAGAACAATGCCGTCACATAGAAAGTGCTAAGTAATTATTGAATAATTGAATATTTCAAAGCACCTATTACATTCTAACCCCTGGCCAAGCTCAGAGAGTAGAAGTAAGAAAAATAAATGAACATGAGAATTCCCTTTTAAGTAGCTATTCCTAAGAATGGAATAACGGCACCAAAAATAAGACTGTTGACTTTGGCTAGGGATGTGTCATGGATGTTGATGAGAGGCTTTCTAAATACCCTTTCAGCTCTCGAATTCTATGATTCTGCTTCTGAATTCTAGAACTAAGATGTCTCATTGTGCTAGGTCTGAGCTCAGTGAACTTTCTCTGTAAAGGGCCTGATACTTTGCAGGCCATGTGGGTTATGGTGCAACTTTTAACTCTACCATTATAATGTGAAAACAGCTACAGACAACATGCAAATGAACAAGTATGGCTGCATTCAAATAAAACCTTGACTTACAGACACCAAAATGTAAGTTTCATATAATTTTCTTGTCATAAAATGTTATTCTTCTTTTCATTTTTTGAACCATTTAGAAATGTAAAAACCATTCTTAGCCTGTGGACTAAAACTGGGCCTATGAGCCATAGTTTGCCAACCCCTATGTTCGATCAAGTGAAGTATAAGGCAATCGAGGATGAGATGTCCAACTGGGGCTAAGTGTTCTAATGACAAGTAAACATCTCAAAAGAAGAACTAAGACAGAACCAGGCCTATTGAAACATCATACTATTGTGAGCATAAAAGAAGTTCTAGGGCACAAGAATATGCAAAAAATTACAATTTTGCAAAACTGTGATTTTGCCATAATTGCGACAATTATGGTTGAGTTTATCTAAACAAGATGTATACCCTTCCCATTCCCTCTCTATAAATTTTGGATAATAATTTTTTAATTCTCATGAAAGAATCTTGAACACTTGCATGTGTTCCCTAACACCAGTTGAGGAGCTACCATTTGGAAAAGTTGTTTAACTCTCAACTCATTTCTCTCTTCTTGGAAATAACTATCCCAAAGAGCATAATCCATTATGATTTTTACCTACCTCTCCTTAATTAAAAAAAAAAAAAAAAAGGTAGGACTCCTGGGTGGCTCATCGGTTGAGCATCTGCCTTGGGCTCAGGCCATCATCCCAGGATCCAGGATCTGGGATCAAGTCCCACCTTGGGCTCCTTGCAAGGAGTCTGTTTCTCCTTCTGCCTGTGTCTCTGCCTCTCTCTTTCTGTATCACTCATGAATAAATAAATAAAATATTTTTTAAAATAAATAAATAAATAAAGACATTTATGTCAGACATGCTGACATGCCACTCTTCATTATAAATTCTTAACATTTACCAGGATTAGCTTGGCCCTACAGAAGATTCATGAGTGGCCCCAGATTCCCCACTGACATGGATCAGGAGAGTCTTCCAGAATCCCAGGAAGAGCCTACAACAAAACTCTGTGCTCTTCTCAAGTGCCTGTATAGCAGGCTCATAGAAAACTATGAGACTTCAAGAATTCAGATGTCTTTGGTTTCTCTCTGTGACATCATCACAAGACTGGTGGTCATCCACATGGTTCATCTTCCTGTCCCAAATAGAAGGGGCAAAGGAGTGGAGACCTCAAGGGTACATGATCATTATCTTTCAGGGAAGGCGCTCAAAAGCTGCCCAAACTTTTTGCTAGCATCTCTTTGGTTAGAATTCAGACACAAGATCATACCTAGCCACAGGGAGGGAAAACTTAGTCTCCCTGAAGACAAAAAAAAAAAAAAAAAAAAAGTTTTCTGGGAGATGATAATGCATATCTGCCAGGCTTGAAATACAAGAGTTCTTCTGTCAGGCTGGGGCTCATGCTCTGGGAGCTGCTCCAACTTCTTTTCTTCAGGAAAATGCTTCAGCCAGACCAGAGAGAAGGCTCTGTACCCGAGGACTATGGCCATCAGACACCATAAGGAGAGGCAACAATTGCCATCAGAACTAGAATGTGTAAGGGTGTATGCCCCGTGGAACTCTCATCTGATTTGACCATCTTAACACCTTCTGCCTCATGAATCCCAGGAAGAGTCTCACTCTGTGTGACTTTCTACTTTCCCAAATTCACATTTATAACTCATGCTGGAATGTATTAGGCTCATGTTCTTGTTTTGAGAGGAAATATTTGAAATTTCTTGTAGGTAAGCTGCATAAGTCCTATGAATAAATATTCTTTTCTCTATTTCTTCAACTTCCAAAATGTTTCTAAAAGACTCCTGGGATCCCATGTTTAATCTAATGTAATATACATTCATTGTCTTGCTGTATACTTTGGAAGTGTGTTTGAACTTATGAGGTAATCAATTTTGGGTTTAAGAAATGAAAAAGAAACTATCAGGCCTTATCTTTACTCTGAGTGTAAGGCACTGTGAAGCGAGCAAATGCATCCGAGACATTTGGATGTAATTAAATTCTTACTGCTCTAGCAAGGAAAGGTGAAGAGGTGAGAGGATGACTTACATACTCAGATAAATGAAACTGCCAGTGAGACAATGATTTTTGAGATTTTAATTATTTGATGTCTTGTTGTGAAGGGTAAACAAAGGGGTTAATTCTCCATCGTTCCTTCCTACTTTTTTGCTTAAGCAATTTATAGTCCCTACTATAAAGTAGGGACAGTGCACACTCCTACACTGGGTGAGCAATGGGCTTTCTTTCTGCTGTTTTCCTCTAAGATGTCTGCAAAATGAGAAGTATAAGGAATAGTTCTAGAACAGGACAATTTTTCGGGAAATTATCTTTTCGAGCTTTACATGATCACACACTAGAAGAGTAACTGCAAATAGTGACTGATGCATGTACCTCACCTTAATCATCCCTGAAAATATTCCTTTAGGTCATATTTCTTACATCTAATAAATAAGTAAGTAATATCTGAACTCACCTTCTGTAATACTCTAATATGGTGTACACATTTCTGTTGATAAAAACTAAAGCTATGTCATAGCATAAACTATATATCTTTTTACTACCTGTAGTGTAAGCCAAAATATCTAAAATATACAGACATAATTACAAAGTCATTTTGAGACTAATTACCCATCCTTCTTCCTCAGGAAGCTTGTAATTTTCTTTGCTATCTTTACAATCCATTTTTATAAAAAAGAAGAAAAAAAAGAAAGAAGAAGAAGAAAAGAAGAAAAGAAAGAAGATGTTCCATTCTACATGCACAGCAAAAGCAAAGGATTCAAGATTCCTTTTGGTTGACTGAACACTCCCCCAACTCTCCCAACACACACATACACACACACACACACACACACACACACCCTGTCCTTCTTCAAGGCAAGGTCCTCAGAGCTCTCAAAAGCTGAGCTGTCCCTGTCTCCCAAAGCTTTAATCTCTTGGACCTTTCTCCTAAGGGTTGAGTCTCTTTCCTCCCTCCACGTTGGTACTCCTCTAAGGAAAGTCTTGGTATCTCTTCTGTAAGTTGGTCTTCCAATGATAATTGTAGAGCAGTTGATGAATAACAGCATGGGGAGACTTTAATTAATTTTCTTTCTTCCACCAGGCAGGAAACATATGCAGACTGTGCTTCAGCTAAACTCTAACCAGGAAATGTCACAAGCGAGGTCTAGCATCCACATTCCCAAAATGGCAGGGGACAAGAGAAAGCATTTGGCTGGGTTCTAGGAAGCCTGTGCTGCATTCTCCCTTCTTCTGACACTAACACAGTGATAACTTGAGGCGGAACCCTGAGGTTAATGTGCCCAGCACGTGTTCTTTACAAACTACCTTCAAACTACTGAAGATTCAGTCTTCCATCCTACCTTTGGTTTGCTCCTGTCCATACCCCCCAACACACCATCATTGTCCCCATGCTCCTGCATCTCACCATCACTCTAAGCAGAGGATGATAACATTTTTAACCTCTCCTGGTTCTGTGTGTGTGTGTGTGTGTGTGTGTGTGTGTGTGTGTGTGTGTTTCTAACTCTGGGAAATATTCATGGCACCTTCTTACTCTAAAGCTGCTTCCCCCCATCACCATGTGCAGTATAACCCAGAATGTACCGTTTTCATTTTTAGGTAAGCACCCTTCCCTCCCTTAGCAGATGTTAACCTAAGAAAGCAGATATGTGACCTTTTTAGCCAAAGCTGACCACAGTTGGAGTAATAAATCACTCACTTTAACAAAAGTAATTACAATTTATATAGCATTTACTATGTGCTACCCTCAGTAGTATTTAATGCTATCTCCTTTACAACAATATTCTAACGAGATAGACATTATTATCCACATTTTTATGGGTGAGATTATGAACTTACAGACATTGCCCTAAGTCACAAATATCTCCAAGTGAGAAACAGGCCATTCTCATCTCCATATGAGAAACTGCCTTTTAAACTTAATGTGGTTTAAAGCAAGTGCCTCTATTTTGAAATGAGTGATGCGAATCCTTTATCCTTCTTACTCCACCAGGTCTCATTTTGGACCTAGTCTCACTTTGAGACCTAGTGTCTCAACAATGGGAGGCAGGGTGGAGATTGTGGACAGCTCTGCCTTAAGAAGCCTTCTAGGATTGTGGCCAGGAAGGAGGAAATTTACCCCACGGCTAAATGCCCATTACAAAGCATCCTCCTTCCCTCCTCTGACTTGGAGTCACCAGCAAGTCTAGTCTGCTTTTCTAGGTCCTAGCTGACCCATCCCTATAGAGATGGAGAGCGTCTTGTGAAAATAGTGTGTGCTTTGACTGCAGAAAACTCTAATTTTAAAATCCATTCTGTAGAGAAGTCATTTCTCTCAGTCATTTGGAAGTTAAATAAAATCACATGGAAAGTGCATTCCATATGGTAGGTATCTGATAGAGGTCCATGGGTTTGGTTTCTCCTCAATTAATAGTTCTGCTCCCTTCCATCTTCCTGATATAAAGGGAGAGTGGGACCCTCTGGTCTTCTCCTAAGGGTATAAGCCAGCTTCACTCAAGCCTCTGTAGCTTCGGAATGATCCTCTTGCCCCTTCCCGGCACTGCTCAGGGCCGCCTCCTACCCTCAGGTCCTTTTACCTCTCCATGTTATCTCTTTATTCAGTTCTCAACAAACCTATACTTTCGGTAATCCTTGCATTCTTGCAAAACAGCAGGGAGCCCTAAATTCTGATATTATTTAGCCTGAATTGCACTTTCCATTGCTTGATTATATATCACACCTTATTTTTTTCTGCTTATCTTTCTTTAAGACAACCTGTGCCCCCAACCTGATGGTACTTAACACAGCACAGAGAATGTAGTAAGTAGGGCCACTGCAAATGGCATCATTTCATGGATACTTGTTCTTCCAAGTTTGTGCAATGCAGCCTGACTCAGGATCTAATAAAAATGTATTGACTAGACTTGTAAACAAGCCTGAGTCTGGTTTCCCATGCCTTCAGACAGCCGTGCAGGGCTTCTATGAAGCAAGACTTTGTGAATTGCCCCCTCTTTTGGAGCTGAATTCAGGTGGAACTCAGGGAAAAGGCTGAGTTGGTTGCTCATGCACCAACTCTGTGGTAGCCAGCCTTCAAGATAGCCCCCAGTGATCCTACATCTGATATTCACACCCTCTCATTGTCCTCTCCTACAATGTATTAGGGTTGGTCTGTGCTATGGTTTGAATGCTTTTGCCCCCACCTCCCCAAATTCATATGTTGAAATCCTAATGCCAATGTGAGGGTGTTAGGAAGTAGGGCCTTTGGGAGGTGGTTAGGTTAGGAGGATGGAACCCTCATGAATGGGATCGGTATTCTTATTTAAAAAAATAAACAAACAAACAAACCCACAGAGATTTCTCACCCCTTCTACCATGTGAAAACACAGTGAGTAGGTGCTGACTCTGAAGCCTGAAGTCAGTCTTCACCAGAATGAGACCATGTTGACACCTTGATCTTGGACTTCCCAGCCCCTAGAACTCTGAGAAGTAAATTTATATTGTTTATAAGCCACCCAGTCGGTGGTAGTTTGTTATAGCAGTCCAAACAGACTTCTATAAGACAGTTTGTGTAACCAATAGAACACAGGAGGAGTAATAGTATATCACTCTGGAGGCTAACTTATAAAAGTCTTTGTGGTCTCCATCTTGCTTTCTCTCGGGTCAGTTGCTCTGGTGGAAGTCAGTGGCCATGTCTTAAGGAGCCTCAAGCAGCTCAGTGGAGAGGTCCATATAGGGAGGAACTGAAGTCTCTAGCCAACAGCCTTGAGTGTACCTTGTTAGAAAAAGATCCTCCAGCCCCAGTCAAGCCTTCAGATGACCACAGCTTCATGAGACCCTGAGCCAGGACAAATTAGTTAAATTGCTTTTAGATTCCTGACTCTCAGAAACTGTGTAAAAAAATAAATGTTGTCTTAGGCTGATGTGTTTCAGAGCAAATTTTTATGCAGCAATAGGTAACTAATACAAACTCTGCATTATTTTTTTTAAGATTTTATTTATTTATTCACGAGAGATGCAGAGAGAGGGGCAGAGACAGAGGTAGAGGGAGAAGCTCCCTCTGGGGAGCCTGATGCGGGACTCGATCCCCAGGACCCCAGGATCACAACCTGAGCCAAAGGCAGACACTCAACCACGGAGTCACTCAGGTGCTCCAAACTCTGCATTCTTTTGCTACTGCTTATCTCCCCTGCAGTGCCCACCACTCTCAAATGTATATCTGAAACCCATGAATATAAACCAGCTTTGTCACTTTAAAATTATCTGACTGACTTTCATTACCATATAACATACCCAGCAAACAACCCAACTTACCTTAACAAAAATATCAGGTTTAGCTCTATTATTACTGGAAATAAAACATTAAGTATATTTGCATTTTTTTCCTAGACAAAGATTTGAATAGGATACATGAAAAGTATTTGAAGAAAGCTGCAGCAACTGGTACTTTGAAAGTCAAATATCCTTAGTGACTATAAGCCACAATAAGGAAAATAAAGCCATAAATTACCCTCTGAGGATGCTTTTGTCACCCAAAGATAATGTCTCTCACAGTAGACTGTTACAGTATACACAGTACCCATACTTTCTATCTACTAACTTCTATTGAGTATTCTCAATGTGCCAAGCACTAGGGCAAAAACATAAAACATATTTCCTCCAGAAATTCAGAATCTAAATAGTCTAGAGAGAATTAATCATTGAGTCAGAATTCTGCATTTTTCCTGATCTAGAAAACACACAAACCATATGTTGGTTACAAAGTCTTTTCATCAAAAACAGTAATTTATTAGTACATGCTACAGCAGGATGCTCAAAGCAGATGATTAGGAATGAAGCAAATTCCAAGAAATTTGAAAATCAGACATTTTTTATCACATAGAGAAACATAACAGGCAGCCCTGACCACCTAATTTGTAGTGCGTAAGCCACTTGCTTGAAAATTAGGATTTGAAGACAACAGCAGAGCGTTAAACTTAGCTTAGGGCCTTTCTGAGCAAGGGGCCTATGACATGAGCCCGGTGAACGACACGGTGTATAATTTATAGCTGGTTAAAAAGATCTCTCAGGAGTGAGGTGCTCGAGGAAAAAGGGAGGTAGAACCAGAGGGCAACAGTGTGACACAGAACAGCAATGCCCTGAGATATTGTTATCCTCTTTGTATAGAAAACAAAGGGTCTAGACAGGTCAAGTGACTCCTTCAAAGCCACTCAGCCCATACAGGATCTCGATGTGGGTCATCTGACCTCAAATCTAATTTCCTTTCATAGAATCAACACAGCCTAGTGCTAGGAGCTGTGCATTACAAAGAGCTGCAGAATTTCGTGGGTGCAGGCCAGCAATTCACTAGTGGGGCACTGACACACGGCACCCACCTGTTATTTTCGCATCTGTGGGTCTGACACCACCTCAGGGCAAACAGCAGAACAGATTCCATATTCCAAATCCCTACGCACCACCCCTGCCTGCCCTGGCTGTCCTCTCCATCCGCCCATAATAGCTTCAGATTTTAGTGCTCCCATCAGTGTGTGGATTGGAATGCTAGTCAGCCTAGCAATCTCATGCTTTGGTTTGCCTTACTAGGAGCCCTAGGAATTCGAAGCAAATGCCCTATGTTTGACTGCTGAACAAAGCCTTTTTTAATCTACAGCACGCAGCTTTACCTTTAATAGCAGCTTAAAGGACTCTTGAAAATTACAGACATCATCTTAACTGATCTGTCATCTCCCAAAAAGGTAAATGATAACTAGTATGGTATTTGCCAGCGTAAATCCACACCTGAAACTAATTTAATAATCGTTTTTAAGCTCATTTCATTTTCTCCATCTTGCATGAAAAGCATGAAAATGTGTGTTTACATGACAAATTTTCATTAGCAATCAAGAAGCAAATTATCAAACAAAACCATGTTATTCTTTACAAGCACTACTCTTAAATGGCATTACTTATGAAATATTTGCTTTTAATTGGTAAATATATAGAATCTTGATTAAAATACTTTCACAGCCCTAATTTATAACTTTTCCTTCTTATTTCATGTTTCTCTGTACAGGAAATCCAACGTTGAGGGGGACTTATTTCCCTTTAGTTCCAGTTTTATTTCTGACTTGCTGTAAGGCACTGGCTCAAGCTTTTAACTTCTCTGTATTTCAATTTTCTCTGCTATAAAATTGCAAGTACATTTGCCTGGCTTGCAAGGAAGCTTGGGAAATTCTGGTCCTAGGAGTATACTACTTTAAAAGTACAAAGTATCATTATATTTATGAGTATAACTTGCTTGACAGTCTCATTGTACTACAATGTAGGAAATTGGCATTTGAAAATGATGATAACACAGAAATTGTACAGGTTCAGGATGGTGGTTCTAAGATCTACCAAGAGTTAGAATGTCTTTAAAGATACTATGACCTTTCAAGTGCTAAGATAAAAGTCAAATCCAGAGTCTCTTCATGTCTTATGGTAAAAGACTTTTGAGAATGGTATATGTTTATTCTCAATATTAATATGCATTAACAGATATAACATGCAATGGGAGATATTCCACAATAAATCATTTATGATAATACATGTAATATATAGCCGTATATATTATCATCTGCCTTTGGTTTTATTACTATTATCCTATTTCCTAGATTTATTCCTTATGGCAATTGGATGAGGAGAATAAAATATCAGAAGTGACCAGTGGACACGTTTCATGAAAGAATGAAGAAGCATGGCAAACAATGAAGGGGGGGACGTGAAGGAGTGGGCATGGAAACCAGAGGATGGAGAGAGAAAGAGAGAGACAGGGATCCTGTTGAGAGACTTCCTGTGGTGGTTTCTCCACTCCTCTTCTTGGCCTTTCTCTGTTCTTTGCGGCTGTGTCTGTTTTGTTTTGTTCTGTCTTTTTTTCCCTGGAGCCCAAATCCCAAGAGAGATATTCCCTAATGTTAAATGAAAAAGAGGTCAAGGTCCAAGCCTTTCAGTGAGATGCTTTTCTAATGAAGGCTAACACTCCTCCCCATCCCCCACCAGAGCAATCACAGCATTGTGTGTTTGATTGGCTTTT
Source organism: Vulpes vulpes (assembly GCF_048418805.1). NCBI lineage: Eukaryota > Metazoa > Chordata > Mammalia > Carnivora > Canidae > Vulpes > Vulpes vulpes. Next base: position 602,048 of record NW_027325811.1, read on the forward strand.
TTTTTAAGTTCCTTTTTTTTTTAAAGACTTAATATTTTTTTCAGAGCAGTTTTTAGTACACAGCAAAAACTGAGCACAAGGTACAGAGATTTCCCATATTCCTCCTGCAGCCCCACCTGCAGAGCCTCCCCCAGTGTCATCATCCCCCACTAGAGTGGGAAGCTCTTTTCTTTTTTTCTTTGTTGTTCGTATTTTTCCTTGGCTTGTCCCCAAGTAGTCACTTCCTTCCAATTCATCCTGTGTTTTATTCCCTCCCTATTTCCCTTCATTTGTTTTTCTTGCAGTTCTCCTACACGTTATTTTGTTTATCTTCTGAGCCATCACATCCTCTATTAGCTGAGGTTATCTCTGGGTGTTGGCTCCCATCTCGACAACATTCATTTTCTTCTGACCCTACTTTAGAAGGGAATTTCAATTACTTATGTATGTATTTTATTCCCAAAGGGGTGATCACTCAGATTTGCTGGCCCCTGCCTGTCCTACACTATACAGACTTTCATCAGCTGGAGGCCAGCTGCCAGGCAGCAAGCACATCCTTCTCTTTCTTTACCTAAGGATCATCCCACTCCAATCCACCTTGGATTTGTTTTCGAAGACTTCTCTCTTGACAACTAGATGTTGTCATTCGCAAATTTAAGCCTGAGACAGAAAAAAGGTACCCAGAACTCCATTCCATCCCAGGATTTTATCGAGATAAGCTCAGCTTTTATCATACGATAATATTAACTGATGGCTTCTAATTACAATTCCGACAAATGAGTTCTTCTATAAATCTGTGTTCATATTCCAGCTGCTGGAGTGGACTTGGAAGCAACTATAGAAGAAATTGTGTGAAGACAAAGTGACATTTGCCTTAGATATCCTTTCTTTAGGGATTGTGTCTCAGTAGTTTCTGGGTGGCAAGTAGCCTTATGGGAATTTCTTTTGCTTCTTCCTCATCTTTAAAAATAAACTACTGTTTTGATTTTCAAGCATACACACATCATTTTAAATAAGGGAAAAGACTTTCTGTGGCATTTTTTTTTAAAAGGGCCCAAGTTAGTGAGAGGATGCCTTTTGTTCCAAGGGGTTAAAGCACTTAAAAGATAGGATCCTGCTTTTAAGGAAGAAGAAATGCCAGGATCAGGGAAATTGGGATCTTGAGAGGCTAAATTAACTTGTTATCAGGCCAAATGAAGGACTAATGGGGAAAGTGGGCTTAGATGTTAAGCCGCTGACTTCTTTCGCTAATGCACTTTTGAAGTGCTCAAGGCTCAGGTGTGCTTATGAGAAATTATAGCAAGTTCTACAGAAGACAGTGATCAAATTAAAAAGCTCTACACAGCATGGGAAACCATCAAGGAAATTAAAAGGCAACGTATGGAATGGAAGAAAAAAATTTGCAAATCATACATCTGATAAGTGGTTAATACCCCAAATCTATAGGAAACTCCTGTAACTCAATAACAAAAAAACAAACCATCCAATTTAAAAATGGGCAGAGGCAGATGTCCATCGACAGATAAATGGATAAAGAAGATGTGGTGTATATATTATATGTGGACTACTACTCAACCATCAGAAAAGAAAAAGAAAAGAAAACTTGTCATTTGTAAAGACGTGGATGGAACTAGAGGGTATTATGCTGAGTGAAATAAGTTCATCAGAGGAAGACAATTATCATATGAGCTCACTCATATGCGGAATTTAAGAAACAAAACAGAGGATCATATGGAAGGGTGGGAAAAATAAAATAAGATGAAATCAGAGAGAGAGGGACACCTGGGTGGCTGAGTGGTTGAGCATCTGCCTTCAGCCCAGGGCATGATTCTGGAGTCCCTGGATCGAGTCCCGCATCGGGTTCCCTGCATGGAGCCTGCCTCTCTCTCCCCGTGTCTCTCATGAATAAATAAATAAAATCTTAAAAAAAAAAAAAGAAAGAAAGAAAGAAGAGAGGGAGACAAACTATAAGAGACTTTTAATTATAGGAAACAGAGTTGCTGGAGGGGAGGGGGGGTATGGGGATGGGGTAACTGAGTGATGGAATGACCACCGGGTGTCATATAAGACTGATGAATCACTGCCCTCTACCTCTACAAACCAATAATATATTATGTGTTAATTAATTGAATTTAAATTTCAAAAAATGGGCAGAGAAAAGTGATTGGACATTTTCCCAAAAAAGACATCTAAATGGCCAACAGGCACACGAAAAGGCACTCAAGATTACTAATAATCAGAGAAATACAAGTCAAAATCACGGTAGGCTATTGCCTCACACCTGTTAGAATGGCTTCCATCAAGAAGACAAGAAAAAACAAGTGTTGGTGAGGATGTGGAGGAAGGGGGACCCTGATGCCCTGTTGTTGGAACGAGTGTGAACTCGTTCAGCCGCTATGGAAAACAGCATGCAGGTTCCTCAAAAACTTAAAAATAGAATTACCACATGATCCCACAATTCTACACCTGGGTACATACCCAAAGGAAATGAAAACAGGACATCGGAGATCTGCAAGGTGTAAAAACAAATTGGACAAATAACAGTGTCCGTCAGTGAATCAATGGATAAAGAGGAGGAGGGAATGTACAGAGATGTAGATGCAGGTATAGGTGCACATGCATCCCCTGCCCTTCATGACAACTTGGATGGACCGTGTTAAGCGAGATGAGCCAGAGAAAGACAAACACTATATACTATTACATGTAGAATAAAAACAAAAAAACATTCCAAAATAGACTCATAGAAACAGGAAAAAAAAAAAAAAAAAGGAAAGAAAAGAAAAGGGGCCCCTGGGTGGCTCAGTGGTTGAGCATCTGCCTTCGACCCAGGGCGTGACCCCGGGTCCCGGGATCAAGTCCCGTATCCGGCTGCCTGCATGGAGCCTGCTTCTCCCTCTGCCTGTGTCTCTTCCTCTCTCTCTCTTTCTCTGTGGGTCTCATGAATAAAATAGATAAAGTCTTTAAAAAAAAAAAAAAGTCTTAAAAAAATAAATAAAAGTCAGAAAGTCTCTGAAAATCCCGTGGAGGTTTCTGCAGTCTCGCGAGAGGAGAGGCCTGGGGGCGGGGGCAGTGGAGGGGCGGGGCCGCGCGAGCCTGCGTGGGGTCTGCGCACGCGCCGCCACCACGCCGGAAGTGGAGGTGAGAGGGCTCAAGGCCCGCCTGCCCGGGAGTGAGAGAAGGCGCCTTCTCGGAGGAAACAGGAAAAGATCTTCAATGACCTTGAGGTAAAAAAAAAAAAAAAAAAAATTTCCCCCAGTTTAAAAAAAAAAAAAAAGATACTCCCCATTTTTGCTTCAAAAACATCTGAGCATTCTGAGGGAAGTCGACAACTTTGATATTAAGGGTGCGGGCTGGGGTTGCCTTTGTGGGGAGACGGGGCGCCGCGACCTGAGGGGAGGCCTGAATGAAGGGAGGGCGCTCCACCCGCTGCTTTTCGCCGGCTGTGCTCAGCTTATGGAAACTTCTAGAGCTCCACGCGGGCTCTCCATGCGCTCTTCTGTGTTCTCTTGTGCTTCCCCGAAGCGTGTACCTAAAAAGAAAGTCCTGGCATTCTAAATATACCCCCTCCTCACCACCACCCCCAAACAAACCACCAGAATGTTGCAAATTGTGTGTTTTAAGGTCAGAAGGCTTCTGCACTTTTATTGGAGCGGTGGCTCTTCACATTTTTAAAAAATATTTTTAAAAGTATTTATTCATGAGAGACACACAGAGAGGCAGAGAACCCGATGTGGGACTCGATCCCAGGACCCCCGGGGTCATGACCCGAGCCAGAGGCAGACAGATGCTCAACTGCAGAGGCACCCAGGGGCCCCACTCGCTATTCGCTTTTCTGACAATGAAGAGTTTTACAGTTTGTTTTCAAACTATCAGATTTAAATTAAAAAAAACCGGAAGACACCTCGAGCCAGCTGAGACCCCTTTTCCACTGCTACCAATGTCAGCAGAATGTTATGTCACTACCAGGGAAGATCCAGACAACCTGAAGCATCGACAGGTTTGGCCTTATTCCTGAATCTCCTGCAAAAGGTGCAAACACCCTCCTCACCCCCTCTCCCTCCCACAGTGCAGTACCCAGCAGGGACTGCAAGAGGTTGTCTCGGGTGATGTGCTCTCCTTGCAAACTACAGGTATGTACAGTTCCTAACAGGATCTCTAACAGATGACACTACCTTACAACCAAACTACAAATGTTTTTTTTTTTTTTTAAATTCCAGGAACATTTTCCTGCCCACTCACACAAATCTCAAGGTCATGGAATGAGGACAACAAAAGAGAGTCTTATTTTTAAAATATTTAGTTAGTTTAAATTTTTTTTTTTTTTATTTGAGAGAGAGCGAGAGAGAGAGAGAGCACGCCTGAGGAGCAGAGGGGCAGGAGGAGAAACAGACCTACTGCTGAGTGTGGAGCCCACTGTGGGGCTTGATCCCAGGACCCTGAGATTGTGACCTGAGCCGAAATCAGGAGTCTGAGGCTTAACCAGCTAAGCCACTCAGGCGTGTCTATTTATTTATTTTTTTAGAGAGAGAGAAAGAGTTCAAGCATGAGGGTGTGCACTCACAGGCACACGCAAGAGGGGGAGGGGTAGAGGGAGAGGAGAGAATCTTAAGTGGACTCCACAGTTAGCAAAGAGCCCTGCTGGGGACTTGATCTCACCACCCTGAGATCATGACCTGAGCTGAAATCAGGAGCTGAATGCTTAACTGAGCCGCCCAGGGACCCCAAAAATATTTAGAAATACAAACGCCTTTGATAGAATTTCTGGGTGCTTGTGACACCCCTAAACACTTCATGGAAACCACTTGCAATTTCGAGAACACGTCAAAAACTACAGTGTGAGGGGGATCCCTGGGTGGCTCAGCAGTTTGGCGCCTGCCTTTGGCCCAGGGCGTGATCCTGGAGTCCAGGAATCGAGTCCCGCATCAGGCTCCCAGCATGGAGCCTGCTTCTCCCTCTGCCTGTGTCTCTGCCTCTGTCTGTGTCTATCATAAATAAATAAATAAATAAATAAATAAATAAATAAATAAATAAATAAATAAAAAATCTTTAAAACAAACAAACAAAAAAAAAACCTACAGTGTGACAATTTCCAGTTATGGGATCAAATTCAATGAGAACGAATAAAAGTTGAGTCAATTACAGCATTTGTTTGGTGTATAATTCAATGAGAACAAATAAAAAGTGAGTCAATTACTGTATTTGTTCGATGTGTAATTCACATGAAAGCAGATACACAGTTCTATTAATTACTTTCCTCCTCATCCTCTTTACCCCATTCTCCTACTCTTCACCTTCCTCCTCAACTCTTTTCCCTGGGAATGTTAGATGGCTAAAATGCCATTTTGCTTTAGATTATACTTGGAAGCGTTGTTGTCCTTCATCTTCTTCAACTTTGTTGTCTCATCATAAGGTGGCTTCTCACTGTCAGTCAAATTATTCCCCAAATTATTCTCGCTTAATTTTTCTATCACTGTGGCACAAATTACTACAAACTTTGCAGCTTGAACCAGCACCACATCATAGGGCTGAAATCAGGTTATCAGCCAGGCTGGATCTTCATCTGCAAGCTTGAGTAGGCATCCCTTCCAGGCTCCCTCAAGTGGTTAGCAGAATTAAGTTCCTTGTGGTTGTAGGACTGAGAACCTTGTTTCCTTGATGGCAACTGGCCAGAACCCTTTCTTACCTCTTTAAAATTTCCGGAATTCCTTTTCATGTGGCCTCCTGCATCTTCGAATCAAATCCCTTTTATTCCTCAAATCTCTCTGACTTCCCTTTCCATCAGCTGGAGAAAGCTCTCTGTGTAGAAAGGTTTTTTTGGTTAAATCACGTCCATCCAGATAATCTCCTGTTTTAAGGCCAACTCTGCCATAGACAATAATCACAGGACTGAGTGATGTCTCATCACATCCGTAGGTTCCAGGGATTAAGGTGGAATATCTTTATGGAGAAGTTTTAGGAATTCTGTACACTATATTGCCAGTTTTTTTGGCTGCATATTCAATGAAAATGTGTAGGTGTGTGGATTTGATCTTGGACAGAGTTCTAAGTAGAAGAGGAAGAAGCCAGATAAAGTATGAAAAAATTTGGGAATTTTGTGATCTTTTTTCTTGCCTTTGTTAGCTGGTCACTAGCCTTAATTTCCTGATCATAGTGCCATTTACCATTTCATTGGATTTACATTTCTCTTCCCCACACACTATAGTGCATCTCCCAGAGCACTTGGAAAAGGCAAAGTTCACAGGGGTCTCTGGATTTGCCTTCCTATGTCCCTCCCAGTGTGTCTTCACAAAGAAGGCATGAATAGGCATCTTGCCCTTTGGTTTCTTGGGGACACCATTAGCTATCCTGACTGTACTGTTTGCTAGTCCAGGCTACATAGTGCATAACAATTTCCCAGTCTCGCACTAGCAGCCTCCACAAGAACCGCCTAAGGCAAAGATTTCTTAAGACACAGAAAAGCAATAACCATAAAGGGAAAAAGTATTGATCAATTGGATTACATTAAAATTAAGAATTTCAGTCCTTCAATACCATTGAGAGTAAAAAGATAAGCCATACACCGACAGAAGAGACTCTCAATGCATATATCCGTGAAAGATCTCTTACCATCTGGAATCTATAAAGCACCCCTTCAAATCACTAAGAAAAAGGAAGAGAACTCAATAGAAAAATGGGCAAATGTCAAAGTAGATGCTTCACAAGAGAAGTTACAAGAGAACAAGAGAAGTTATCCAAACAGAAAATAAACATGAAAAGGCATTCGACTGCATTCATCACTAGGGAAAGGCAGATTAACATCATAAAGCAGATGCCACAACATACCCTCCAAAATGGCTAAAGTGAAAGAGATAGACAATGTGGAGCAATCAGACGCCTCATACTCTGTAGACCAGAGTGCAAATTGTTACCGCTTTGGAGAGCTGTTTGAGAGTGTGTACTAAAACCGATCATACCCAGACCTTATACTCAGCAATTTCACTCCTAAGTATATACATAACAGACATGCATGCATATATTCAACAAATGGTACATATAAGAATGTCAACTGCAGTATTATTTATAATATTCCCAAACTGGAAACATCCCAAATCCCCAACAGTAGAGTGGATACACAAATAATGGTATATTCATTCATACAGTAGAATAATATGCAGGAATGAGAATAAATTACAACTTAGATGCAAAAAGAATGAATATCAAAACATAACACTGAGTTAAAAAATAGAAAACAGCCAGTCACAAAAAAGTACATGGCATGATAGCTTTTTTATAAAAGTTAAAAAGAGGCTAAAGTAATCTGTGGTTTTAGAAATTCAGAATAATATTTACCTGGGCGGAGGGTGGGTGGTATGTGTGTGCCATGAATGGAAGTGGGCAGAGGGAGACTTCTGGGATGCTGGTAAGATCTCATTCTTGATCTAGGAATTATGTGTATGTGTGTTGATTTTTTTTTAAAGATTTCTTTATTTATTTATTATTCATGATAGACACAGAGAGAGAGAGAGGCAGAGACACAGGAAGAGGGAGAAACAGGCCCCATGCTGGGAGCCCAACGCAGGATTCAATCCTGGGTCTCCAGGATCAGGCCCTGGGCCGAAGGTGGTGCCAAACCGCTGAGCAACCCAGGGCTCCCCTGTATGTGTGTTGATTTTGTGAAAATGAGCTAAGCTGTATGCTTATTATTCCTGCAATTTCTGTATGCACTTTATACTTCAACAAAAAGTTGACATTATGCAAAATGATTTATCTATTTTTTTAATAAATTTATTTTTTGTCGGTGTTCAACTTGCCAACATACAGAATAACACCCAGTGCTCATCCTGTTAAGTGCCCACCTCAGTGCCCGCCAGATTTATCTATTTAGTATCCGTCCCACCCACAAGCACAGGACCATTCCTGGTTTGATCACTTGGATATCAGCAGCCCCTACACAGTGCCTAACACATTGCTTGTTGAATGGCTGATTAATGAATTTTTAAGAGAGTTTCTTTAATACAGTGATGCTTTTTTCCCTCACCCTTATCAGTGGAGTCACATTTACCTGTGTTTTACCAAATCTCTTTATATAGTGCAAGGCAATTGTTTAGGTAGGTGCAGAGGGGAGAATGGAGAGCATAATGCAGTAAGGAACTGGAATTTAAGCTTTCTGAGGGCAAGGAATTTTCTATTGCTCATTCACCATGCCAGGCACTGTTCTGATACCTTTACACGTATAAGTCACTGAATCCTCACAACCACTAACAAGATACCTCGCAAATGAGGCAGCAGATGAGGCCACTGAGGTTTAGAAAGGCTTGATAACACAGAGAATAAAACTGCCCGCATTCAAACCCTGAATAGGAGCTGAATCCTGCACTGTGAACATAGGGGGCACTTGAAAAATATCTGTGGAAGGAGCCCATGGCGGACCTCTTCATAGTCCCTTATTTTCCTCCTCCCTGCTCCCCAGTCATAATTACATACAAAACTTCTGGTCTCAGTGGTGAAGCTGGAGCAGCTGAGGGAAGGAGGGCCAGAGAGCCTTTTCATCCAGACTTCCAGATTTGAGAGAGTCTCAAAGACTTGGCATCATTCCCAAAGGAGCCTATACGTGCAGTAACATTCACTCCTGTGACTGGAAGGAGTCCTTCATCACACTCTCTTAAGTTTGGGTCACCTTCTCTCTAGCACAGCCTACATAAACATCGCTTATAAATGCTATAACCTTTTGAAAAACAAGATAAACATGTGGCACTTACGTAAATGCATTTGTTTACGGGGCACCTGGGTGGCTCAGGTCGTGATGTCAGGGTCCTGGGATCCAGTCCTGAGTCCAGTGTAGGGCTCCCTGCTCAGCGGGGAGTCTGCTTCTCCCTCTCCCTCTGCCCCTCCCCATGCTTAGGCTCTCTCATACTGTACTCTCTGTCAAACAAGTAAAATCTTTTTAAAAAATGCATGTGTTAAAAAATAAAAAATGCATGTGTTAAAAATTACTAATTTTTTTTTCTAACTTTAACGTCTGTGTGGAAAATATGCAGCACATTGTTTGCAATTCTGTTTTGGCATTTCACTTTGCAGCATACCAGGAGTATTAAAAAAAGAAAAAAAAAGTAGAAGTGGCTGGGGCACTTTAGCTTCAGAGAGACCCTGGCTATCGCACAAGCAGTTTTCAGTGTGCACAGCAGCATTTTATCTCCTGCCAACCCCGGGTGTAACCACTGCTACAAGGGGAGAGACAAAAGGGGAGCCCTCAGGCTAATTTCAATCCCTGAAACCCACAGAAAACTGAAAGCTTCATTTAGTTTCAACTTTTTACCCTGCAAGTCTTGTTCCTGGGGTGGCTTTTAAATAGCAACAAAAATGCTTGATTTTACTTTCACTTCCTTCCTTCCCCATCACCAGCTACTGGTGGAGATTCTGGTGAGGTTTTGCTGACAAAGGCAAACACCACAGAACATCTCAGTTCAGTTCCCTTCAGTCCTCTGGGAGACCCGTCAACAGCAAAAGTGACTCTTTCTTGACCATCATGGTGACTGAGCCCCCTCCAAAAATAGAAGTGACTTGTCCTTGGTCTCAGAACTACTAACTGGCAAGCATGGATCTCATCATCCCCCAGGATGGAGAGAGGAAACATGATACAGCCCGTGAACTGAGCTACGTGCTATTGCCTTCAAATTGCTTGGCTTACCAGTGCCTCCACCTTCAATTCCATGAAAAATACAAAAAAAAAATTTTTTTTAAATTTCAGCTTGGCATTTTTACCATTTTCACCTACTGAAAAAATTGATCCATTTAAACTTCTTTTATCGTGCACTTTAAGCCTGTAGAACTGTCTTGTGTGAACCAGGTGAAGGAATTAATTTTCATTTGATGCAGAAATCAAAAGGAAGGAAAACATTTGGTAGAAGATGAAATCGTGTTATTTCAAAGAGGAAAAAATGAATGTAATACAAAAGAGAAATTATTTCAAATTTGTAAGGAAGAATACTTTTTCACTAGAAAAATTGCCTCACACTCTCCTTTCTGTTTGGCTTCACTCATTGGCATTCCAAGCAGTTGGTCGGTCTCTTGGCACCACAGCTGCAAAATATATGCGCTTGAGGAGATTCAGGGAGTTGTGACCCCTCCCCCCATTTTCCTAGCCACCTCACTTTCACTGGGCAGCGTGGGCTCCCATTGTGGGCAGTGTCTTGCCATTGGCCCTCACACTGTGCTATCTAGACTGTTCAGTAACTCTATTTTACAGAATAACATTTTCATCTGATAGAATTTAATAAAATCAGGGAAATGGTAACAATTAATATACAGACACAACCACATTGCTATTTTTGAAGAACAATTTATTATATACTAGTATCCAAGCTACCCTAGAAAAATGGGCTAGTTTAAGAGTGAAGTTAATCATAGACTTTATATCAGAAATTTGTATCTACTAGATTAGGAATCCCAAACCCATTTTTTTGCAAAGAGCCAGATAGCAAATATCTTAAGCTTTGCAAACTATGCTGTCTCTATCTTGACTACTCAACTCTGCCATTCTCAAGAAAGCAGCCATAGATAATGGACAATATATAAATGGTCGTGTTTTAACAAAATACCATTTACAAAAACAGAGGCAGTCAGGTTTGTGACATGGAGCTATACTGTGCTGACCCCTAATCGAGATGATGTGTATGTTTGCAACTACCATTCAAAGGCTGATCCTAGATAGCAGGATTTAAACATTTGTTTGACAACTTACCTAAAAAATTGTGTGTGTGTGTGTGTGTGTGTGTGTGTGTAGATGGGAAAGGTTTAAGTTAAAATGAATTTTCTCATGAGAAAATTTTTAAGAGTAGGTATTTTCCTAGTGTGTTGAAGGACACATCAGGTATTTCCCTACATACCAATAACATTGATATAAAATCGGTTATTGGATGAACGGAATTTTCTTAAAGTGCTTATACACTGAATAAACAATACCCATCTAACCCTTGAGCACCGTTGACCTTCAGCCTTCAGCCTTGCCCATCTCCAGAGTCTCCCTTGTAGGAATGCTAGCACACAAAGTCAGTGTCATGTGTTTCTGGATTTAGCTCCTCCTTTAATCTTTGTAGCATTGTGCATTATCCGGACTGTGCTTTTATTAAGGCAAAGCATAAGGCTTGTAGGAAGTTCAATATGATTTTTTTCATGGCATCTCTTTCCAACTTCTGTCCGTGGTGATGGTCCTTTCCTTTTTTTGAGATTTTTCCTGAGATTTTGACAGTAACTTCCCAATAAGGGTTTTATTTAAATTTCAAACAAACAAATGAATTAAAAAACATCGTGTGCCAGGTGGCACACTGTGGAGCGTCAGAAGAGAACAGTGCCATTCCCTTTGCCAGCAAACCTTCCTCCTGAACAGAGCTGCCAGCCTCAGACATAAATGATTGTATTCCAAAATTAGTGCTCGCATATTAACAGGATTTGCTCCCAAATATGCAAGTAAATTTCATATGAAATGAGAGATAATATACTGTTTGGTATGTATGTAAGTTTTCTGTAGGCTGCCCTGCTGACTCCCAGGATAAGAGGGACAGGCCTGCCTTCTTATTACTCAGATAACAGGAGGCAAAGTCTTGGGGGTGGAGCAGAGGGGAAGGGTTCCATCTCTGGAATTCCTTGCCTGTCTTTCCCTGGCTGAACCTGGCTCAAAAATCTTTCCTGTCTCCAGCTGAGCTTTTCCAGTGATGTAGCAATCATGGCAGTTATTTATACTGCTCTTTCATACTCTATTCATGCCTCTGATATTATTTTCATATTTGGCATTGGGCTTTTATTGTCTCTCCTCCTCAAGGTGTTTGTGCAAAGGGAGGTTTGGGGAGGCTTCTCCTTTTTGTGGTCAGTGTCTCCTGAAAAAAATGAATGAAGATCTTTGTCTACTCATTCATCAGTTCCATAATGCCTGCTGTATATTAGTCACTGTTCCTGTTCCTGTTCCCCCCTGTGCTGGGGGGTAAGCAGTAAACAAAACAGGCAAAATTCTTGCCTTCATGGAGCATACATTCTAGTGGAGGGAGTCAGAAAACTGAAAATTGTAATACTAGTTTAACAAGCACTTAGTTCTTTGGAGACTAGCAAAATAGGAAAGGAGGAAAAGGAATCCAGAAGGAAGGGGAATGAAATTTTAAATATGTAGCCAGGGAAGACCTCACTATGAGGCAGATATATGAGCGGAATGCTGAAGGAGGTGAGGGAGAGAGCCACATCCATTTCTGGAGGTTTCAGGTGGAGCAAAGGGAAAAGACCTGGCATAATGAGGGCCTATTAGAGGAACAGGCTGAGGCTCTGGGCCTGAACCCGATGAAGAAGAGAAAAGAGAAGAGGATTAAACCATGAAAAGAATATGGGCATTTACTCTAAATGAAACAGACCAGTTCCTTTTCTGGGTTTTCGAAAGTCTGAATATGATCTGTTCCACAGCATTTCCACTTCTTTGCCACAGAGTTGACACCCTAGATCTCTGCTTATTCTTTTTCTATATTTAATTCCCTTATACTTTAAATGGGAAAAATAACACTTACCTTTCCTTACAGGGAATGTTGATGGGATCAAATGGCCATCACTATGAGAGCATGAGTTTAGACTGTTCAGTGAGCTGGTAACACAACTATGTACTCAACAGTTGTTTATTAAGTGCCTGCTATCAGGAAGTCAAATGCGATCTTTGTAAGAGAGGAGGGTAGAAAGATTGAAGAATTAGAGCAGGCAGGAAGATGGAAAGTGAATTCAGTAAGGTGGAGAATGAGGAATAAGAAAAGGGAAATAAAGGTGATAGCCCCAATGTGTCCAACCACAGGGAAAAGAGGATAGTCTTGGTGGTTGCACTGATAGTTCTAAATCTTACATACTGTACTTACTGGCAATATGATCTTGGGCAAGTCACCACTCTGAGATTGTTTTCCTCTATGTAAAATAGAGACCTGACATCTGCCTCATGGCATGTTGTCTGGTTCAAAGGAGATAAGCATATAAGATAAGCACAACAGCATCATCAATTTACTCAATACATATTAGTCACTTTACTGTTACTATTAACGTCACTCCAAGAGGACAGGAAAGTCGAAGCAGCTCTGCATCTTCTGACAGGGAAGATAAAAGCAAGAAAGGTCTCATAGAGAAAACTTGTCATAAGGATCCATTTTAGAAGCAGCTAGCAGTATGATTATGTACTGAAATTCAACTTATTATTTGAATTGGAATAAGCCTAAAGGGACACATTTTCAGTAATTCAGATCCCTAGGAATTTGGTTCATCTGGGAAACAGGATTTATTCTAGAGAATATTTATGTATAGGACAGAGGATAGAATTTTGGAAAAACTTGGTAATGCTTCTACATTAAAAACAAATATAAGAGACCTTGGATGGCTTGGGTAAAGACTGTAATGTATTAGCAGTTCCAGGAAAAGCAGAAGACAGATTTGTAACTGAGCAATACAAAAATGAAATAGTGCTATGCCAAGGAAGAAGGGATTGACTTAAGCATTTGCCAAGTGCTTTTACATTTGGGACAAAGTTTATAGCAGGCAGCAGGAACAGCCAAGACTTGATATACATGAATCTCATAAAATTATCTGAATATATTCTGTACTGTAGTGGGCATGTGCCACTTTTTTGTTTGTCTAGCATTTCTTACTGGAGAAAATTCCCCCTCTCCAATTGCAGGTGATTCCTTTGAGTCTATCAATCAAGAGATCCCAACAGCCATGCCAGAGGGATAGACTTGTGATCCACAGTGTTCACTCAGAATACCCTATTTCCTGGCCACAATAATTGGTCTAGAGGAAGACATATGACCCAGGTGTGGCCAGTCAGGATTTTCTGAAGGAATGATATGGATGCTGACAAAGAGTCTCTCCTTTTGAGATTGTTAGCTGTCAGTACTGTATAAGCCTGGAGCTGGGGGCATCCGGGTGGCTCAGTGGTTGAGCGTCTGCCTCTGGCTTGGGTTGTGAACCTGGGATCCTGGGATTGAATCCTGTATCAGGCTCCCGCAGGGAGCCTGCATCTCCCTCTGCCTGTGTCTCTGCCTCTCTCTGTGTCTCTCATGAATAAATAAATAAAATCTTAAAAAAGAAAAAAAAAAAGCCTGGAGCTGCCTGGAACCTTGTTATTATCATGTAGACCAAGATGCAGAATAAGCCCAAATCTAGACAAGAAGAATCAAAATAGAGGGAAGGAGGAAGTGACAGATGGACAGTGATATTCCTGTTGCTCTTATTTTATTGTTTTAACCTCTTGATTCATACATACCTGAATTTGCCACTTTTCAGTTATGTGATCTAACAGTTTGGAATTTTTCAAATTTACAACCAAAAAAGTCGATGAAGAAAAGCTTGAAAGAAATGAAGAATCTAACTGATGAAGGCAATTTATGGCAACCTAAACAAGAGTACATAATTTACCCCAAAAAAGATAAGAAATGTGTTAAAATATGTTAAGATATTACAAAAGATTTGGTTAAATGTGTAATTTAGTGTTAAAGTGGCCAAGGGACACAGTCTGCCAAATCAATCCCAACAAAAGGACAGGAGCTTAGCTCCCACAAGGACATGACAGATAGAACAGTCCTCAGTGTGTCTTTGTGGCTTGGGTAAAATCATCCTGGAAATTTGTAGTCCTATGACCCATGTCCTGCTCTTGAACATCTGATACATATGTAACTGTATCAGAGTCCAAGTCTTTCAACCCAGTAAACTCAATGCACCTGAATGGTAAAACAGCTCCTCTCTTTTGGCATATGATTGTACAAGTACAAGAGGCTTAGAATTAAAAATAAAGATAATGGAGTTAGACCCATAATATTAATACATTAATGCTTAGGAATAAAAGGTATCACTTGTGTGTTTAAAGTGTTAGTAAAACATCTGATGTATGAAGAGAATCTAAAATTTACCTTCATGATACTTTCTTATTATCTTAACTTGCAAAGTTCTAATAATCTGATACTGTTTATAAACAGTCTTTGAATGTTTTGATTGGTTATGTTTTTAAGGGTGAATTTTTAGACTTACAAGTACTTTGGTTTTGATTGTTGAGGTTTAAGTCAGCCTTGTCAGGCATCTAAATTGCCTTATTGACTTATAAACATTTTGAAAAGTTTGGGAGAATTTAATTGATGACTTATTGATATAACTAATTGAATAGAGGATTTTAATCTACTAGAATTATATAAATCAAGTAACTGGAGGGATTGTTTTAAATTTTATTAAAATTACTTGATTTACAAGTAAAATCAGAATTGCAAAGCAAATATAAAGGCCTAAGAAAATTATAGTTTCACATTTACAACTTAAGTTAATTATTATTTCATTACTCAAATATCTATATTCCTCTCTGTGTACAAAAGCCCTCACTTCCCAAACATTGGGGAAAAACCCACACCAACACACATGGTAAGGAAAATCATTATAGATGCAAAAGCCCAAGATGCAACAGTGCTTCGTGTAGAGAATGAAAAATGTGTGGCTTGCATGGGGCATGAGGTCAGGCAAACTGTAAAAATATTCATAATGAACAATGATGAATTAACTGGACCAGGTACCAGGAACTAAAATAAAAGCAAGAATACCAAATGTTTTTCCATTCATTTATTTATTCTTTCATTCAACAAATGTTTAGTGAATATGTACTATGCACCAGGCTCTGTTCTACAGTTCTAATACATAGAAGAAAGGAAAATAAGGATTGTAGTTTGAATGTGAAAAAGGCAAAAAAAAAAAGAGAGTAAAGCAGTTGGAAATGAAGGAGAGATGCCAGCAGCAGATTGCCTTGATAAAGCAAAGCCCAAGTTGTCTTGTCTCAGATTCTTTAGCTTTGCCTGATGTCAGCAAGCTGGGAAAATAAGGGGTGAGAACATCTCAAGATATCCATAGAAGAAAAAAGAAAAAGAGAATGAAATAATGTATTCAGTAATAATAGACTCTAGACGCAAAAGAAGAAAGGGTGGAGGGGAAAGTAATAGAGCCTGAGAGAAGTAGAGGAGGCAGCCAGCACAGCCATCAATGGTAAGAAAGGGGGTTGATGTTCAAATGAAGCCTTACAGGACTAATTAAAATGACACAAATATGGTAACGTACAGTATAAAGTAGGAACAGGAAAAAAAAAAAAGAAGGGGTAAGTAAATCCGTAGGGTTCTGAGAAAAAATCTGCATATGAGTTGAGGCAAAGGAAATAAGATTGAATACCAGTACACCTTGTTCCAAAGGACTGGGGTTGACTTCTCCTATTCATCCAGAGAAGAAAGGAGACACTTGGTACAGTGACAGCTCAAGAAGTGAGGCAGTTAATCATGCTGGAGAGAAAGGAAGGCCTTACCACCCACTACAGTACAAGTCTTTGCAAGTCCTGTTTACTACCTTTCTGACCATGCCTTCCAGTTGACCCAGAGGCAGACAGCCAGAGAAGTGGAACAAGTAATATAAATGGTGATTTTGGGAGATAAAATTTTATTCTGATTATTTTAAAGATATCACCGATAAATAAATATATTCATTCTTAGACAAATTAGAAAATATATAACCGAGTCAAATATAGAAGAGAAAAATCACTGCCACAGGCAGTGATATTTCTGAGGGAGAAAGGCCATTGACTTTTTAAATTAGTCAAAGTTTCTTGCAGGATTTGACAACCATCCTTACCCCATCCTGAAAGTTGATAGTGATGACCCATATATAGGAAAAATAGTAAACACAATTGCCAGATCCCAATTAAGAAAAAAGCTTTTAATCAGCTAATCTAATAAGATACTCTCTTCAAATGAATGCAAAGATGTGGTGGCAAGATTTATAAAGCATTCCTCTCAAGTGTTCATCACACTACTGATTAGCACGTGCTCATGACGAAACAACACAAGCCCAAGGAAAGAACCAACCTAGAGGATTAGAAAGTATCAAATGTTCACATATGGCTGGGCATAATGCCTATTCCCACCAGCCAGACTGGAAAAATCTCATAATTCATGGATCATTGGGTACAGTGCTCAGAACGGTCTTGCCTCAGAAATGGGACAAAATTTGCCCTAGACTAAACACTGCTGTGGCCTAACAAATCTTAAGGGTATGACCTTAAAGAATCAAAGTGTTTCCAAGTAATTTACTGCATCCCAAAGCCCAGCTCAAGAATATTTATAGGAATAAAAAAAATCCAACACTCAACAGGGAAAAACACCCAATGTCTGGCATACGATAAGACAAAACAAAACAAAAAACACACAAAAAATAGGAATGCCAAGCACCATAATGAGGAAACAGAAATCAACTAGAACTGAGGTAGATGTTAGAATTAACAGAGAATAATAAATTCTAAATTTATAATAATAAATAATATAATAAATTTTAATTTTAATAAATTAAAATTTATTATAGCTTTATAGCATATGTTTAAAAAGTTAAGAAGAGACATGGAAGATGTTAAAGAGATACAAATCAAACTTCTAGGAATGAAAAAAATGTTTGAGATGAAAATTGTATTGAGTGGGATAAACAGCAGATTAAACATTGCAGAAGAAAAGATTAATGAACCTGAAGACATAGCAATAGAAACTATCCAAAATGAAATATATAAAAAATATTATAAAATGTATCTCTTGGAGATAGAGTATGATAAGTTAAAAATGTATACTAGATGTTTCTACTAAAGCAACTAATATATACATTTAATATATACATTTTTAAAAAGTTATAGCTAATAAACCAACAAAAGGAGATAAAATGGAACCATAAAAATAATTCCATTAATCCAAAAGAAGGCAGAAACAAGGAAAAGGGGAACAAATAATAGATGGAGTAAATAGAATATAGATATAATATAGATAGCTGTTGTTTGGTGAAGTATTTTATAAATGCCAATTAGGTCATACTGGTAGATAATTTTGTTTAGGTCTTCTATATCTTTACTGATTTTTCTATTCTATTGATTGTTGAGAGACAAACATTGATATTTTCATCTCTGTAGATTTTTCTACTTTTCTAGTTCTATGAGTTTTTAACTTTATGTATTTTGAATTACTTCTGTTAAGAGTATAAACATTTAGGAAAAATTTTTTTAAAAAAATAAACATTTAGGATTGCCATATATTCTTCTTGACAGACTGATCTCTTAATCATTACAAAATGACCTTTTTTATTCCTGGTGAGGTTATTTGCTTTGATGTCTACTTGATATTAATGTACCACTTCAGTTTCCTTTTGATTAATCTTAGCATATGTATTAGTCTGTTTGGGCTATCAAACAAAATATCACAAACTGGATGTCTTAAACAACAGAAAATTATTTTTTTCATAGTTCTGGAGACTAGAAGTCCAAGATCAAGGTGCCAGCAAAATTGGTGTCTGATGAGATCTCTCTTCTGATTTATTGATGGCTCCCTTTTTGCTGTGTCTTCACGGGGCTTTTTCTCTGTATGCTCTTATAAAGTGTGAGAGATCTCTGGTCTTTCTTCCTCTTCTTATAAGAACACCAGTCCTGTCTGCTTTTATGAATTCATTTAACCTTAATTACCTCCTTAAAGGTCCTATATCTGAATACAGTCACATTGGGAGGTAGAGCTTCAATATAGAAATTTGTGGGGGTGAGGACACGATTCAGTTCGTAACAGCATGATAGCTTTTTATGTGTAACTTACACATTACTTTATATGCAAAAAGTACATGTCTTGTAGTAAGAATATAGTTGAGTTTTGCTTTTTTTCCCCAAATCCTGATAATCTCATTAAGGGTGTCTAAATAATAACATTTAATGTGCTTACTGATATGTTAGAGTTTAAATATTTTTAAAGATTTATTTATTTTAGAGAGAAAGGGAGGAAGAGCAGAGAGGAAGAGGAAAGGAAAGGAAAAGGAAAAGAATCTCAAGCAGACACTATGGTTAGTGTGGAGCCTGATGCAGGTCTGGGTCTTATGACCCTGAGATCATGAACTGAGCTGAAACCAAGAGTCAGACACTCAACTGACTGAACCACCCAGGTGCCCCATTAGAGCTTAAATTTACCACCTTGCTGTCTGCTTTCTATTTATTCCATCTATTCTTTGTTCTCCTTTTTCTCGGTTTCTGTCTTCTTTTGGTTTAATAGAAAGTAGAATGGTGGTTGCCAAGTGTTTAGGGAAAAGGAAATGGGGAGTCACTATTCAATGGTAGAAAGTTTCAGTTAGTGAGATAAGCAAGTTCTAGAGATCTGCTGTACAACACTGTACCTGTAGGTAACAAAACCATATTATGCACTTAAAAATTTGTTAAAGGAGAGTAGCTCTCACATTGTGTTCTTACCACAAAAATCGTTTTTTAAAAAAAGGAAAAAAGATGAAAGATATAACCCGAGTAGCCCTATATCTATTATAAAGAAATTGAATTGATAGACAAAAATCTTTCTACAAAGAATATTGCAGACTCAGCTTCAGTGGAGAATTTTGTCAAATCTACACAGACTCTTCCAAAAATAATAATAAAGACGATAATTCTCAACTCATTCTATGTGGACAGCATTATCTTGATACCCAAACTAGACAAAGACATTAAAGAAAAAGAAACTACAGGTCAATATATTTCATTATCATAGAGGCAGCAATTTAAAACAGTGTTTTAAGAAATCAAATCCAACAATACATAAAAAGGTTAATACATAGTGACTAAAATTGGTTTATCCTAAGAATGCAATATTTGCTTAACATTCAAAAACCAACGTAATTCATCCTATTAGCAAGTTAAAAAAGAAAAACCACCTATCAATAATTTCAGGAAAAAAGCATTTGACCTCATTTAACATCTATTCTGAAGGAAGCTGTTACCAAATTAGGACTACAAGGGAAACTCCTCAACTTGATAACGAGCATATATACAATACGGTAGCTAATACCATGTAATGGTGAAAGACCAAACGCTTTCCTCTTAAGAAATAGGAATAAGACAAGGATGTGCACTCTATTCAACCACTTCTATTCAGTGCCGCAGTTGAAGCTCTCTACCCAGTGCAGTCAGAAAAGAAAAAGAAATAAGAGGTACCTAAATTGAATAAGAAAAAGGAAAACTATACGCTAACAGCATGATTGTCTATTTAGAAAAACTGATGGAACCTATGAAAAAGCTAGTAGAACTAATAAAGGAGTTTAGCAGGGTTACAGAATACATGATCAATAGGCAGAAATCAATTTTATCTCTTATATACTAGCTACAAACAATTGGAAATGTAATATGACTTACAATAGGATTAAAATATGAAACATGTTGGGGTGAATCTAACAAATACATGCAAGATGTATTCACTGAAAATTACAAATTGCTGAGGAAAATTAAAGAAGACAAATAAATGGGAGTGATAATGCAGATATACTTTGTTCTGGGCGGGGGTGTGGAGGGTGTGGGGGGTGGTGGGATCAAAAGACTCCGTAGTGTTCAGATGTCACTTCTTTCTGAATTAATCTGCAGATCTAATGCAACTCCAAACAAAATCCCAGGAGAGCTTTTGATAGAAATTGACCAGCCAGTCCTACAATTTACATGGAAATGCAAAGCACCTATGCTAGCTGAAACAATGTTGAAAAACAAGAACAAAATTAGGGGACCAGCACTACCGCTTTCAAGTGTTAGAGAGTGAATTATCTCCCCTCCCTAAATTAATGTGTTAATGCCCTAAGCCCCAGATAGTATTTGGAAGTGTGGTCTTTGGGAGGTAATTAGGGTTAAATGAGGTCTTGAGGGTACAAACCAGAAAGAGAACTCTTAACAAACCCTGAACATATTGGCACCCTGATATCAGACTTTCAGCCACTGGAACTGTGAGAAAATAATTTCTGATGTTTAAGCCACCAGTCTATGGCTATTTGTTATGAGTCCAAACAGGCTAATACGTCAAGACTTATAAGAGTGGGGATCCCTGGGTGGCGCAGCGGTTTGGCGCCTGCCTTTGGTCCAGGGCGCGATCCTGGAGACCCGGGATCGAATCCCACGTCAGGCTCCCGGTGCATGGAGCCTGCTTCTCCCTCTGCCTGTGTCTCTGCCTCTCTCTCTCTCTGTGTGTGTGACTATCATAGATAAATAAAAAATTTAAAAAAAAAAAGAACTTTAAAAAAAAAAACAAAACAAGACTTATAAGAGTAACCAAGATAGTGTGCTATTGGAATCAAGATAAATAGGTCAGTGGAACAGAATAGAGACTCCATAAAGAGACACATGTATTTGGACAATTTGTATCTGATGAAAGTACAAAAGTATTTAAAAGAAGAAAGTGTAGTCTTTTCAACAAATGGTGTTGAAACAATTGAATACATATATGCAAAAAATTTTTTTAAATGTTCCATACATGTCACCATATAGTCACCATAAGGATTAAATGAAATTTGATCACAGACCTAAATATAAAGCCTGAAACTATAAAACATGGGAAAATTACAAAGATTCTGTAAACAACACCAAAAGCATGATCCATAAAATGAAAAAAGGTAAAGATTGGGCTTCCTCAAAATTAAAAATATGTGTTCTTCAGAAGACACTGTTAAGAGAATGAAAAGCCAGAGACTGGGAGAAAATATTTATAAATCACATATTTGATTAAGGGTTTATAACCAGAATAGGTAAAAAACTCACACATCTCAATAATAAGGAAACAATATTTTTTAAATGGCCAAAACATTTGTATACATTTCTGATGAAGATACAGACAGAAAATAAAAAGTGAGAAGATGCTCAATATTGGTAGTCACCAGGGAAGTGCAAATTAAAACCCCAATATGATATCACTACCCTTCTATTGGGGTGGCTGTAAAAAGATGGTCCCGCTAAGACAGAAAGGTAGAGGAACTGGAAGTCTCAGACACTGCTGATGGGAATGTTGAACACTTTAGAAAACAGTTTGGCAGTTTCTTAAAAATGTAAACATATGCCTACGATGTGAACCACCCATTCCTCCTTTATGTACCTCTCCAAGAGAAATGAAATCGCCAGTCCATACAAAGACTTGTGTGTTGAATATTCACAGCAGCTCTCTTTGTAATTGTCAAACACTACGAGTTAAAAAGCAACATACTTCCATCAACGGGTGAGTTTGTTCATTGTGGTTTATCCACATAAGGAATGAGAACTATTGATACACACTTTAAAGTGGATGAATCTCAAAATAATGATGCTGAATGAAAGAAATCAGACAAATGAGCATATAGTGTATGATTTCACTTATATAAAACTCTAAAAAGTGCAAGCTCTGTTATTCTCACAGAAAGCAGGACAGCAGCTGCCTGAGATCAGGGGAGTGGGAAGGAACTGGGAGAGGGGATTACCAAGAGGCATGAGGACACTCCTAGGCATGATGAATATGTTCCTTATCTTGATTACAGTGATAGTTTCAAGGGTGTGCACATATGTCCCCAAATTATCAAATTATAATCTCTGAATATGTGTAGTTTATGTTATGTCATTATACCTGAATAAAGTTGGTAAAAACTTAGTAAAATTAATACCTGCATCTGGTAAAAAGAAATTACTAAAAACAAACAAACAAAAAAAACCCTCCTCAGATAGGAAAAAATAGAAAAGCCAGTCTCCCTCATGCAGGGTTCCACTCACCAATGATAACTACTTTTAACTATGTCTCTCTCTTTTTTTTTTTTTTATTTCTTCTGAGGATTGCCTCCATAACTCTGAATATGGTTATGCCTCTTCTTCTAGATTTGTCAACTTTAAATATCTATTGACCTCTCTTTTTAAAAATATAAGAAAATAAGCTCTCTCAAACTACTACTTTGCCTTTCTGATCTATGCATATTGAAATGTTAATTTTTAGTTCTTTTGTGGTTTTTCCATCATCATCACCATCATCCTCAAAAACACTTTCAACGTCCCAGACTAGTATAAGCACTTGAAAAATAGGTAAGTAAGTAGGTAGGGGGAGAGAGAGAGAAAGAGAGAGGGAGAAAGAGAAAGGGAAAGAGAAAGAGGCAGGCATAGATAAGCAATTTCCCAAGTTGAAGTGGGGAGGAAGAACTCAAACCCAGCTATGCTCTTCTGCATCAGTATAATAAATTTCTAAAAATATGGTTAAAACTGTATTTGACTCCTCAAACATAGATACATTATCTCTTAACTCCCTTTATGTTTGATGAAGAAATCAAACTTCACTACATTTTCCTCTACCTCTGTACCCCTTTCTAAACCTCCATTCTAGCATACTATGGTTTTTGCATTTGTTCTGCAATTACAGTTAATTTTTGACACATTGTCTATAAATTGATTCTTTTAGTTGAAAATGAAAAGATAGTATTCACAATATTTCTATGGAAAGCTGCTGCAGAGCCAAGGAGTCCAATTAAGCCTATAAAGGAGGTGTAACTCTTATCAATCAAGCTTCGCTATTGAAAGGAACTTTAAAGTTTGGAGAGGATTAGGACAGCACTATGTCATAATGACCCAATATGCCTTTGCCTTGTCACAAGATTACCCAGCTGCTTAATTGTTCTATTTGTTAGAAGAAGAAATCCGTATTCTTCTGAAAGAGCTTCTCCACAGAGCTTCTAATTAGGACTGAAGGCTCTCCAGGCTAGCCTCAAAGTTCTCATCCTGGAATTACTTTTCACACAATCCTGGGTTAGAGCCACTCTTCCTTAGTGTGACTTTCTCTTACTTGGATTCTCTTATGTCTTGTTTGAATAATTCTTTCAGAGATAGTCTGTAGCTGGTAAATGGTCTGAACTCTTGCATGTTTGAAAATGCCTCAGTCTTCATTGATAGTTTGGCTAGGTAGAGAATTTTAGGTTCAAAAACATTTTTTCCCTCAACATCTTGGAGCCATGCTTCTTAATTTCTTTTTGTAGCATCTAGAGTTGCTGATGACCTAGCTAATGTCAGTTGGGTTCTCATTTATTTTTGAATGATCTGCTCTTTTAGCTTTTAGAATCTTCCCTCTCGGTGTCTAAAATGTCACAAGAACATGTCTTGGGATAGGTTTGTTTACTCACTCTGTTCTGCATTCTCTAGGTCCTTACAATCTGAAGTCCTAGTTCTTCATTTCTAGAAAATTCTCATGTTTTCTCTTTTGTCTGTTTACCTATTCTAAACATCCTTTCAGTTATTAGATCTTTTGGACTGTTCTCTAATCTTTTAATTTTTCTCTCATATTTTCCATCCGTTTAACTTTCTACTCTATATTTAGAGAGATATCTTCCATCTTTTTCCATTGAATTTTTAAGTTTGGCAGGGTTTTTTTTTTTTTTTTTTTTTTTCATTTTAAGGGGCCTTTTTGGTTTTGATTGTTCTTTTTGTTAACAGCCTATTTTCACTTTACAAATGCTTTATCTTGAAATTTTCTCTGTGAAGAAACTAAATAGAATAACTTTAAAGATAATTTCTACTTCCTGAATTTCCATTTCCTAAGGGTCAGTTTATTTCAGCCTGCATTTTGGTTCCTACTTCTCCTCAGATTTTTATGATCCTTGGCTATCAATTCATATTTATGACTGAGGCAGACCAACTTGTTTAATAGAGAGCCCTCCTTGCCTAGGTCTCATCTTCTATCCACATGGGTGGGCCTTTTGACTAGCAGGCTTCACTTTAGACCTTTACTTTAGACCTTCACTTTAGACTAGATGAAAGAGGAGGAAGCAGGATGCCCAAGACACCCGCGCCCCCTCCCCCAACCGCCTCTCCCATTTGCCAGCCCAAATGAGAATTTTCTTTAGAGTGGGCATCACCCCTTTTAGGGCTCCTCCTCATGCAGGCTCTTCTCAATTATTTTAAAGATTAGTCCTCTGGTTTTAGCCTGAGCATGTGATGCAGGGAAGGGGAATGTGGGCTATGACTCACAGTTATTCCACAGTTGGTTTACTTCCAACTTCCCTCTCGCACTCCACAGAGCCTCTGTGGGTCTGCTGCCAGGAAAAATAGCTCCAGCCCCTACTGCAGCCTTCTCCTGTGAATGTGATTTAATCTGTTAATATAATTCCAAGTATTTTTTACTTTCAAGAGATTTGTCTGTATCTCTAGTTTCCAGATGCCGTTTCTCCCGTGCCCAGGCTGTCTTTAATTTATTATTCTCTGTTCCTCTTTACTGCTATTTCTATGGGGTTTTGGAGCAGAAAAGAGGTATATACAGATGCTCTTGTCTGCCATCTTGAACAAGAATCCTTATTGCATCTTTGGGCATCTTTGTGATTTCTTTCTTATTTTGGGGCAAAAGACTCCATATAGTCTCCACATAGGACCATGGGACCATACTAGCAAGGCTAATTTCTCTTCTATTTGTCAGCTGTCTAGATATTTTAAAACTGGTTTTATATCCTCTTATCCTCTCCAGGTCAAATATTTCTAGTTCCACTAGCCATGCCTCATTGAATTTTTAGTCCTCCTATCATTCTGATCATTTTCTTCTGAACTTCCTCCATCTCTCTAAAAGAATTCAGTGCAGTGCCTAGTGTAATAATTGGTGGAAACCCTTTCATAGTGAACTAATCCTCCCTACCATATCACACATCCACGTTGTACAGTTATGCTTTCTTCCCTGTCCTAGACACATAAAATGAATGTTTTACCACCAGCAGCTGCTGGGAGGCACTCTACACATTAGTGATATATTTAAAAGCCATAAAATTTTGGGAAGATAGCAAGAGAAATTTCTATCCAAGAATTTCCATGTTCTCTACCAGAGCTTCCAACTTACACACAATTACTTTATCACTTAAATAAAGGTTATTTAAAGACTCTTAATTTTGGTCATTTTGTAAAGAATGGTACTATGTGCTAAAGAAGAAATCTGGGATAAATTGTACCTAAACTGACTGAACCACACAATCGAACACACCACATATATGTATTATCAAGTGTTTGGAATGCAACTTCAGAACTCCAACACATTTACTGTTAGCAAAAATGAACACTTTTCTAAGAGCCTTAAGTTGTTGTAAAATCACTACCAATTAAAATATGTACAGCACTTAAAAATAATAAAAAGAAGATGAAGACAAACATGATACCAATCTAAAATATCACAGCTTCGGTGACATCCCGTTATAGCAGCAAGAGTTTTAAAATTTAAATACAATATTGTCTGACAAAGTGACATGGTATAGGCTCACAAAACTCAGGATAACACAAAGATTCTTCTGATAATGTGCACCTTCCTTGGAATATCCCCTGCTCCTGGCTCCTTGAAGAGCATATTTAAAACCTGTAAAAGAAAAAAAAGGGTTTTGAGTACATTAATATATAGGAAAATATTTGTAAATCGGGTGTATTAAAAGAATAAAACTTTTCATAGGAACTGTATAGAAGTTTTCAACATCTATTTGTTTAAAAGAGTTATTTAAGAAACTGCTCAGTGCTAGGCACTTGTGGTTCAATCATATACCAGAAATCTGCAGTCTCTATTTTCACGGAGCTTAGTTGAGTGAAAGGTACTCAAATTTGTTAAAGCACCTTCTTTCTACAACTTGGGTTAAAGAGAAGAGACTCAGACGTACATGAAATGATGCCACCAGCCTCTAGAAAGCAAGAAACCTCGTATCTTTTCCATTCTCTAGGCCAAGTTAACTATGTCAGTGACACTTAGGGAATGTTGACTATGAGGAATCAGAGCTGGAAAGTTGGTCGGAAGTTAAGCCATCTCAGGAAACATTTGTTGGTCAATCTACCCTATTTCTTCTGATCGGTGGGAACTTGGGGAGAAGGTATTCTACTTTCTGCAGGTGTGTGGCTGCACCTGGCACACCTGGTGTTGTTGGGCCTTTGGGATCTCCTGCCTTCACAACTGAATCTCCTACAAGCCTCATAAAACACATGCTGCTCTTGCCTGGAGAGCTATTTTTAGTTCTCCGTGCACACCGTGCTCTTTCACACTTCCTTTGCTTTGCCTGAAATGTCCTTGCTCTCCTCATTCACCTGGAGTCTTCCTCCTCAGGTTGCAATGCTCCCCTCAAACACTGCTTCCTCTGGGGAGCCTTCATTCACCCCCAGGCTGGTTAGTCAGTTAGTGGGGGGTTGTGGCAACAACTGTGAGAAAAGACAGACTGGGAAACGGAGCTTGGTTCTAGCTTTTACCAGATGTGGAGTTATGTAAACGTTCTGAACCTTACTTTTTCCCTATGTATAAAATACCGATATTTGCCTTCCAGGGCTGTTTTGAGGATTAAATAAAATGGTGAAGGTCAGGTCCCTAACCAGAGAGCTTGGCACACAACACTCAATAAACCCTGCTTTCCACCGCCTCCTCTCTAGTCACACCTTGGAGTTGGCATGAACTTAAATATGCTTAGAGCACCCATGGTCCTTATGAAAATCAACACAATTACAATAATAGCTTCAAGTTAAAAACAGCATTACAAATCGAAGCTTATTAAAGATTTCCCAATTAGTTACAAATACATTTTGTGTGGAGAATGACTATAAAATAATTAGAAGGATATTCTACTTGAAATGCATGCATACAGTACTTTGAAAGATCCTGATCAAAAGCCTTAGCAGTGTGTGTTCCAGGCCTATAAATTTTACATAGAGGTCAATTCTATATTCTCAGCAATCACATCTGCCCTTGTAACTATTTTACAGACTCCTTCCTAGGCCAAGAACACAGTATATCCACAGCAAAGATTTCAAAAATTCAATAACATTATAAGAGCAATAATTATTATATTTAATAAGAATTTGCATTTCTTCCAAGACTTTGACCCAAACCTTAAACATTCTATGAATATTCATTACCTCTCATAACATCCTCTGTGGCAGGTCCGTAGTGCTGTGATAACTAAGCTGTCCCAGTATTCAAGGCCATGCACAGAAGGCCTTTCACATCAGGATAGCAGAGCGATGCTGGGTGTGTTGTTGGAAGACAAGAAACTGGATAAAGAACATAGAATGGTTCCTAAACAGGCCAAAAAGTTTCACTTTGGGGCCTGGTTTTCAACTCCATTTTGAAAAATTGGGGAATCATTAGTGTCTTATTCAGCCACTCACTCAGCAACTATTTATAAACATAGTGGGAAAAAGTACAGAGTAATCAGGAGTGAGAAGCCTGGGTTCAAATTCCAGCTCTGCTGCCTGTAGCTATGAGGCCTTGGGTGAGTTACTTCCTCCTCCTATGGTTTAGCTTCCCCATCTATAAAGTGGGGATAACGATACTACATCATAGTGCTGTATGGAGCAGGGAGGGCCTGGCACATAATTAATGTTCCTAATTATTGGGAACTATTAGCATTAACTTTTATTTCTGTCCTAGGCCCTAAGCTGCAGTGGTGAACAAAAGGACTCAATACATATTTAGTGGATGAATAATGCAATGCCATAATAGACTGAAGCCACAAATACAGATTTTGGATACCCAGGTGGTTTCCATGAATGGCTGATGTCAGATAACAAAAATGTAAACATTCATATGATTAAGTCTCAGCAACATGCTCATTTGCCCAAGAGCAGAAACAGAATGATATAGTGAAATTATCACCTGATGTCACAACAGGCAAACCAATGACAGTAAGCCAAGTAGCTCCGTGCCCAGTGTTCTTTTTTTAACTTGGCTGTAGTAGAATCCTTTTTTTTTTTTTTTTTAATAAGCTTGTAAACTTTGTTTGTTAGCCAAAAACAATGACTCTCCAGTGAGGTCATATTTGGAAATATATGTATCAACATTTAACTCAGAACCAAAAGAAAAGCCTCAATACTTCAGCCAAATTCTGTCTTAAAATTGAAATAAGTGAGATGTAAAAATTAGAGGAAGGCATATTCTCAGTTGGATCATTGTTTTATGCTACCCTTTATATGTAATAAGCACAGGGTAAAAGCACTTCAGGATATCACTAAAACTGTTTGCGGCATAAACGAGTTCGAACCATTGCGAAAACTTCCAGCAGTGCTTAAAAATACTCAAGAGACAAGAGCTACAATATTTACATCTGCCTACAAGCATGTAGTCATCTTAATTCTCGATTTTAAAGTCAGATATTTTCTTTTAAAGTTGTTCAAAACGTATGTTCTGTGAAAAGGAAACTTTAAAAAGCATTAATGTCTTAAGCTGCAAGCAAGAGCTATTAAGGAAGGTGTTGAAAGAGTAAATGCAAGCAATTGATGCAAATCTAAACCGGCAAGAGGGCCAGAGAGCAGAGAGGGCTGGGGGGAGAGATTCATCTCCCTCCAACTGCAAAAAGGAGAATGTGTGTCCACATGACCACAAACACTCTCCTTTATTATTTTCCCAGAAATGATGAAATATTAGGAACCAGAAGAACTTAAAGAGTTATCAGTACTAAGAAAAGCCTTCTTAGTATCAGCATAGATATAAGGGGTGGTTTCTTTCACAACTAATGCAAACAGACTACTGACAAGAGAGAATAGAAAAGCCAGAAAGAAGGATCCCTGGGGGGCTCAGCGGTTGAGCATCTGCCTTTGGCTCATCCTGGGGTCCCGGGATCGAGTCCCACGTCGTCGGGCTCCCTGTGAGGAACCTGCTTCTCCCTCTGCCTGTGTCTCTGCCTCTCTCTCTCTCTCTGTCACTCATGAATAAATACATAAAATCATTAAAAAAAAAAAAAAACAGAAGGGTGAAGCCATTCTTCAAAATACAGTAATGGGAAGCTGCCTTCAGTAACTGGGCATCCTGAAACCACAGATGATCCCAGGTAATCACACACACACACACAAAATTAATGATTGATAAAGGAGAGAATTTGCTTTTATTTACAAGTTCCTTTGTAGACAGGTATTATGTTGCTTTAAATGTCGCTCTGTTCAGATAGTGAATTGCATTTACATACAGAGTCCTTTCCGATTTTTGCTTCTGGTGAGTTATTTTAGTTGTGAAAATGAAAGTAAAATAATGTGGAAGTGCAAGTTTTATGCTCTTTGGTCCCCGTGTTCTAGCAGTAGCTTATTTGGGTTATACATAGAATATACTTTATCACCTTATTATTCTCTTTCTTTCACTTATTCTTTCAGGAGGAAGTGAATCCCAAATATATATATATATATATATATATATATATATATATATATATATCCAAAATATTACTTTAAAAATGTTAATGGATATTATGCCTTAACATGCTAATATTGACTTTTCTCTTGGTGGCCAGTTACCACAAACTTTCATGGCCTAAAACAACACAGATTTGTTATTGTACAGTTCTATAGGTTAAACGTACAGGTCTCTCCAGGCTAAAATCAAAACATCGGCAGGACTGCATTACTTTCTGGAGGCTCTAGGGGAGAATACATTTTTTGCCCTTTCCAGCTTTTAGAGGTCTCCTGCAAAAAAAAATATAAATAAATAAATAAATAAATAAATAAATAAATAAATAAATAGAGGTCTCCTGCATTCTTTGGCTCATGGCTTCCTTCCTGAGAAACCCAGCCTGCATAGTGATATCTCCCTCTGACTCTCTCCTCCTGCCTCCTCCCTCCACTTCCAAGGACCCCTGTCATCACCCTGGGCCTATCTGGATAGACCAAGATACTCTCTCCCATCTCAAGGTCTGTTGATTAACAACCCTAATTCCATCTTTAATCCCTCTTGGTCATGTATATTAGTCTGCTCTGGCTGCCATAACCAAATAGTGCAGACTGGGTGGTCCGAAAAACAGAAATGTATTTTCTCACAGTTCTGGAAGTTCAGGGCTTGAAGCCCAAGATCAAGGTGTCAGCAGGGTTAGTGTCTAGTGAGGCTTCTCTCCTTGGTTAGCAGATGGCCAACTGCCTTCCGCCTGTCTCCTCTCATGACCTTTACTCTGAGTCTGTAGGCACAGAGAGCGAGCTCTGGCGTCTTGTCTTATGGGACTAGGTCCCCACCCTTATGACCTCATGTAATCTTAATTACTTTCTTGAAAGCCCTATCTCCAAAGATAATCATATTGAAGGTTAAGGGCTTACTAAAGAAAACTGTTGCTCTATTTACAATATTTCTGGCACCAAAACCATGGGATTTTCCTAACCAACAATCAAGGTCAATTTTGCAGATAACAAGAGGTGTCCTACAATTTAATTCCATTTGACACTAAGTACCGGACTTAGGCAGGCTGTGTAGATTAAGAGCTCAGTCCCACAAGACTGCTCCCGCTTCAGATGCCAGTCACATCGTCCCAGGCTGTCCCATGTGCTCTGACCAAGAAGCTGTGAGGGGTTCCCACAACTTCCTCTTCAGTAATTTGCTATATAGAGGCTCACAAAACTCAGGAAAACACTTTCCTTACATTTACCAGTTTATTATGAAGGATGCTAGTGCACAGCCAGATGAAGAGGCACATAGGGCAAGCTTCAGAAGGGTCCCAAGCCTACAGGCTTCTGCTCCTGTTGTGCAGGGGTGCACTGACCTCCCTGCGCTTGGATGCGTTCACCAACCCAGAAGCTCTCTGAACCTTGTACTTTAAGGACTTCTTAATGGAGGCTTCATCATCCAGGCATGATTGATTGCTAACTCGGTTTCCAGCCACTCTCACTTTCCCAGAGGTCAGGATGGGGGTGATGGCCAGGGGAGGGCTGAAAGTTCCTGGTTTGTCTTTCCAGTGACCAGCCCCCATCCTGACACTATGAAGGGGCCCCCAGTACCAGTCCTCTCACTAGCATACCACATCACACTCTTACCTGGTGCGAGGATACCACGGGTCTTAGTAGCTCTTGTCTCAGGAGCTGGGGACCAAGACCAAATGTTCTAACAAAAGCTGTTGCTGTCACCCTTATCACCCTGAAAGTAACAGTTTTAGGAGCTCTGTGCCAGGGAACTAGGGACAAAGACCAGGTATATATTTCTTATAGCACAAGCTTCTACCTATGAATTATTTCTGGTGGGGACACATTTCACAATCCACATTATGGACTGAAAACCTGTGAATCATCATTAAATAAATAAGATAGTTCCAGATCCTGCTAATTCACAGGTTTTCATGCTAATATGTAAACTAACATATTCACAGGTTCTAGGAATTAGGACATGGACATCTTTGATGGAGCCGTTATTCCACTTGCCATAGTACTGTACTTTGGATTGCAGGCCCAGCCTGCAGGAGTGATAGGCTCCTGAGGTCGCATGAGGGATCAGCAGCGAACCCCATCCCAGACAGGGCCGGGAAGGAGGAGAGACACGGGAACAGCAGCATGCTGGCTCTTTTTCCCGAAGTGGTTGTAATTGCTGCTTGAGCCACTTCCAGAGCACCAGCCTTCCTTCCTCTCTGGCAGTGGTTCAGGGGAGGATCAATGCAAGCACTTACTCAGAGTAAAACGTGGCAGTGCCAGTGGCGTCAGGCCCTCTAAACCTAGGGGCTGTGACCGTCGCAACACTGTGGTGACTCACGGTGCCCGGAGATTAATCTAAACACTATCAAACGGCCTGTGCTGATCAGATCCTCTTGTAGAGCCCATGGGCCAAGCACTCTGTGCTTGGTTTTAAAATCCACATTTCCAGGTGGCATGATGAATGAAAGAGACGAGGAATAAGTGCAGTAACTAGTTGTTACAAAGGAGTATGCATCTGAAAAGTCCAGAGAGAAGCTGATTCTCAGAGTAGGCAAACATGTCACATCTCTATATTCCCCTTTTATCATTCATGAAGGTCACTGGGTTAATCGGCCCCATTATTCATCATTTGTGTGCCAGGACACACAGGGATGTGGCCATCTTGATAAAAGGCCTTACTGTTCTCAAGAGGACATAATTAGCCCAGGGAATAAGTGATTTGCAGATTCCAACCCTAAAAGGAGACAGCAAGTATCAGAACAAAAACAACTCACGTTCAGCTTCTCCTCTACTTTTATCTGGTGCTCTTATTATCTCTACTTTCTAGCCAGAGGCTTGTTAATGAATTTTTACCCAGAATTAGCTACCATTCTGATATCAGCCAAAAGATCAAGCAATGAATATGTAAAAGAAAGGAGATTAAGATGACAGGCAAAGACTTTCTTGTCCTCCTCCTAGTTGTTGAACACACACAGACATGCACATCTAGTAGAGCAATGAATGTGTAAATGAAAATACAATTCAATCCAACAAATCAAAACCAACAAAATAAAAACATGGCCTTGCTTGTTTTGTAAATGCTTTCAATTATGTGTGTAATACATTGCTTCCTAAACTAAAAAAAAAAATAAAATAAAATAAATTAGTAAGCTGTAAGTAAGATATTAAAAAACTCTAAGATATAGAAAGCATTTATGTTCTTCATGTTATGTTGGTTCCTAAAACCACACACACACACACACACACACACACACACACACCCAAACACCCATATTTTAACTCAGCCATATCCCAGACATTGTCCACTTGTAAGATAGGAATTTTGAAGCAGCGCACACTAGAATACAGAAGAGTCTATTAAGCCACTAAACTGCCCCTTCATATACCCATAGCGGATATTGCTAATCAATCCTATGAAACCCAGAGGAAACTTCATAGTCCCAGCACTGGGTTCTAGGTGGCTGCTACAAAGCATTCAGGGTTGGCATTAGAAATTATATCTATTTGCCTTCTGGCATACAACAGTTCTAATTTCTTCCTCTCCACTTAGCTTCTTCCTTGCTTCCTCCAAATATACACAGGCCTTACTCAACAGCAAATAGTTTGGAGCATCTACTCTGTACCAAGCACTGTTTCAGACAGTAGGAAAATACAGTGGTAACAGGAATTTACATGATCTCTGTTCCAATGTAGCACAGGGTAGGTTATACTTACTGAAGAAGACACACAATAAGTCATCATTAAATAAATAAGAGAGTTCCAGATCCTGCTAAGTGCTTCAAAGAAATAAAGCAGGGTGATGTGATGGAGAGACAGAGAATGGGGAAAACCACTGGCAGTCAGAGAAGTGCTGTGTGAGTGGTGAGTGGACCTGCACCCACATTTCCTCACCACCAGCCTCCTTAGCCATTGATGATCCAGTCCATTTCCTTTACTCTTATGAAATCTCTTTCTGAAGGGACACTGATGGCCTCTTCTGTGCACATCTCTTTTTGGCCCTTTCCAGGTACTCACTCAGAAGTTGTTATTGAGGCCCCATTTTGCCCCCAAACTCTGTAGTGGTCACTGTGGCTACCGTAGTAAAAGCAGGAAGGCCTGCCCATTGCCCTCATGGTATACAAAGGCTAACAGTGAAACTAGGCCTGTAACAATGAAGCTTAAGGTCTATGAAGGCGGGAGTTGCAGTCATTATGGGAGACCACAGCAGGGGCATCTCATCTAGTCTGGGGATGACTGAGTGAGGTATGGGACAGGGAGGACAGGGGAAGCACCGTGGGAATTAGCCAGGCCAAGAAGAGAACATATTCCAGGCAGTGGACACTGGAGGTGCGACAGAGCTCAGCAGGTGGTAGGAGCAGAAATGGTTCAGCCAGAGGTAAATAAGACAGGAAGTCATTTCCTCTCCATTATTATTATTATTTTTAAAGATTTTAGTTATTCATGAGAGAGACAGAGAGGCAGAGACACAGGCAGAGGGAGAAGCAGGCTCCTCGTAGGGAGCCCCATGCAGGACTTGATCCTGGTACCCTGAGCCAAAGGCAGATGCTCAACCGCTGAGCCACCCAGGTGCCCCGCCTCCGCATTATTAAACCATTCTGCTTACATGGTCCCTAGCAGTCTTCTTTCAGTTTTATTCCTTCCCTTCCAAATAACTTTCTGCTTAATAATTTATTGAGTTTTTTAAAACAATATTTTATTAAAATGTAAATGCTTGTGAAAATTGATGACAAATAGCTAAAGAAAATTAAAATGAAAATCAATTCCCTCAACATATTGGTCTGTGTCCTCCTAATAGTTTTTCCTATGCCATCTCCCTGCCTCTGCCTCTTTTGGAGGGGATGGAATTCAGTTTTATGTCCTATTTTATTTGGGGGAAGAGCTTTTTACTTTACATCCTCTGTTGATGGGTACAAGTTTGTTTGTTTGTTTGTTTTTTCTATGTTTGGGATGCTAGATATAGTTACGATTATCTTTATACATAAACCTTTGTTTACATCGTGGATTATTGTGAGATTCCTGAAGGCAGATTTGTCAGGTAAAAGCAAAGAAGCATTTCTGAAGCTCTCAGTGCTGATGGCCAAGTTGCCCTCCAGAAAGATACTGTTCATTACACCCCGGTAGCAGCGAGTGAGTGTTTTGTGCCACCACACACCCTTGCTGGCATGGCACGTCACTGTTTTATTCGTTGTTGGTACTTCATGGGTTAAAAATAAACTCATTGCTTGAATTTATGTTACTTTGACTCACATTTCTAAGTTGATTTTTTGGGGCCAATTTATGCTTTTCATGTAAATTTTTTAAACATTATTTACCCATTTACTTCACTGGCTTATTAGTGCTTTCCTTGCTGACTTAAAAAGTCCTTAATTGATTAAATTGAATCTGTGAATCTTGAGATTTTATAGGCTAACAGTCCTCTCATTTTGCCAGTTAAAAACTTTTAATACTTGTTTGTAATTTGTATATAGTCACAATTTAAAAACATTTTTTCAGCACGTGCTATTTGAGCTATAAAAACAACATGAATGGTGTCTTCAGAATCTTGCGGGGTCTTATTCCCACCTCGCCTCACCTGGAAACAGGACCCATGGTCTGGGACCATTATTAATCCTATCAAATTATCTCTCCCTAACTTCTTTCAGGCTGTTAGGGCTCCTCTTTCTCATGAAATCTCACCATTTCCACTTGGCTCTCCTCCAGTTTTGTCTCCACAGGAAACCAGAATGATTGTTTAAAATTCTACTTCAAATGCTTCAATGGCTTCCTGGTGTAATCAGAACACATTTCCAGCCCCTCAACATGGTTAATGTGGTCTTCTCCCTGGGCTGGTCTTGTTTTCCTCTCCCTCCTCATCTTGTGCCATCCTGTCCCTGGCTCACCAAATTCCAGACCCAGAGGCCTTCTGTCTGCTGTAGAACTCATGTTCTGGATTGTTCTTCCCTGGAGTTTTGAGCTGCCCTCGTGCTGACAAACACCACATAAATGGCACTGTACCAAATGAGGTCTTTGCTGACCTCCTAGCCTATTGTTCTTTCTCACAAAACCTAGCTACTTTTCCTTCATGGGATTTCTCATTTATAATGGACATTTTTGTGGTTATCTGTTTAATATCTGTCTCCCTTACCTCTAGACTCAACTCTGTTTTATTTGCTGTATATGACCAGAGACAAGGATGAGAGGGAAGCAGGGGAAAGGGTTCCACTCTTTTCCCCAATTCAGTTCCGCTTACCCTCTCATTAGAAAAATTCCTCCCAGATACTAAGAAAAGCTTGCCAATGGTAGCTTTTGAAAAGGGGCACTTGGCCCAACCTCCTAAAGGAGGGCTTTGTAGAGGAAGTGATGTGAACCAAGTGAACCAAGTCCCACAGGAAGAGGCAGACATGGGGAAAGGCATTCTTGACGGAGCACGTGTGCAGCGCCTGTGAGGTGAGAACACAGCTCATTTGAGGAAACCGAGGGACAAAAAGCCTTCACCTTTCCAGAGGAATTATCCTTCACTTTACTCAGCAAAAGCCTGTCTCCTTGCCTTATGCCAAAAGTCATACACATAGGTGCTCAATAAATATTAGATGATCAGATGAATGGTATGTGACCTGCCTTCATTAGGGCAACTCCCTTCTCATAGAAAGCTCTTTTTCTCTCTACAAGTCTGAATTCCATCAAGACCTGGCTAGAGACACACCTCCCTGAAGCTCTTCTTACCCACAGTGACCTTTACTTGCTCTGAATTTTGTCTTTTACCATTCTCAAATTGTTTTCTTTCTAATCTTAACAGGTAAACATCAAGGCCTCAAGGGTAGGGACCCATCCCCTTTTCTGCCACTAAAAATTTTTTTTATTCTGTTTTGTTTTGGTATATCCACATACCCTATAGAGCAGATGTTTACTTTCAATGGAAGGAAGGAGGGAGGGAAGCCTAAGAGGATAGCTGTCCTCATGGAGTATTTGGCTTAGAACTGACCTCTACACTCGCCCTTTTCCCTCCTATCTATCTATCATCTATCTATCTATCTATCATCTATCTATCATCTATCTATCATCTATCTATCTCTTTTAAAGCTAAATAACTTCCTGGATTAATAAATGAGATTTTACTCCAATGCTTCAAAATTCAGCAAAAGGTAAATAGCTTACCAGGACTTCACAGTCTGTAACCAAAGGCATTAATTTTCACCTTCTCTTTTCTAGAACAAATGAGATACTGTAATTCCTTCTGATGCAGTGTAGCAAGTCAGATGCTAAAATAGCACCAGCTGCTTTTCATACACAAACACCACTGTTATCTCTACCTTAATATTTCTGCATCTTGAAGAATCTCCCAATCCTTCCTCTTCTTTAAATCCCCATCCCTGTCCTCTGGTCTGCTCTAATCTGCCATCTCTTGCAAACACTTCCAATTTGTCTTCCTTCACCTACTCTTGCCGTTCCTAGTACATTCTACTAAAGACAGCCAGGGAGAGCCATGCTATTCATGGCATTTTCCTAAAATCCTCTGGTTTGCTGCCTTTGCAGATAGCATAACGACCAGCACCTACAAGACTTGGCATAGTTGGGGGCCAAACCACTTTGCCAGCTTCATTGACCAAGTTCTGTCATTCTTATGGTTCTAGTGGGCTCCAGCCATAAGGACCTTTCTTTAACGGCTCACACATATGTTGCTTCTTCTAGCTCCAGGATTTCTGTCCATGCTCTCCCTCCTCAGCTTCAGCTATTTATTTCCTAAGGAAGCGAGCCTTGATCCGCACAAGACAACACAACGTGCCCCCTTCCATTATATACACATGCTCAGGACCATATGCTTTTACTTCACAGCACTTGTTACATTTACAGTTATGTATTTGTTCATATAATTACTTGTATAGCACCTTGTGTTCCCAACCAGTCTAAAAACTCTATAAAGACAAGAACTCTGTTTTGCTCTTTTGTATCTAAATAGTACCTGGCATATAGTAGGCATTTAATAAATACTTGACAAATGAATGCCATCTGCAGTAGATGTTAATAAGATAGATGTCTTTTTTCGGTTTTTTTCTTCCTTCCTTCCTTCCTTCCCTCCTTCCTTCCTCCTTCCTTCCTTCCTTCCTTCTCTCTCCTCTTCCTTCCTTCCTTCCTTCCTTCTTTGTTTCTTTCTTTCTGTCTAGCAAAGCCAAAAATCCAATGATTTGAATTCTAGGGAAAGGGGAAATTAGGCTGGGAATTCCTCTTCAGATAAAAGATGACAAATTAGATTTATCCATATCCTTATTTCCTATAAATATACATAAATTGCTGGTACACTAATCACATTTTCCCCCAAACAACCTACAGCAATTCAATAAGCTCTTACTTAAATGATCTGGGCCTGCTCATGGGGTTTTGTTTTGTGAATAACACACTTTATTTTTACCAATGAAGAAATAATCTGGACATTTAAAACTTCCTGCAACTTAGGAGGGGAAATTATTTGGGATAAAAAGCAAGGAAAGACACAATATTTTAGTTTGTAAAATTGGTTTATTTACAATTTGGTGTTTTAAAATCGTATTTGGAATTTTAATTTTTATATATTTGCCTGGTAGGCATTCTGTGTTTTATTCAGTATGGAGGCAAAGAATAGGAAACCTGAGTTAAGTTTGAATTTAAGTTTGAATTTACTGACTGCTGCTACAGTCAGTAAAATTTAACTTTTAACCCCTGAGAATTATCAGTCAAAAATATTTGCATACATTCAAATGTAAAAAGCCTATTTTAAGAACAGAAAATAATAAAGCTACTATAATTTATCAACCTCCTCAAATATGGCAATATTAGGAGTCCCTCTTTCAGTTAACCAACAGGTGCATGCACAATGCATGTTAGTTAT
Source organism: Vulpes vulpes (assembly GCF_048418805.1). Lineage (NCBI taxonomy): Eukaryota > Metazoa > Chordata > Mammalia > Carnivora > Canidae > Vulpes > Vulpes vulpes. Next base: position 640,780 of record NW_027325811.1, read on the forward strand.
TAGGTGCACCTAAGGAGACTAAGATGCTGTAGACTTCCATTTGTTGTTTTTTGTGTAGCTTCTCCTAAGAAATATTCCTAGGAACTGATACACAATTTATTCAAGTAATATCAATGCTCACCACTAGCTCAAATCCTCCCTCCCCTCCCCACTTTCTAAATTTTTGTATGTGATAAATAGCTGGGGATTTTTTACTATCCAAGACCAGAATTCTTTATCAGATTGCAACCTGAGGCCCAAACTGTTTTTGTAAAGTCACGTTGGAACAAGTCACTTTAGTTAATTATAGCTTACAGGAATGTATAAGCCTGAACTGATGTTCATACACTGCCATGAGACCTGTGAAGTCTTCTTTGGAAGGAGCAGTGCTCTGGAAACATATCAGACTTATACCTTGCTGCTCCCTCCTTACATAGATGACTACCTAATACTCCTAAAATGTCAGCTTTCTTTGGAGGAGTAAATATAAATTCATTAGTCTGCTCATTAGACTTCCTTGAGAAGCAAAGGAATGGCAATTATGCCCTCCCCAATATATAGGAAATGTAGCACAGATAGTAAGGATGTGACCACAGCAAAACAGTAGGTCAAAGTCAAACCAAATGAAACCAAAGCTTTTGCAGTAAGATGGGAGTTTTCTTATGTATGTGCAACACAGTGGCAGTCATTTTTCATTCTGGACGGTGGTAAGCATCACTAATGACAAGTGTTTATTTGCCTAATGACTAAAACAAAACAAAAACCACAATGTAATCCAAACTTCTTAAAGACAACAATGAAACAAAGTCACAAGTACCCTTTCTTCAAATGTCTCTTAATGCTCTTTCCAAAACAGAAAATAAATGATTTTCCCTTTTTCTGAAACACCAATACCAAGCCAACTAAGAACACCCTGGAGTGCTAGTTTGAAGGCAACTTTGAAGTTCCAGAAATAGTTAATTGCATAGGTGTTGATCCCCAAACCAAAACGATTACAGAAATTCAAACAATATGGTATTAATCAATTTAAGAAAGAGATTTGGAAAGATCTGATAAAAGAGAATGAGTGGGAACTATAATCTTCTCTGAGTACATCAGATCTGGACATTCTATTTTAAGTTTAAATTGCTGCTTCAGCATCCAGCTTTCAATTTTATATGTAATGCACATCTCAAGTTTGTTTGTTTTTTTTTTCCTAAATATATTGGGTTTCTTGGGTTTCTTGGTTAGTTGGTCAGTGGGTATTTTTTCACTGGGTAAAAGCTCTGATTAGCAAGAGAAGCAGTAATAGGGGATCATGGCATATGATATGATAAGACCAAGTCTGGGTTTGGAAACACCTAGGGTATTCCTTGTTTCAGCAAATCCCATTTCTGCTGCAGGAAGCCACACTAAGTTTTTTGGCTGTTGGTGGCAGGAGGGGTGTAAATAAAAATCTGAGGTAGTTCTTTCCACAAGAGGGAAATATTTGTCTACATAATATCCCCGCAATGTCTGACAAATTACTAGAGCATCTGCTTGCTGTCATCTGTAAGCAAACTCTTCACTTGGTAGTAACTGAACTTGACACATCACGAGCTAGTTGCAGTTTACAGGCCCTATTTTCTGATCCAGACATGGGAAATAGAGACATTAAACTGCCCCTCCCCCGCAAAAAAAAAAAAAAAAAAAAAGCCATGAACCATAGAGACCACCAAGTACAAGAATTGCAAAGGCATAAGCTATAAGAAGCATATAAGGGAGCCGGTGAGAGCACATAAGGAGTAATTTGCCAGAACTTGGGCACAGAAAAGGATAGCCTGGTGGGGGATAATTTATAGGATCTGCTTCCACAGCTGGTCACCTCGAAGGTTAAAAAAAAAAGAAAAAAAAAAGATTTGAAGTTCTAGCAGGATATAGAACACAGCCACAGAGTCCATATAAAGGACAATAAACACAGAACTATATTACAGTTTAAAGAATAGGATATCCTAAGAAAAGCAAGAGTTGCCTGCTAAAACTTTAGTCTTTCTTACTTAGAATCTGCACATTTACGCTGAACTAATAAAAAAAAAAAAAAAGTCAATTGTAGCTGACAATGTTTGCCTTCTAAACAACTCTCTCCAGGCTACCAGACCAAGAATACCACCGGAAATAGATCAGGAGTTAAATTATAGTTAGAAAAGGGGAGAAAAGTAAGGTAGGACATTAAATTTTTATTCTGAAATTATCTCTGGCCACGACAATAAAATGTTAACAAATATTCACTGAACAGTCTTACTCCTGTCTTCAGCTGTACAATACATACAGTATCATAGAACTGGCCACTAGGATTAAAATCCACCAGAACATATTTCATGTTAAGTGGCGACAGCAGCATCTCACAGAAATGTTTACATACATATATACACAGTCCACATTCAACCATTTTCACATATTTTCAGTACACACAGTTGCAGCATATTACAGTCACGTGTCTAAGTTGTTGCTCGATAAAAACCCAAGCCACTGCCTAGACATAACTGTAGCAGTTGAGCTGAGTATAATTACAATTAATTTTATCTATGTCCATAGCAGAGAGATGTACAAGCCCCTAAGAAACAGAGTTGACAAATACTTTTTTTTTTTTTTAATGCTACCACAGCATTATGTTGGGCGATATTAAAACCTTTACCAACCAAATCAGTTTTTTTTAAAAAGTCTTCTGCTTACCAGAAATACTCTTGATGAAAAAAATTACAAAAATGAATGCTCTTTTAAAATAATTCACACTTTTAAGATTCCAATATGGCCCAATGCTACTGATGCCTGAAGTGTTGCCTAACCTCCCGATGGAGTCCTTTAACACGACTCCAAACCACCCATTAAGTTTAAAAGTGGCTTAAGTGCCTTGCACCCAAATTGTAAAAATCCCTGGCCATCCGTACTAGAGCCAGGCACATAGAAAAGGAATGCACTTTGGTTCATACCAAATGCCCTGGGATTAATCACACTATAAAATTAAATGGTTTGAGGTAAATTTTTACAAATACAGTTGATTTTTGTCTAGTGTTAGCATAACAAAAAAATATCATTTAAAAAATCAGTCTGATGATAAGATACAACAAAGATCGTCTTTAACCCCTTAAACATAGGAATTTCCGGTGTAACTAACCAGTGGTTACCTTTTTCAATGCCTGATGATGATTTACGCCTTGTGGTTTCTATTAAGGCCTGTAAGTCACTAGATATTTAAGACAGATGTATCTTTGCAGAGGTGGGTTCCATCCTTACTGCCTGGTATTCAAAGAGTTAAAGAGGCCAAAAAATGCATGCCCTACAACATGGCATTCAGAACAAAAGGCACATTGTTAATTAACACTGAGGGCACAATTTCTCCTCTCCTGTCGATCTGCACTGTCCTGCAGCACGGTGCTGTTCCACTGCTGGAGCAACGCACTCAAGTGGTCATGTGCGCTGTGGAGGTGCAAGAAACGGAGCCAGATGAGACTGCAACCAAAGACAAGACACTGTGCTATTCTGAAATCTGAAAACAGCTCAGACATCCCTAGACAATGGTAACCTGTGAGACCAAGGACTGTTTCCAAGCCAACTCCTAGTAGCCTATTAGAGCCCTTCATTTATTTAAGATCACAGAGATGCAACTTTTTTTTTTTTTTGGACATTATAATTAAGCTGGATTTTTTTTTTTTTTTAAAGCAGCCCTATCACTAAACACTGAACATGGTGGCTCTTGTGAATGAAGTAAATTTCACTGTATTTCGGGGGTGGGGGTGCATAGTGCTGCACATCATAGTTTGGCTTAAAAGTTTCCGGTTACATTTGTGAATATAGTCACAAATGCACTATTGGCATCTTAAGAACCAGTTTTATGTGGTGGGGGAAAGACAAGCAGTATTAGTCCACTTATAAATTTTCACATGTATTTTAAAGGGAAATTTCTATTAATGGCAGGCTCAGGTTCATATAAACCTAAATGTGAAAATGAGGATGGATATGGAAGAGGAGCATCGCAAGGGAAAAACAGCCTTTATGGGTTTATTTTAATGACCTAAAGAAGCTAACCATCATTCAGAGGCTTATGGTTTTACAAAGCCACCATACTGAGTCTTCTACTTCTTATGCCTTCAAGTCACAATTTTAATAATAAATACACAATCTTTAAATTCTATAAGCCACTGATTGGGGTATCGTCACATGAGCATCATTTTAAAAAGCAAGTTACTAACATATTATTGCACTTCCACAGATTACAAAGAAATGTGTACAATATGCTAAAGAATTTGACTAGGGGAAAGCAGCTATAATTTCTAAACACAGAAGTACAAATTAATTTATCAGTGACACCCTTAAATAGTAAAGCAAATATCAACATCACTATCTTACTAATAAGCTAATCTTATTACTGTTTTTTGGCAAATATCTGTAATAGTTCCTGAGCATTTTTCTCCACCAACTGACAAAGCCTCAAGATAAGTGTTTTGTTCCAAAAACTACTTTTTTTTTCTTTTCTTCTTTAAAGTAAGAGAAACCGTAGGACTAATGTTAAAAGAACTTAACCGGAAACTTTCTTGGCCTCGCTGGGGACCATGCTTTAAGTACTTGTAAATCAATTTACAGGCAATACAATAGTGTCTGTGCATATAAAAGAGTATTTATCCTAATTTATACTACCCAAAACCTATTATCCAAACAGGCAAAATCTTTCTATATTAAATTGCACATACTAAAAAAATTTCTTCCACGTGCCTTGAAATTGATAAATATCACTGCTCATACATTAGTGATAAAATACTGAATTTTTCACTTTGAAAATAATTATTATTCAGAGACGAAAATATTCTTTTACCTAACTCTCAGTTACTTTCCCAGGTAAAGTGTCATTCCCACAAAAACAATCAGTGCAATCCAAAAGAAAGTAAAACAGAGGAATGCAATTTGTGATTTTTCTAATGATGCAAGAAAGTCAAACCATTTAACTTGAGATTGAACTTTTCCTCCTTTACATTGGTTGTTAAAACAGGTCTCCTTGAACAGTCACAATGACTTCTGTTCAGCAAGAGGATTTTCAGCCTTCTTTCTTTTTAAAGAAAGAGTTGATGCTTTCCCAGGCTAAGAGAACCTTACAGTGACACCTGCAAAGTGTGAACTCACTTTAATTTGCTAGACCTTTGGAACTGTGGAAATCCCCACCTTAAGTAGCCAGGCTGCTGTTCTTTTTTAAACTGGGATATGAAACAATGGTCAAAAATCACAGCTGAAATGTCTCTCTTCTGTATTAACAGTCTGGGATATATATTTGAAGGGGGAAAAAAAAAACACCTAAATGCAAGCAACAGATGTGTGGTAAAAGAGGAACAGAGAGGAGAAAAGCAAAGAGGAGAAACAGTTCATGGAATACATTTCTATATTTAGGTGCAAAACCAAGTCCGTGATCTGAGGCTTCTTTACAAAACAGCTTGCTGATCATATTAGAGAATGTGAAGGAACACATACGTTTCCATTTATCCACCCAGGTGTGCTTGGCCAGCTTTTAGAAAGTCAGAGTGCTTAGTGGGCATTTGAACTTGGGGATGTCGTGTCTGTTTGACCACTGGTTTAGGGAACATGCTACACCTGTGTGTGAACCTGGAGCATCGGTGGGGCTGAGGGGGGGAGGGGACCTTCACCTCGGGGGAGGGGGGGAATATAATATGAACCATAAAAACAGTGAATGTCTTTGACACCAATCTGTAAATGCGCAGCAGTCACGAAGTAATCAATGGCCTGCCACTGATGTTTATTACTCTGCCACACTAGATACAGTAAGGCTCATCATACTTTTAGAACACAAAAACAGTTTCAGGAAGTATAAAAACTTAAAGCATTGTCCCCATGTATTTTATAAAAACAAAATGAACAACTTTCTTACATTAAAATAAGTGCTGAAAAGATACAAATGAGTTGAGTTATTGAGCAAATAAAAACAGGTCTGAGCTACTCCTTTTCAACCCAGTAAGGCTCAGCAACGTCGTATCTTTCAGATTACCAGCATCAGGGGACTCAGCTCAGCTGACAAGTTTTGGCAACACTGTCCTCTGCTGAATATTCCCATTGGCATCTGTCATCTGTGCCAAATTAGTCCTCAGTTTGGAAGCTGAGCTGGAAGGTGGAGGTAACTTGGAAATGGATGTGATAGCACCAGTGCTCTCGGTTATCCTTTTCACGGACGTCTTCTCCCCTGTCGGAGGCTTTGGCAGCCGCCTCCGCAACCAGGGATGCCGTAAAGCCTGGCCAGGGGTCATGCGAACCGCAGGATCCCATTCTAAACACTGTTTTAAGAAGTCCAGGAAAAGGGGATCGTCACACCCCTTCAGTGCATTCCCCCACTCCCGGCTCTCTGGTGGGCCCCTCAGTTTCCCCCTCCGGGAACGGCCTCCATTGAGAACCACAGAGCCGTCTGAGAGTGTCGTGACAGTGCAGTAACGGGGATAACCCTTGGAGCTCACAAAATTTTTGGCTCGTTTGGACGCATCCAGCAGTTTCTGGGAGGGCATGCCCAATAGTTCAATCATACAAGCCAGCTGGTCCCCTTCGTCTTCCCCAGGCAAGAGCGGGTAACCAGTCAGGAGCTCGGCTAAAATGCAACCCAGGCTCCACATATCGATGGGCATGCCGTACCTGGCGCCCAGGATCACTTCCGGAGCCCGGTAGAAACGGGACTGAATGTACGTGTAGACGCGCTGATGCTCGTAACAACTGGAGCCAAAATCGATCACTTTAATACCACTTCTACCCTGCTGCTTTAATAAAATGTTCTCAGGCTTAAGGTCACAGTGAATTATTCTGTTCTTGTGCAAAGCATCCAAGCACTGCAGAATGGAGTGGGCAAACTTGCGAACCAAAGGCAGGCTGAAGCCCTGGAACTTATTCTTCTTGATGAGCTCGTAGAGGTTCATGCTCAGCAGCTCGAACGTCATGCAGATGTGGTTCCGGAAGGTGAAGTTCTCCAGCATGTGGATGACGTTCATGGTGTTGTCCTTGTCCTGCTTCCGCAGGTGCTCCAGGATCCGGATCTCCTCTGCCGCCTGCCGGTGGAACCGCTTCTCATTCCGCACCATCTTCAGGGCCACGTGCTGGTGGACTTTGTGGTCGTAGGCCTTGACCACCTGCCCAAAGCTGCCCTTCCCAATGACCTTGAGGACCTCGTACCTGTAAGCCACGTGATCGTGGGGCACCTGCACGTAGGATCCCTGGTCATCGTCGTAGCCCCCGTTGTTGGGCCCGCCTGTCATGCCCTGGCGCTTCTTTGCATTTGGACCCAAGAAATATATTTCAGGGTAGCTGAAAATCTCGTGGTGTTCAAAGGTGGTTAGTTTTTGCATGTATTGCTTCATTGCTTGTTCGGGTGTCATGGGGGTGGCTTTCACCTTCCCCATGCCTTCCATAGACTTCAGAGACGTGGAGCTCCCCTGCCGTCTGTGGATGCTCTCCAGCTGCCGCTCGGGCACCACCGGCAATCCCGCTTTACCCACTGTTGTAAGCCCATTTGGTTGTGTCGTGAGCACTGTCCGCTTGTTACTATTATCCTCAAACAGCTGCTGAACCTGGATCTGTCCGTGGCTGTGGCTGCCGACGTGTAAGTGATCATTCATTGTGTGCTTACTGCCGCCAAGCTGGAATTCAGAAAGCAAACGTGAATAGGATGGAAGAGGTGTGTCTGTTCACATGGGCTATATTATGGGTCGGCCCCCGCCCCACCTTTACAAAATCCGGTTTGTTTGAATCTCCAGTCAGAGTCAGTTGCTCTAAATGGAAAGAGCTGTATACCCAGGAGGGACCTCACAAACACCCTGATGGGGAGAGTGGACAGGACGCCGACAACCTCTGATAAAGGAAAAAGATTACACGACTTGGTAAGGATACGAAACTTGGGATCCAGAAAAAAAAAGACCCCACGAGCGCTTACACCTAACAGACAAGCAGTTTGCTGTACATATCCAGGATCTTCCGAGCAGTTCCCTACGGAGGCGGAGAGCGTCTCTGTGCCTTGTTCGCTAGCCTCTACCTAAGATTCAGCACAGGGCCTGGCACAGCACAGGTGTTCCACTCAACCCACACAGCACCCAGTGAAACAGGATGCAGAGAGCATGAACAGGTAGTCCGTGCGCTGGCTCCCCCTCCTCCGGAATGTAGCCTCCTTCCCACCGCAGTTAGTAGCTTCTTCGTTACCCCGAGGGCAGGGACCACGTCTGTCTTGTTTACTACCCTTCCTCCAACGTCTAGCTGCTCTGTGTGGAAACACTAGCATCTTCATTCTCCTCGGTCTCCTCTACTCCTTGGAAAACTGACCACACCTAGGAAAGAATGTATGAACCGCTGGCAAAAAAAAAAAAAAGTCTGCACTTTCAGGCTTGAAAGATTCCCATGTAGATACACACTGTAGCATCCTGTAAATCCCTAATCTATTTTTAAAAATGTCTGGGCTTCATTGACTGTGATGACCATTTAAGGCCATTCGGCGCAACAAACCAACCACCACAGTTTGGGGCCTTCCTTTGGTCAATGGCTCAGCTCTCTCCACAGTGTATTTCTGTGGGCTGCTGGGATACCCGGCTTTCCAACAAGGAACACAAAGTAGCGACTTCTATTTCAGGCACACATGCCATCCCTTGAACATTCCTGTCTAAACAAAACTGATGGTGCAAGCCAAGGGGCCCCCGGCCTTCCACTGAGAATCTGCTGGGGATTTCTTTCAAGTATTATTATTGCAAAGATGTGAGGGAGGGGCGAGCGCTGGCAGCCAGGATCCCCTCTCAGTTCGGAATCCTCGCCAGCCTTAGACAACCACCCCACAAGTCTTAATGCATCCTGCTGGGTGATTTTTATATAAAACCTTAACGATCAATTCCTCACCTCCAGCCCATCTTATCCGCTCAACCAGTATCAGCTAAGGTCTAGCCACGCAAATGGTAGCATCCCTGCCCTTGAGAAGCTTATAACCGATTAGCTGAAATCTTTGGCCGTCGCTATTTTTTCTCTTCTCCCTTTCTGAAGCCCAGCTTCGGGGCTCTATGTCCTACCCAAAGAGTAGAAGCAGTTTGTATGTGTAAATCCAGCAACTCCGGGAGTGGTGTGGAATCACCTCGATTCCAAAATGAAATTTCTCAGTAGTAGACCAAGACCTTTGAATTTTCTTTAACTGACATGCTGCCCACACAGTGATTATTTGAGGAGTGAGTTTTCTCTCTGCTTGCTTCTGAAACAAAGCAGAAGACAGTACAGTCCCCGGGCTCGTCTGAAGTGTGATTTCATAGATAGAGGGATTTTACTTCTCAGACTTCTAGTCAAACCCTTTTATTAAAGTCACAGATGATAATGATGCTAAGTGAACTTGTGTCAGGGCAGCTGGACAGGTTATTTTATCCCCATTCTAAGGCAAAAGCAGAACAATCTATAAAAATGGGATCAGGAAGTCCATGAGTATATATATAAAAGTAGTACAGGCTTGTCCACTGCTTTTGTTCCCAAGCCCGCTCTCTGCACCCCGCCCTCCCCACTGTGGTCTTTCAAGCACCAGGAAATACAAGGACCTGAAATTCGAAATATAGCTCACGTAGAGAACCATTCTCTTCGGGGTGGAAAGAAGTGATTCAGAAGAAAAACCTACATTACCAGTATGCACAGTACAAAAAGCAGGAGGCTTCACTAGGGACAAGATTAACCTCGGGGCTTTAGCAACTCCTAAAAAGACAGCAAAGCAAAACTTTCTGAGCATCCGAAATTCACTCCAGTTTCAGCAACGGCAATCTTCATGTTGTGCACGATTTAAAATATAACACACAAGTTTATCGACCAACACCGAAGAGAGTTCGACAATTAACTGGATCACCTCCCGTCTCTCCAACCGCCTCCTCTGGGTCTTCTCAGAGGTCTCAAGGTCTCAACTATTAGTAGGTGAACTAACCTACCCTTGGGTGGCTTCAGGGGTTCCCCAGGGTTCAATCCTCAACTCTCTTGGCTTCTCGCCTCCCGTAATTCTCCCCGGCCGATCCTGACCACAGCCGGGGCTTCAGCAACCACCCAAGGGCTGGTATCTGCTGCATCTGCCACCTGCAGCTGGGGCCCGCCCGACCTAGGCTGAGTCGGGGACTCTCGTGACCAACTATAGACCCGTGGCCTTTCCCACAAGCAATTCAAACTGAACTCCTGATCTTCCTACCACAACCATTTCCTCCTCCCATACCCTCAATTTCTGAGAAACAAGAGGCTTCACCTCCACGTTATCACTCAAGCTTTACATCTGGAAATCCTTCTCAACGTCTCCCTCACCTCCTGAGTCCCCGCTAGGCCCTGTCCTCTCTCTCCATCCTACTCCTGCTCCACTGACCGGGCCTCACAGCCCACTCCTGTTGGGCTAGAATTTCCTTCTCAGGCTAGAATTCCTAAAATCTCTTCTCTCCAAAGTACTTCTAGAATGGTCATCGAGAAGTGTCAGTCTGACGGTGACCTCACTTCCGCTCAAGTCCTACAGCTATACCCCGTTTCCATAGACAGTAGAAGAATTTACAGGCCAGGACACCAGGTCCTAAAGTGTAGCACATGAATGACCTGAGGCCTTCCTTACAATGTCGTCTACCATTGCCACAATTCTCTCTGAGAGTAACAAAGCTGGGTTCCCCAAGACATGCGGCAACACCATGCTCCTTTACGCACCTCTCCTTTTTAAGTAACTGTTACAAGTCGAGGCATTTTCCGTTAGACACACAGGTAATGAATCCCAGCTCTATCACTTACTAAATGTGTGACCTTGGGCAATTTACTTAATCTCTCTGAACCTCAGTATGCTTGGCTGTCAAAAGAAGGCAACAGAGTTTCTCATGAGGACTATTTGGGTTAAGTAAGGCAAAATGTATAAAGTGCTTAGTGAAAAAGAGCTATTATTATCCTTTCCAAAAGCTGCTGGGAATCTCCTCCCGAACCATGTCTACACAGTAAACTCCTTCTCAGCCTTCGATGTCCAGTTCAACTCTCATCTCTTCCATGAAACACAGGAAAGGCCCCTTTCCTCCCTTGTGCTTGTAGCCCACCGACCGAGCGTTAACATCTACTTCATCTTCCCCTAAGTGCTGTAACACTTGAGGTACCCACCTGGCTGTGAGCAATACCAGGGCGGGGTCACCTCTTAATCTTTGTAAGTCCCTATTATCACAAACCCAAACATGCAGTAAGCACTCAGTAACTATCTGCGGAACGGAAGAACAGGTGTCAATAAATCCTTGCTAACTGATACCTCTCTGAGTTCTGCTTGGGAACTACCTTTGCACCTTCACAAGAAAACACGAACTTAATGCCCAGGGAACTGGGAATCGTCCCCAGTGATCCAAGTCACAAGATGGTAGGCTTGCAGTGCATCAGCAGAGACTTTAAAGGCAAATGAGAGCCAGTAAAAAAGTACCGGGAGCAGAGGCATCAACTAAACCCCTGAAAGCCATGGATGGCATCTTAAAAACTCTCCAGATGTTAAGGGGATTCAGTTGAGAGGCTTTAGTAAGGAAGGCCTTTGATCTCAAGCACTGCAGACTCCTAAAATCATGAAATTCTGAAGCACAATTAACTGATGATAAAAAAAAGGGGGGGGGAGGGGGCAGCTCTAGAAGAGCCACCCTATTTCCAGAACACATTTGCCAGGCCTACGTAACGGTAAGGATATTAAAAACCTCTTGGAGTCTGACAACCTGGCTTATTCCTATTTGCCACTGCCTACCTAGCATGGCTGTCACATTTAAAAATATACACAGAACGAAGGCAATTGTTAGAAATGTACAATCTATGGGTTCAAACAGACCTACAAAAGCCTTCTCTGACCATGAAATCGTTTAGTATTAAAAATTATAGAAGGACAGTGGTCTAACCAGTTGGGTAGTTTAAATCTCTTCCAATCAGAAAGTGGAAAATAGCAGATACTTCATACTGTGCTAAGATTTCGGAGCATTTAAAAACTTCCCTGAAGTCATCTTAGAAATGCGGTATAGTGTTATGGGAACAGACCTGACTGTAAAAAGGCTGGATTTTAGCTGCTCCTCAAACAGTCTGTGTGACCATCAGTCAAATATCTACTTTTTCTTCAAAATATTACTATTTTAAAAATGAGAATACTCATTCTTTCTTAATCCTAATTATTTTATAAACGTAAAATGGTAACCGGAGACTGCTTTAGTCATCAGAACAGTTATGAAAGTGAGAGAATACTAACACTTGGGAATTTTTAAAAAAGTATATTATTATCCCACAATATCAAAAGAAAAAAAAACTATAGGAATCAAGACGGTTACTGGGTACACTCTTAGGACAAACAGAAATAAACAAAATGACTAAGTATACAATAATATATCCATGGAGACAGGGAACAAAAGGGCAATGGACGAAATAAATTCCAAAGTTCATAATCTTTATAAGCACATATTTACCCACCTACTATATCATGACCAGGGAAAATATGGGCAAGCTTCTGTGATAAGATCCCTTTTCTTATCCTCAATACCCATCCCTCGCTCCCATTCTAAAATTGCTCTTCCCAGATATAGCTGTGGAATTAAAAAAAAAAAAAACCTGAAAGACATACGGACGTACGGATCTGCAAAGGTTCCTGTATGTATAACGAAACGAACACAACTTCCTAGGCTTAGCGGTGTCAAGCAAGATGTTGAAGGTAGGCTCAGGAGGGCCTGGGCTTTCACTCCAGCCTTGATACGAAGTGGCTGGGGAGTCTTGACCAAACCAGTTAACCTGTCCGACTGCTACCTCATCTGTAAAATGAAGGAGTAGAACCAGATAAACACTGTGGTCTTTTTAAACTTTCCTGTTCTAGGAAATCTGCAATGTCGTACAAATCAAAGCCAAACCACAATAGAAAACGAACCTCACACTTTCAAAACCAAGCCTCCGATGACCAAAAGCATACTGGAATTTTAACTCTAAGCTCAAGACAGGTAAACCACTCCGATACCGCAGCGAAATACAAGCATCCATTCCTGGGAGTCCTGAGAAGGCCCCTCACATCTGTTCATTTCTGGGCCACCTCAAGCTGTTGCTCCAGTGCACACCTCCTGTTTTCTCTAATTTCATTACATATTTCTACGGGAAAAGGCTCTGATCTAGTAAAGCCCACTTTTTGAATCCAGGTGCAAACCAAGTACTTCTTTCCCAGGTCACACCAAGTCACGTGATTACATCCACACACCAGGATGGGGGTGGGGGTGTGGAAGCGGATGCTACCTTTCCAAATTGTCAGATGATTACAAACCAAACCAGAAACTCCTAAAAACCAATGGCAATTCCTCAACTAAAACGTCACTGTAACAGGAATATTCAGCCCTAACATATGGAATCCACCAGCCCACCGACAGATTCTCTTCCACCATCAATATGTAACACAGATCGGTTAACTTCTGTGTAGTGAATTCTTAGCCCCTGGTCACGTGGGGGAGGGGGGAGCGAGACGGGGGGGGGGGGGGTGGGGAGAGAAGAGAGGAAGGGAGAGAGAATGACTAACAACAAAATGTTTTCCTACACAACTTGTGCACATGGGTCCAGGTCTAAGGGGGGATACTGCACTGGGGCCATCCTTTCACAAACTGTTTATTAAAGAAGTTTCCACGGAACCCCTGACCCTCAGAGATGCTTCTCTGTAGACCAGAAATGGCCTTTTCTACAATAATTCAACTTGCACTAGGCACAGCCATATTCCCACCAACCATCCCTTACACAGAACCACCTTAGGCCGTTCTTCTGGAGGATCCAGTTGCCAAGTAGGACCTGGGGAAGCACGGCCTCCTCCCCAAGTGCGCACCTCCTCTAAGGGGCAGTCACCTTCCAAGGGCGATCTCTGCGAGCTGAGAAGAGGTACATGCCGAGGTCAGATCCAGCCGGCCAATCCGCAGCCACAGGTCCCACGGTGGGTGGTGGGCTCTCCACCCACCCGGGGACCGCAGCACCTGCCAGGTAGGTGCCCTTCCCTTCTCGCTTCCAAAGCAAAGGCGGCTCTTTCCTTTTGAATGATATCCAAGCAGGAGAATCCTACAGGGGTGGCTGGTTGTTTTGACTGCTGCTGTGGCTCTTATTTTTGTTCACGTTAATTACAATTTCTGCTGTGCTCAAACCTGTAGCACTCATAAAACATGCTTCCACACGCGGGGGACAATTGGCGGTGCTCCCCGCTGGCTGGAGCCGGGCCTGGGAGGCTCTTTGGGGGATCGATTTTCCGGGCAGGTCGGCCTGACTGTCCCCTAACACATATCTGTTCTATAAATACCCACTACCCAACGTGGGGGGGGTGGGTGGCGGCTGGGGGATGTTTATCCGGTCAGGGAAAGGAGCTCTGGGAAGCGAGGAGGGGGGAAAGAAGGAAAGCAGCGCGGAGGAAGTTCCGAGGAAGAGGAGCGCAGGGGTGGGCGGGCTCCGGAGGGGAAGCGAGGGGCCCAGGCCGCGAATCTCCCTTTGTGGCTGCAGCCCTGCGCCCGCCCGGGGTGCACCGGGTGGCGTCCGAGAGGCCAGGAGCCAGAGGCGTGGGGACCCTCGCGTCCCGGCGTCAGAGCCGCACAGCGCCGAGCCCGCGCCCGCGCCCCTCCGCGCCCCTCCGCGCCCCTCCCCGCCCCCGCGGCCTCCCGGGGGCTGGGTCTCACCGTGTGCGCCGCGGCCGCAGCGTTGCTGGCCCGGAGAGGCGGCAGGGCGATCGGGGAGGGCGGGCCGGTCCCCACTCCGCTCCGGGGGGCCCCCGCACCGAGCCCCGGGGAGGCCTGCAGCTGTCGCACGGCGCTGTCCCCTCCACGGCCTGGGAGCCACGCGCGGGAGGAGACAAAAGAGGGTCAGGGGAGGGAGAGCCACCGGACCCCGACGCCCCGCCCCACCCCTCGGGCGGCGAACCCCGCTCTCCCCCGGGAGGGGGCCGGACGCTGCAGCGGGCGAAGCGGGGGGACGGGGGCGCCCGGGCCCCGGGCGGGGTGCGGGCAGCTGCAAAGTTCGCGCGGGCGCCGGCGCGGGAGTTCGCGACCCCGCGGCGCGGCCGGACCGGGCGGGGAAGGGGCTCGCACCGCCTGCAAGGGCGCGGGGGCGCGGGGGGGGAGGGGGCGCGGGGGGGGGCAGGGGGCGCGGGGGGGCAGGGGGCGCGGGGCCCCCTCGGAGGCGCCCCGGGCCCGCGCGCAACAATGAGCGGGGCCGCGGCGAGGGCGCGCCGTCCTCCCGGGCCCCGCCGCCGCGCGCACTTCGCTCGAGGTCCCGCGGGCGCCCCGCCACGAGGGCAGGACCCGGGCGCGCGGGGGCCGCGGGGGCGGGGGGCGGGGGGCGGGGGGCGGCCCGGCCCTGCTTACCGGTCGGGTAGGCGGCGGGAGCGGCGGCCGAAGGTTTCCTGGTTAACATGGCCGCTGGAGCAGAAAATGCATTTCAGGGCCGCCGCCGCCGCCGCCGCCCGTCCTGCCGCTGCTCCTCCCGGCCGCCCCTCCGCGGCTCTCCGGCGCCTCCTCGCCGCCTCGCGTCCGCTACAGCCGGCCCCGCGCAGCCCGCTGCATCCCCGCCGCCCGGGCCCGCCGCCGCGAGCGCCCCGCTCTCCTCCTCGCCGCCGCCGCCGTCCTCTTCCTCGGGCGGCCGCAGCACCCCCCGGCCCGTGCACATGCCTCGCCCTCCCCTGCGCGCCGCGGGCCTCCCCGAGTCCCTCACATGGGGCGCGGGGGAGCGGGCTGCGCCGCCTGCACCGACTCGCTCGGGAGCCTCCCCCGGGCCCGCGCGCGCGCCCCCGCGCACACTCGCACTGGCGCCCGCGCGCCGCCCGGCCCGGGAGGACGGCGCCGCCCCCGCCCCGCCCCGCCCCCGCCCCCGCCGCAGGCCCCGCCCCCCTGCTGCAGGCCCCGCCTCCTGCAGGGCCCGGCCCCGCCGCCGGCGCAGGCCCCGCCCCCTCTGCTGCAGGCCCGGCCCCGCCGCCGGCGCAGGCCCCGCCCCCATGTCGCTGCAGGCCCCGCCCCCTCCGCTGCAGGCCCCGCCCGCCGCCGCCGCCGCAGGCCCCGCCCCCGGACCCACCCACCCCCACCCCCGCCCAGCCGGCCGCACGCGCTCACGCACACCCCACCCCCACCCGGCCACCCTCCGGAGTCCCTACCCCACCCAGTCATCTGCACGGCCACCCCTCCAGTCCCCGGAAAAGTCTGCAGTCTCCGCTCGGCCTCCGCCTCCCCCGGCGGCCCTCCGCGCGGCTGCCCGGCTCCCCGGCCCGCAGCCCCTGCAGCGCCCCCCCTCCCCCTCCCCCCTCCCCCTCCTCCCCGCCTCCCTCCCTCCGCCCAAACCGCCGCAGAGCCCCCTCCCGTTCCGCGGGTGCCCCCTACACACAGGCACGCCCGGCTCGCTGGGCCCGAGGGCTGCTCGCACACAATACGCGCCCCAGCCCGCCTCTGGTCCCAGGGGCTTAAGCACCCCCAGGTCCGCACTTGATCTGGGAAATTAACTTGGTGGTGCGAGGGTCACCTCGGCGAGCCCAGCCCGGGGAGCGCGGGCGACGGGGCTGCCTCCCCCTGCACCGCGGGCGCACACGCCCTCCGGGTTCACTGGCACCGAGGGTTGCAGAGGCGCCGGGGGTTGCTAGGCAAAAACAAACATCGCAGGCGCCTCCCCTGGGCGTCCCGCGGCCGCGGAGACACACCTGCCCGCCGCCGCCGCCGCCCGCGTCCCCGCGGGGGGGGCACCCTGGGCTCCGCGCGTCCCCCGAGGCCGGGCTCCCGCTCTCCCGGCCTCGCCCACGTGGGCGCGGTCCCTGCGGTCCCTGCGGTCCCTGCCCTCTCGCCGTCACGGCCTCTCTCCCTTGCGGGCTACAGACCTGCGCGCCCGTCCCGCACCTGCGTCCTGTCGAGTGTGTGGAACATCCTCTGCACGAAGGTCACGGGTTTGGGTCACTTCGGGCAAGGAGGAGCAAGCGCGGGGCTTCCTCCGGAAGAGGAGCTGCGGGTGTCTGAAGTTCTGGGGGACCTGGGTGCCCTATGCCCTGCCCCGCCTGACCTGCCGTGCCCCCGGCTGCACCCAGCATGCAGGCCTGAACCAGCGCAGACTCCACTTAGAAGGGGGCCACCTCCCGCGGAGCCCCGTCGCCCCTACCGTTTGCAGATTGTCATAGCAGCCTCCCAGAGGGAGCACCCTGGGCGGCATACAAGTGCCCCAAACCCTAGTGTTTCGAAGAAAGGCTGTGACCCGGCCTCCGGCCTTCGGGGGCTCCGCAGAGGCATCAAAGACAGTGGCTTTGGCAGAGGAAGCAAGTGGCGCGGAGGAGAATCTGGCCTGGTGCATGTGCCCGCAAAGACATCCTGTTAGCGCCTTCTCCTAACCAAGTAGAACATGGTGAAATGCTCAATCCGACAAGAGGCCTCTGGAGCAGTGATAACCGGGTCTGGCCCTGGCAAGAAACAGCCCCCTTAGCCTGCCGGCCCATCCAGATCCACCTGGGGAAAGAGCTGGTGTTCAGAATTATCTAAAAGAAAAGGGGCTGCTGAGTGGCAGAGGGGAAGCTGGAACCCATTCCCTGGCTCCCAGTCTAGTTGCACTCTGCTTTCCTCTACCTGACCACCTTGGATTGTTAAGAAACTCAAGACTTTTTCCTTCCTTCCTTCCTTCCTTCCTTCCTTCCTTCCTTCCTTCCTTCCTTCCTTCCTTCCTTTGAAGATTTTATTTATTTATTCACGAGGGACCCAGAGAGAGAGGTCGAGACACAGGCAGAGGGAGACTCAGGCTCCCAGCAGAAAGCCTGGTGCAGACTTGATCCCAAAATCCCAGGACCACGCCCTGGGCGAAAGGCAGAGGCTCAACCACTGAGCCACCCAGGTGCCCCTACTTCTTTCCTTTTCAAAACAATTATTTTCATACCGTATTCCTTTTTTTTTTTAAATGAATACCCCATGTAACTGATCTTCAAATAAAAAAATCTCAAGCAAAAAATTCAATTTTAATATAACCTGACACCCCTTTTGAGCTAAATCAAAGTCATTGTTGCTGTACTTCGATAGAAACGAAATATGGGGATCCCTGGGTGGCACAGTGGTTTGGCGCCTGCCTTTGGCCCAGGGCGCGATCCTGGAGACCCGGGATCGAATCCCACGTCGGGTTCCCAGTGCATGGAGCCTGCTTCTCCCTCTGCCTGTATCTCCTGCCTCTCTCCCTCTCTCTGTGTGACTATCATAAATAAAGAAAAATTAAAAATATATATTAAAAAAAAAGAAACAAAATATGGCACTGCTTTTTCATGAATAAGGGCAATGCTGGAAGTCATGGTTTGTAAAATCCAAATTACCAATATTAATCTATACACTAAACATGAGGAAAAGGAGCACCGACTTTTTTTTTTAAACAGACACACACACACACAAAATAAACAAAAGGACACAAAGAATCATTAACTTTAATCAAAGAAAGAAAAAGATACATGTTTGGGGAACTTTAACAGTATATTGCTTTAAAAAAAAACAGTATATTGCTTTATGACATGGCAAGTATAATTTCAATTTTATATTTTTTTTGTTGTTTTGTCTTAAGGAAAATTTAATATTAGCCTAATCTGGCTATTTTGATTATAAATGGCATACCTCTCAAAATTATATTCTCACTCAAAATGAGTATTTATAATTTCTTGGGTTTCTCTCATTCTGTTAAATATTGAGGACTTCAATATTTAATTTAAGTTAATTTAATATTTAATTTAATTCAGCCTGAATTAATGTCAAATACATGTCCAAATGCATTCCATGAGCTTTCAAGGAGAATGAACTGAGAACATGCTATGAGTTAGGACCCTCCAACTTTAGTATTTTAATGCATCATTATTAATCCCACTGGCTATTTACCTCTTTATAAAACTCTTTCACGAATATAATCATGTGTAATCCTCACGATTCAGTCTGACTGGGTTGTATGATGTTACTAGTAGCCTCCTCAGGGGGCTCCAGTCCATTAGTGAATGTCCACTCTTTGATTCTTACCTGTTGGAAAAACCCCATCGGTGTTGTATGTTTATAAAACCCAGACTCAGATAACAAATAGGTAGGCAGGATGTGGCCAGAGTAGAGAGAAGGAAGCTTTGGGGGACTCACAATAGAGCCTTGTGGAAGTTGAGTTTTCGCCGGGAAAAGTAGCGATCACAGGGAAATTGAAAATGAACAAGAAAATTGCTGGTTCCAAAACACATTCACTCCTTTAATCCCTTTATCCCAGAAACATCTACAAAGAATTTAGTATGTGCAAGGCCTACAGATATGATGAATCATCAGATGAGGTGGGCTAGCCTTCAGTCTGGCAATCTATTAGGACCTCATTCTTTTGTCCAATTAAGCACTGGGCCTACACCGTTAAGTAAATAATCTCCAGCTTTGGTGATTGTGATTAAGGAGCTCACAGTCCAGGATAGGAGACCACACATTTAATGATGTGATGGAGCAGAAACTGAGGCCAGTAGGAGGTACGGTGGTGGCACACGGAGGGAATGATGAGCTCTACCTAAGTGGTGACTGGCATCCAAGAGGTTGAGCTTCAATGAAAGTTCTTTAAAAAAAAAAAAAGTATTTATTCAATCATAAGAGATAGAGAGAGAGAGAGAAAGAGAGGCAGAGGGAGAAGCAGGCTCCATGCAGGGAGCCCGATGTGGGACTCAGTCCTGGGACTCCAGGATCATGTCCTAGGCCGAAGGTAGCACTAAACCACTGAGTCACCAGGGCTGCCCTTTGGTGAAGGTTCTAAAGACACTTGGGTGTCTTTAGACACCATCCAACACCATCCAACACCATCCAACAAGCCAGGATGTTCTAGGCAGAAGAAACAGGATACACAGAGGTACCAAGGTATAAGGAAGCGTGGTGTATTCTGGAAGAAGGGTCAGCAATTTAAAACGGAGGGCGCTTGGGGTAGCAGGGAAAAGCGCCGTCCTGTCGCCTCCATAAAGTCAGGGTCATGGATGCTAGAGTCAGGTGAAGAATTATCTGAAATTTTACCAGCTGTGGAAATGTGAAAACAAGACACAAGGTCTCTTAAAGCAGTGAAGCCAATTACTAGGAACCGACTCATTTGGGGTCTCGGAGCCCTGAAGGGAAATCCAGCCTAACTCCCCGTAGGAGAACACTACTTACTGGTGGTACCTTCCATGTGCCCATCACCAAGGTTCAGAGCCATTTGGAGAAAAACATGACCTTTATTGCCTGAAGTCCACGAATGGAATCTGCTGAGATGTAGGTAGGAGGCCTAGATGTCATATCACCTGATGGTCACTGGGTGTTTGCATTTGCATCTGTGGCCATCGCTGGTACGGAAAGCAAGAAGTGATTTCTACGCCGTGGAAACTTGGTGATCCACCAAGCACAGTTGGGGCAGGCTGGTCATGTTTTGGGTAGCGTACTTACAGAGCCTGTTTCTTTGATCCTAAGTGGAAGACTACCCCTAAAGCAAGCCAGATATCTAGAAAGGCTGAGGATATTGTTCAGCATTTCTTGGGGATAGTTCTCCTGCTTTCTCCAACTACACCTTAAGGATGGAGTTAATATAAAAACCAGTGAGCAAAGAGAAGACAAAGTTACACCCTGGAAGCGGGGAGTGCATGATAAAGAGCCCAGTGGGACCGCTATTCACACTCTGTCTTTGGCACTAGCAAGACAAATATGAACAGAGTGGTGGCCAGTGTGTCCAGGAGCTTCGAAGGGACAGAAGCACCACAACCGGATAGAGTCCCCACCAACTGGCCCCCACGCTATCGGCACAGCTCACAGAGCCGGCCAGTGGGGTCAGCCCTCAGGAGACAGGCTGACAAGGCCCTACCGGGGGCCGCCAGCCAGGAACAGGTACCCGGGAGTCGTGCTGGGCCCTGCTCCTGCTGAAGGATGAAGAGGGGAAGTGGTACCAGAGCCTCTGAGAGCAGCTCCACTAGGGAGTTTGCTAGAAGAGAGACAGTGATGCAACTCTGCAAACCAGAGGAGAGCTGGAGAAAAGGGTCTGTGACATCCCATCTTGGGACCTTTGGTGCCACTCTAAACCAAAAGTAGTGTCATCTAGTAGTAGGAAGGGGCAAGTGGGGAGGAGAAGCGGGGAGGAGAAGAGGGTTTCACGAGCATTGTGGGGGTTACCCTGGGCGTTGCTGCTGGTGTGCTGTACGGAGTAGAAACGAAGGCCAAGGATGGGCTAAGGAAAAACATCCACATTCAACCTGTCAGGACCTTCTATAAATAAGGAAAAAGATCCAAATTCACTAAATATATATATATATATATATATATATATATATATATATATATATACCCTTGCTGTTCAAGGTATATGTTCAAACAGCATGGGTTTGAATCTCATGGGTCCACTTACAAGTGGATTTTTTTTATAAATACGGTACTGTAAATGTATTTTTCTTATGAATTTCTTTTTTTAAAGATTTTATTTATTCAATAGGGAGAGAGAGAACGTGCACAAGCAGGGGGAGGGGCAGAGGGAGAGGGAGACACCCCACCGAGCAGAGACCCCAATGCGGGACTCAATCCCAGGACCCCAGGATCACTGTCTGAGCCGAAGGCAGATGCCCAAAGACTGAGCCACCCAGGTGCCACCCCCCCTTAATAATTTTCTTAATAACATTTTCTCTTCTCTAGCTTACTTTTTTTAATAATAAATTTATCTTTTATTGATGTTCAATTTGCCAACATACAGAATAACACTTTATTTTAAAAATACACTATATGTATTTTTTGCAAATACACTATACAATGTGTAATACACTATGTGTAGTTTATGTAATACACTATACGTACTTTATTGTAAATACACATAATATACAAAATACGTGTCAGTCAATTCTATTACTAATAAGGCTTCTGGTCTATCAATAATAAATAAGGCTATCAATAATTAATAATTAAGTTTTGAGAAGTCAAAAGTTGGATGTGGATTTTCAACTGCACGGAGCTGCTATGCCCCTCATCTTCTCCTTGTTCAAGGGTAAACTATGTGATGAACAGATATATTCAATATCAACCTCTGTATATCACTGCATATGTAACCCATTATATATATAAAACCCTTTATACACTGTGTATACGTGTCTGAAATCCATTATACATCTGTCAAGTCAATTATCAAGTTCCTACATGTGTCAGGCATTGATCTTGGTATCTGGAGTCAAGCAGACTAGGTCCTTGCTCCGTAGATCTTGTATTCCAGGGCAATTCCAGGGCAAGGAGAGCAATAAGTGACACAATGCAAACACCGCACGTCAGGTGGCAGTGGGCACTATAGGGAAACAGAAGTGAGGTAGGAGGTAGGGAGAGATGGGGGAGTCAGCAGGGAGGGCCTCCCTAATAAGGTAATAGGCTTTTAGCAGGTGGAGATCTCCAAGCAGAGGGCCTGGAAGATGCAAGGGCCCTAAAGTGGAAAAGTAGGGGGGCAGGCGGCTGGCACCGTGAAGTGGGTGACAGGGAAAGTCATAGAGATGTGGTCAGACATAGCAGGATCCAGGTCACGCTAAGAAATTTGGATCTTACTATTTTTTTGTAAAGATTCTATTTATTTATTTGACAAAGCGCGTACAAGCAGGGGGAGTGCTAGGCAGAGGGAGAGGGAGAAGCAGGCTCCCCACTGAGCAGGGAGCCCAAGGTGGGGTGGGGGGGGCTCGATCCCAGGACCCTGAGATCATGGCCAGACACTTCACCAACTGAGCTACCCACCCATCCCCCCACCCCCACCCCCAGGATTTTACTTTGATTGACTTGGAAATCCAAGGCTTTGGTGCTTGGAAAGTTATACTTAGAGTGGGAAGTTACTATTTATTGACTTGCTTACCTATTTTACAATCTTTTTTTTTAAGATTTTATTTATTGATTCATGACAGACACACACACACAGAGAGAGAGGCAGAGACACAGGCAGAGGGAGAAGCAGGCCCCATGCAGGGAACCCGATGCAGGACTCGATCCCAGGACCCCAGGATCATGCCCTGGGCCCAAGGCAGGTGTTAAACCGCTGAGCCCCCCAGGGATCCCCCTTATTTTACAATCTTCAACGTATATGAATTTTTACACCTTTTCTAATTGACAGCATACTAGGCACTGTGGATGGTAAAAGCCCCACACAAACCTATTTCCAAGGGATTCCAGCCTAGCTTGGGAGAAAGCTCACACTCCAGGAAACATTTGGGCCACACAGTAAAGATCCTGTGCCCCCTATTTTCCTGTTTCTCCCTCGGATCCAGCCTTCCACCCCATTCTGTGCCACAGGGGGCTTTACAGAGGCATCAAGGGGCGCCCTCGCCCATTAGCTTCTGGTTGGGTTTACCATTGGAAGGTCCTGGCAAGAGACCAAGGGTAATAAGGGGACAATAGGGTCAGGCTGTTCATCTTCCTGGCTCGCCCCAAGCCAGCTCACCTCAGATTGGTTATGGCCCTTGAGTAAAGGCCTCAGCTCATGTCGGGAGCCCTTTCCTATGGCAACAGCTAGTCCCCAAGGGACTTGGGGACTTGGACACTCCTCAGTCCCCCTGCCCCTTCAAGCCTGGAGGCGCCCAGGGTTTCTTGCTGTGGCTGGCTCTACGGGCTGGATTTTCCCTTCGCCCTATCCACACTCCTGAACGTAGTCCTTTCATTAAACTCTCTGGGTCCTCTGTAGGATAGGTCGTGGGATCTAAATGTCCTAGAACTCGAGAGGGCTGGGAGGATCTGTGCCCGTGGGAGGAATCAGAGTGGGATTCCTGGCAAAGGCACAACCTGCCCTGGGCCTCAGAGAAGGAGCAAGCAGACCATGCGAGCGAAGGCAGGGACTCTGCAGAGCTGAGGAGGAGGCCTGGGGAACAGGCATGGTGGGTAGGGCAGCGGCCCATCCGGGTCACTGATAGCAACCAATGCCAGAGGGAGGAGTTTCCACTTGGCCAGGAGGGAAACCAAGGCCACTAGAGATTTCTGAGGCTTGAGTTGACCTGAGACAAGTGGTTAGGAAGGAATGTGATTGATTTGGCTGCAGTGCCCCAGAAAGACGAGAGTGGGGAGGGGGCAGCAACAGAGACGCCCAGTTCGGAGGTGGCTTCCAGAAGGAGCTGAGGGGGGCACTGGGAGGCAGGGGCAGGTACTGGTCATTTGGATGCTCTCCCTGGAGCCCAGGGGAGGGGGAGGCCTTTGAAGTAAGGAGATGCCAGAAGTGATGGAAGCACCAGATGTTTTCCTCACTACCCTTGGGCCTCAGAAGCATCCAGAATTCCTCGAGCTGCTTATCCAGGCATTTTGCAACAAAGCTTATTAAGGTGATCAGTTCAAGGGAGACATAATTGTGAGATAACAAGACAGGGAAACTCGGAATCCAGAAAGATCCCTTCCCAGCGGCCCACAGACAGGATGTAGCGTTCACTCAGGGAGGATGAGTTGTCATGAAGGAGGAACAGACAGCGTGTTCCAGAGCCCCGTTTTATGGGCCAGGGTCTCATTTATTGTGAGGATCGATGCCCTGAGGTTGGGTACAGACTGTTTAGATTCAGACAAAGGGGTACCTGTCATTAAAAGAAAATGCAAAAATCTGAAGATGTCCCCCTCTTCCCTTCGTTGTCTTGGAGGAAGGAGAAGAGACACACTGACAGGATCTAGAATGATCCATGCCCCTGTTCACTAGGCAGCCCTGGGCGTTGAGGTCCCCTACACCTTGCAGGTCTGGTGTCTTTGGAGCCTCTCACTCCAGGCCTCTGTAGAGCAAGTCTGGGGATACAACTCTTGGCTACCCTTGGATATAGGTCTGTTATAGGGCAAATGCAGAAGAGTCTGGTTCAGGATAGTCCTGCTCATCAGAGTCAGCCACACATGCTAAACTGACTGCGGTTCTGGGGGCTTCTAAGACCTCAAGTTAGATGGAAAGAAGGCAGCACAGAGTCTAAGGCTAGGGACCTTCTCGAAGAGTAATGATGCCACTGGTGACACCTGAGCTGCCCGAGTATCCTCACTATCATAGCCTCTGTGAAGTAATAGAATTTTCACAACCATCTGCATGGAAGGTACTGTTATTGGTTCTGTTTTAGAGCTAAGGAAACTGAAGCTCCGAGAGGTCAATTAACTTGTCCAAGGTCACACAGCTAAGACACGAGGAGGCAGGTTCTCTGGCTGGAGACTGCATGGTTACAACTTTCAGGGCCAAGCAGAGATTTGACCCCATCGCCACCGCCATCACCACCTCAATCTCATTAACATTTCATGTCACAAAATAAACCCTCAATAACATCTCAAAATAAACTTCTCAGAGAAGCCTTTCATGTTTATATGGTCATTCAGCTGTGGTCATCCTCAGGAACCCGGTATCCGAGGCAAACCTACTTCACAGGTGGGGACAGTGAGACGGGAGGAACATGGCAAGTCCAGAGCCACAGGTAGGGGGAGAGGACCCGCATTAGGGTCAGAAGCTAGGTTTGTTGACTTCTAACAATTTCTTCTACGTCTTCCAAACCAAATTATTATAAAATTGCCTTAATTTCAGAGATGAGGGCATGAGTAATCCCTGAAACTCCATGCCACACAATGATCAAGCTTTGATGTCTTAGGACTTTGAGGGACAAATTCCTATTCAGACATTTCTGAGAACGATCTGAGTCTGGCCTTTATTAAAAAATCAGTTAAAAGAGTTAACTTTACTGGGTTCCAAAAAGTCCAAACACAAGTCAATTGATTTCGCGTTTATCCTGCTGTAGCAAATCAGTCCCCTTGCCTCAAGCAGATGGAAACATCAAGGAGCCTATGGCAATAGACGTGGGTGCCCTCCACCTACCTGGCTACCCCGTCTAGACCACCCTGGATCCCTGGGGAACTGCTTTTCACTAAATTATACATTTATTGGGGATCCCTGGGTGGCTCAGAGGTTTAGCACCTGCCTTTGGCCCAGGGTATCACCCTGGGGTCCTGGGATCGAGTCCCACGTCGGGCTCCCTGCATGGAGCCTGCTTCTCCCTCTGCCTGTGTCTCTGCCTCTCTCTCTCTCTCTCTGTGTCTCTCATGAATAAATAAATAAAATCTTTTAAAAAAATTATACATTTATGCACAGTTACACTCTTATTGAGGTTAAATGGGTCAACAATGCGCTTGCTCCTTAAGATCATATAAACCATCCCTGGATAATCTAAGCCCCCAACTCACTTGTTTGTTGTTTTATTTTCAATTAGCCTGGCAAAAGTAAGAGAAATTGTTTTTGGTGATCGAGTAATTTGAGTAATGGTTAAATGGTTAAATGGTTTTGGGACTTTTATATTTCAAGGGAGCTTTGACAAGCCGTGGCACTTGTCAGGTATTTCTCCTCAGATGGTATTGGACAAGCGTGCTGTTTACAAGTCATGTTCTCCGATGAAGGTTTTAAAACACAGGAAACCTAAAGGCCTGTAAGCAAGTGCGAGCGTTCAGCACCTGTGCAGGTGCATGGCCCTTGGACGGCATCTCCCGCTGGCACAAAACATAAAAATGCCCCAAGAAGTAATAACTACTGGTGGGCAGGTAATGAAGGTATCGATGGGTAAAGAGGAGATTAAGAAGGAATGTGTCCAAAAAGAAAAAAAAGAAAAAAAAAAAAGGAAAGGAAAAAGAAGGAGTGTATCCAGGGGGTCAGTAAAAAGAGGATTGCTTTTTTGGGGAAAGAAAAAAGAGTTTTCTCCTGGCTGGGAAGGAACCCCAAAATATATAAAATAAATAATAGAGCAGCTGGCAGGCTACAGACAGCACTAGTTGCCCCGAGGGCAGAAGAGAACCGAACCACGGCAGAGGCCTGGCAAGAATGAAGAGGAGGAAACAAGGGCAGGGAGAGAGAAGGGTCCTAGAGGAGAGGCCCAAGAAACTTCCAGAGGAAGGCGGGGCGCTGGCAGGTTGGGGGTGCCGCTAAGCGTGAGGCAAAGGGAGGAAACACCATGCAGAGGTAGGGCCAGGGTGCTGGGTGCAGGCCCACCGACCGCTCGGCCTGCGCCTCCAAGTCGGCTGGGCCTGCCCAGAACTGGATGCTCCCCTCTGGCTGGGCTTGCCACCCCCCAGCCTCTCCCCCCTCTCTCCTGCCCCCTCAGCCTTGTCTCTCGGCCCCCCCACACCACACATGCTCCAGCCCGGGCTGCTCTGCTCCGCCGGGCCCTCAGGCCTCAGCCAGAGCCACCAGGCCGGGGTGCTAGTCTCCCGTTATTTCGAGTCTCCCATTGGAGGGTGTGCAGGGTTACATGACCGGTGAGAAATGGGGCCCTAAACGGATTTGGACTCGGGGACGTCGGAAGCCAAAGCTCCCTCTTGGGGAGGGCACCCTGGCGGCCCCATCTGACCTGACAGTGCTGTCCTCTGCCTCTGTTGTCGTACTTCTGCACTCCCCCAAAGGCTGCTGACTGGAAAGGAAGAGGAATCTCCACAGAAGTCCTGACATCAGCATGGCCAACCCGAGCAGAAGCGAGGGTCTCTTCCTCATTTGCTCTCCTGTCTGTTTCCATGGCGCCGTGGGCCCCCCTCAGCCCTTATGTTGCCTTTCCGTGTGCGCCTACCTCCGCTGAACAGAGCTGCTTCCTCCAACGGCTGAGCTCTTAAGGCGGCGTCTGGGGAAGGAAAAGAAGAACAAGAAGCAGCAGCGGCAAGATCCAGGGAATTTATGCAAAGAAATGATCTCTCAAATGTGTGAACCTAACGTACGGAATGACGTGTCCCTGACGGGACTCAGCCGGCACCATGGTAGTTGGGAAGGGCACTGTTGGCCAATGACCTAACTTGGTAGAGAAAGATTATCCAACTCCAACAAGTTGCTGCCTCCTTCAGACCTTTCGGACAAACACAGAGGCGTCCGGGCCGCGGTATCTGGGGAGTTTCTTTCCTCCTCGAGAAATGAAAAAGGGACACAACCTCGTGAGGAAGGCGTTCCTCTGTCCACAGCTGTTGTGTGGTGGGAGTGACGAAATCTCCCTGACCCCCAGATTATGGAACAAGAATAAAAGCATGTGACGACCACCTGAAAAGAAATAATATCCTCTAGCTTGGCACGGCGGTGGGCAAGGGAAAGACATCTGTCCCCACCCTTCTTTTCAGCAAAGGCGCTCCCGTGGCGCCAACCGGCAGCGAGGTGTGTGAGGGCCTGTGTGTGGGGAGCGAGTCAGGGCGAAGGCTAATGGCCAGAGGAGTCACAGCCACACGGGCCAGCTGTGGGCCACGCCACGCCAGGCCCCGGCGCACTTACTGGGGACGAGGAGCCAGGCTTTCCCCCGGCAGCTCCCCACCTCAGGTTTAGCCCTCCTCGCCCTACTGTCAGCAGATCTCTCCAAAGTTTGCAGAGTAGGATGGGACCGTCTGGGCCAGTGACAAGCTACGCTGGTCTGTCAGCTTTCCCTCCAACCAGAGCTCTTCCAGCCTCGTTCTTTGCCCCTCGTCATTAGAAGTTTTCCCGAAAGGACTTGGGATTCTCTCTAAAACCGGAGGGTGGGTGAAGGTGACTGAAGTGGTCAGCCCTCTCTCTAAATGCTACGTCACTTTTTCTTTTTGTCTCAAGCAACAGTTGATTTTGTCTTCATCTCCCAACAGAAGCCTGAGGAGACTTTGATCTGTCGCTCGCGAGCCGCAGCCAGCATGAGGCCCAGCTTATGGACACGCTCATGCCTCCAGACCCTGCCCCTCCCAGACTTCTGGAGCTCGGCCTTGACTTTGTGGTCTTGCTTTTCTCTCAGCTCGCTGCCTCCATGGGGGGGGGGGGGGTGGTAGGAGGGAAGAAGTCACTCTCCCACCTAAGGTGTTAGCAGGTGAGAATTTGAAGGGAGTTCACCACTCTGGGGTTATCTGCTCCTCTCAATTATCAATCAATCAATCTGCTCTTCTTGATTATAAATAAATGAATAAATGAATGCCTTCCCTCAAATCTATTTGTATGAGTAGGAATGAAGCCACTATAAGACAAGAGTCTCTTTTTTTTTTATGATTTTTAATTTATTTCTTCAGAGAGAGAGAGAGAGAGAGAATGAGAGAGACTGAGAGGCCGAGACACAGGCAGAGGGAGAAGCAGGCTCCATGCAGGGAGCCCGACGCGGGACTCGATCCTGGGTCTCCAGGATCACACCCCGGGCTGCAGGCAGGGCTAAACCGCTGCGCCACCGGGGGTGCCCAAGGCAAGAGTCTCTTAGGAAAGTTTTCAGGAAGGCGGAACCCTTCCCAGACGCCCCCCCTCAAATCACAGCACCCTCCAACAAGGCTCTGGCAGCCAGCTTAGACTGTCCTAGCATAGAGACCATCACAGGCTCTGAACAAATGGAGTTGAAGCATCACCCAAATCTATTCAATCATCCAGTATTTCTTGCTTTTTCAAGGAAGATTCCTACATAGAATGATGGAGGCAAATGACTTACGAAGAAAATCTGTGAAGACCAGCCTTAATCATAATGGAAATCTCTCCTTCCACTTGTTCGTTCCAGCCAGAACTAGTTCTTTCCCATCAACCCTACATAATTTCTGAAGCCGAATATCCTTAAAAAAAGAATTCCAGGAGAATCTCGTAAAATGTCAACCTATTTTGGAAGCAGCAGAACATGACTCTGCCTCATTCAACATCATCCTTGGGCAACTTTATCATATGGAGATGACTTTAATTTGAGAAGACTTCTGCGAAAACCGTCACAAAAGCCCATCACTTTCATTTTTAAAAGTTCTGAAAAGGTCAGGGGTTATTTGGCATTATTACATCGTTTTTGCTCGTCTGCATTTGAAGAGGAGGACTTTGTATTGAAACAGAAACTTCAGGTCATATTAAAAAAATGGTTTCTCCTGTGTGGGAGAGATAATTGCTAGAACTACCTTGGAGTGTAATGGCTTCATTTAATCAATAATTAAAACTATTGGAATGCAAATGGCAATGCTAGAAGTTGCAACGTGGTCTAAAGACTGAGGGCAGTTTGCAGTTTGGTTTGGCTTATGCGGTGCTTGTTGAAAGATGTGAACTTAAACGCCAACATTTCAAAATCGGGAGGTCTCATAGAAACATCTAGACTCCGGGCTTTCCTGGAAATAAAGCCCCGTCCTGCGGGCCGACAAAGGGCCCTCCCCCCACATTCTCTCTGGGAGGAAACCTGTCCGGCTCCTCACCGCAGCCCCACCACCTCCTGTTAGAGCCCCAACCCTGCTCTACCCATCGCCCTTACTGAGCGGTCTGTAACAGGCATATGGGTCTCTAACCCCTACTTTGGGTTTTGCATCCCCTGAAGGTTTCCCCGCTGCCCTTTGCCGTCGTCCCGGATCAACCCCTCTTTTCCTCCCATTTCCTCTCCTCCTGCTCCCTGTCCCCGCACCACCGCCCTGCCCAACAGGGGTCGAGCCCCCATTTGGCCTTTCAAGCTTGCCTTGTGCAAAACCACACCTCCTGGCACAGGAAACACGGCTTCCCTCGTGCCCGAGAATCAAACCAGTTGAGATTTGGTACCAAAGAGCGTGGAGCCTCAGAACCCCTGCCTCCTGGAGACGTGAGACAGTAGCCCTGCCCTGTTTGCCCTCGGGGTTCCGCGGCAGGTGCTGCAGGGGGCTCTACTTTGGGGTTTGAGCATGCAAGTGACATGCCTACTACCTTTTAGGGAGGGTCGTCAAGCCCGCTTCCACCAAGGGAGCCATGCAGGTGTGTCTGGGTGCTGCGGGACACCTAGCCGCGAGGCATGCATTCAGGACCCAGAAGAATCCTAAAGCAAACTCCTCGCTCAACGTTGCAGCTTAGACAGCTAACAAATGAGGATCTGTGACTTGATGTGTCTGGTTTTGCACATCTGATCCCATTTCTCCAAACCTGTTCATCCCAGTGTGCTCCCTCCCCAGTGTCTCACAAAAGGCAACTCTGGCCTCTTAGCTGCTCAGGCTAGAAACCTGAGAGTCGTTTTTGATCTCTCCCTTGCTCTTACACCTCAGATCCCACCCGCCTGCAGGTCCTGTTGGACATACATCCCCAAAGGTACGGAATCCACCCGCTTTCACCACCGCCAGTGATACTAGCGGGGCCACCGATCCTTCTCGCCCCTGAAACACAGCAGCAGCCTCTTACCTGGTCTCCTCTGCCCCCTTTAGTCTATTCTCAATGTAGCTTCCATACTGATGTCTTGAAAAGGTAAGTAAGATCGCGTCCCTCCTAGGCTCAGAACTCCCCAAGTTTGCCATCAGTCAGGGCAAAAGCCAACTTCCTTAGAGGAGCCAACAGCTCCTGTATGACTCCCATGCCCTCTCCTCGCCCTCATGTCTCTACACTCCGCTCGTGTGTTACCCAGCCCTGTCTACTTTGCTCCAGCCACACTGGTCCTCTCGCTCTTCCCCTAAACACACCACACAGGCCCTACCTCGGAGCTTTTGTGTGTCTTAGGTCCTTTGCCTGGAATGTTCTTCCCCTAGAAAGTCCTCATCTCCCTGTGGTCTTTGCTAAACGTTACCTTCTTGGCGAAGGCCTTCCCTGACCACTGTATCTGAAGAGCTCCTTGTCGCCTTATATACCTGACTTCCTTGTTTTCCTTTAGTCACCCTCCACAATGTGTACCCTCCACAAGGTATACTCTCTGAGGGCAGGGACTTCTTTGTCATTCTTTTTCCCACTGCTGTTTTTCAGTACCTACAGAACTTCCTGAGACGTAATAGTTGCTCAATAAAATCCTGATGCATGAGTTAGGTGGAAATGCCATCAAATTAAACTTTTCTATTTTCAGCAGTGAAGTCTATGGAGAAGAGTGCGTGCTTCCAGTCATGAGTGTATTTGTATTATCTTTAAACAGACAGAAGCCCAAATAAAAAGATTTACTTTTTAGATTTTTTTTTTTTTGGATATGACCAGCAATTCCGGGTTTTTCAAAGCTAACTCCCTACTGCTGAATTCCAACTATGTGGAACCTTAATATCTAAATAAAGGAAAATTTACCATATCAAGGTAAGTCATAATGAGGGGTAACAGATTCAGTTTGGCTATTGTAGTTGACTCTGCTTGCTCTTGTCAACTGCACAGAGGATTCTAATGCATCTTGAATGAGGCCCTTTAGGGAGTCGTGTTTTGGCCTATAGGTCTGTGGGGCATGTTTCTGGGTCTGAGCTCCACTCTATAAACTCATCACCATTGACTGCTACATTTGTTTGGTTAAATTAATTAAACAATAAACAAGGAGGCCATTTGACTGAGTGGCTCTAATGCCTTAGTAGCCTACATACATAAGCAAACCAAATCCCTAGCCTGTAAATCCCTCAAGGTTAAGAAATTGAACCCTAAGAACAACTAATCACAAACAGCCAACTAGGGTTTCCCAAATAAGCCAAACCCTTTGCCTATAGCCAGTCGAGTAATTTCTTGGCTTTGTATCTACATCTTCTCTGTAAAATTCTTTGCCCTGGCCCCTGTGGGTGGAGCGCTCCTAGACATTTCCGATTTGGCACTGTCTGATTCAGATCGATTTTTGCTCAAACTCTTAAAAATTCTAATATGCCTCAATTTATCTTCTCATAGTTCTTTTTTTTTTTTTCAACATTCTCATAGTTCTAATACCTGATGCCGGTCAAGACGTTACAACTCTTGGGCTTGTGTTATCTCAATGCAGCCTGCTTCTTCTGAACTTGAAAATATAGAACCGCAGGAGAAAAGACCAGAACAAAACACAACAGAAAGTCTCCTGCTTTAGGAGAAACAATCACAAAACAAGACAAAATGGACACTCTGCTGACCATGTTAGAGTTTCTATTAAGTGTTGATTTGTTAGGACTGATGGAGACACGGGTGTGATCGTTGTTCATTATACATGCCCTCAAATAAGTCAGGCTCCCTAAGGAAATGAGATGCGATCAATTGTCCAATGTGACTATTGGCTCTGCAGTTGGTGGCCACCTGTTTCAGGGAAGTGTTTAATGCAGACTCTTCTTCAAAGCCCTGGGTGGATGATAATAGCTAAGATTTACAAATCTCTCCCAGGTACAGGTACAGGCCCCGTCCCAAGGCTTCATGTGCCTTAGCCAGCCACAATGCTATGACGCGGAGGCGGTTGTTTAGGTAGAAGTTTGTCTCATGTGACCGAAGGGTTCTGAGCTGGGTCCAAAAATTTAACCGACAGATCCTAACAGGAGCAAAGCAGACATATTCTATTAATTTTTTACTTACACACGGGAGCCTTCTCAGGAGAATGAAGACTCAAAGAAGTGACCGGAGCTTGTTTGCCTTTCCAGTAAAGAAACAATACATTTGTGAAGAATCAAGACAAAAGGGTTTGGACTAGAGGTCCTAAATGGGGGAAAAACTAACTAGGAAGATAAGAGTGAGTTTAACAAGGTTTGGGCAGATTTCTTGGCCCTAAATTCCCCATCTCTGGTGATAACAGTATCTCCCTTTCTCTTGATCTCTGGAGGGCACCTTTTACATGGGGGTTTTACAACCTGTTTCAAAGAAGGACAAGGAAGGAGAGGTCAGAGTGACCTTCCTATTTCTCCCATTTCTGCCATTCTTTTTTTTTTTTAATTTTATTTACTTATTCATGAGAGACACCAAGGGAGAGGCAGAGACACAGGCAGAGGGAGAAGCAGGCTCCATGCAGGGAGCCCGACCTGGGACTCGATCCCGGGACCCTAGGATCACGACCTGAGCCAAAGGCAGATGCTCAACCACTGAGGAACCCAGGTGCCCCTTTTCTTTCTTTTTTTTTTTTTTTTAAAGATTTTATTTATACTTCTGCCATTCTTTAAAAAAAAAATTGCTTCCGGTTAAGATATTTAATATGCCAAGGTATCGTATCTTGGGGTAGTGTATTCTGAACCCCACCATTGTTTGTATCTGTATTTTACAGATGAAGAAACTGACAAAGGAGAATAAGTAACTGGCTTGACTTAACACAGATCTAGTTAGTTCCAGGGCCTGATTTGGGGCCCAGGTAGCCCGGTTTGAGAGTCCAGTTTCCTCATCAATGCTCTTAAGAAAAGATGAGAAGGCAGTAAAAAATATAAAAAATATATTTGATTTTTAGTCCCTAACTTTGGCAGAGCTTCTAAAATCCTTGGAATTTCCTGAAAGACTAGAGTGTCTTTTGTTATTCATAAGGAGAGTCTTTGGAGCACATGTGAGGTGGCTTGGACCCAGGCTCCCCCCGGACACCCTCAGAAAGCCGCCTGATCACAGAAAGACTGTATGAGGAGAGGGTTGGAGCTCTCAGCCCCTCCCACCAATCTCGGGAGAGTGTGTGTGAGTGTGAGTATGAGTGTGTGTGTGCAGGGGTGCTGGAGATTAAGCTCTTAGCCCGTGGGATCTGACATGATCTCCAGGTTACAGTGTTAGAATTCAATTAAATTTGTAGGACACCTAAGAAGTGTCTGTGGAGAGTGACAATGACTCACCTGGTAGTGGAAAACATGCCAGAAATACAAAACCAGCACTCAAATAAGCAAGGTATTCATAGTCTTTTCCTAAGAAAGTAAGAAAGTCCTGGGGTAGGTACCTCATAGACATCTCTCTCTTGCAGAATTAATAGCTCTGTCTTGAGTTTGACCATCTCTGTGCAGATAGATCCAGTCAAGGAGGTAAAGACCTAAGCTCGGGCAACACAAACTTGTGGAAATGCCTTTGGTCTCACTGCAGCCCCAGGTCTCTAATAGGAAATCCCAGAAGTGACTAAATCTCATGCAACCTTGGAAAGGTGGTAGAGGGCAGGTGGGGCATCCTGCTGCAGAGAGGTTTGCCCTGAGGCCGGGCCTGCACCCTCATGATGCCCTGGGACCTGCTGAGAGGGAGGGGAGGCCGGGGGCTCCGTCCCACATTTGCACAGTGTGCAAGTGACCCACTGACGGGATGGCTGTCCTTCCCCGGCAGGGCAGGCCAGGAGCTGACAAGGAGCACGGTTTCACCTCTTTGTAAATTCTAGTCACTTGTAGCAAACATGCTTTTGGAATTCATATCATCGACCTGCTTCTTTTGCATGTTCCTGAAGCCACGAGGAAGCCTCCTGACATTAAGTTGCAGCTGTATTCCTTTGCCTTCTCAGCCAGCTTGATGAGCATGCTTTTTAGCTTTTAATTTTAAGACCTAAAGAAAATCAACTTTCTTCAGTTATTTGACATAATAATCTAGAGGAAACGAAAAAGAAATCATTAAATTTTAGAAGATCTTCGTATTTTTTCTGACATAAACACACGGTGAGCGACTATGGAAAAAAAAAAAAAACAAGACTCTTTCCATACCCCCTTAATCTAATGCTTAGAACACAGCTTATCAATATAGCTACAACATTTTTTCCTGGACCTATCGGTCTAATATCCCCCAAAGCACAAAGGAAGAGCATCCTGATTATGGTAAGTACTCGTTAAATGCCCAGCACACCTGCAGAATCAGAGGACATAAGAATCTCCCAAAGATGTCATCTGGTCATGGTCAACTCCATTTCAATTTCCCTGGCTCCCCACTGCTCTGGGATAAAGTCCGCATTTCTGAGCACAGACTTCAGGGTGAGCAGGAGCCACATCATGGCAGGTGGCCCTGTGGACATGCTCCTTCATCTGGAGTGCCTTCCTCACGTGCTCCCTGTACCCCTCCTGTGGCCTCTGTTTGGGGTCCTCCTTCTCTCCTGACCACCCCCTAGGGAGACTGTCTCGGAGGTCCTCCTACGTGTGCAAGGCTACCCATTCATAGGGGCCATATTCTCTCTCTCTCTCTCTCTCTCTCTCCCTGATAAATGCTCATTTAATCAATGAATAAACAATACCATTCACATTATCAAAAAGGTGCCATAGGACTGACTAGGTCATCTACTTCTAGATTCCCAGCCAAACGCCATCCATGGCACATCCATGGCACACTCTGTATGTGCATTTCCCTTCCAATGTGTTTTATATTCATTTCACAAATATCATTTGAATGTCTATTTGCTGGGTACTCTTCGAGGTCTTTGAGGTACTTCCGTTCTAGCAAGAAGACTGATACAAATAAGGGGCGCCTGGGTGTCGCAGTGGATTAAGGTCTGCCTTCGGTTCAGGTTGTGACCTCAGGGTCCTGGAATCGAGCCCCACATGGGGCTCCCTGCTCAGTGGGGAGTCTGCTTCTCCCTCTCTCTCGCCCTCGCTCACTCTCAAATAAAGAAATAAAATCTTTTAAAAAATAAACTTTAGAAATAACTCATTATATATGATGTTAGGTGATGATTATCACGGGAAGAAAAGTAAGAGTGGGGTAAGGGGAATCGGCGAGATGGGAGGAGAGGGCACAGGCTTGTAACTTGGTATAGGGAATTAGGTGGGCCTCACCCACAGGGTGACATCTGAGCAAGTATTAGAAAGAGTAAGCAAGCATTCGCCCCATGGATGTCTGGCGGAAGAGGGTTCAAGCAGAGAGCAAGTGGTGCAGACTCTCAATCTGAGGCACAAGTTTGCTTAGCTCACTCCAGGAAGAGCCCACAGGCCAGAGTTATTGGAGCAGAGTGAATGATGGGGATGGGGGTGGGGGGAGGGGGGAGGAGAGGCAGAGGTAGGCATGGTGGAGGAAGGGGTGCAGGGCCTAAGTTCCTCTCCAAGTGAAGTGGAGAGCCAGTGCCGGATCCCAGCAGAGCCGTGACATGATTTGGCTTACACTTTGAATATATGAGCACTATTTGGGGAAGAAGAAGCTCTATTTTAGTAAACTCGAAAATGGTCTTTCTTAATTGATAGCTTCCTCTTTCATGTTCCTTGAACATTTTCTTGGCAGCCAGTTCTGTGCCAGAGGTAGAGTTTCATCCTATATGAATGAGTCTTATCCAGTATCTCTCAGCCAAGTTATCTTGGCAAACAGGAACATCATGACCTATGGCGAGGATTTTTCCAACATTTGCAGCCAAGTTGATTTTTAGGACACTGTCTTGAGATGGAAAATAGAAAAAGTGTAATTTTAATTGTTATTTTAAAATATTTCGGGGCACTTGGGTGGCTCAGCTGGTTAAGTGGGTACCTTCCGCTCAGGTCATGATCTCAAGGTCCTGGGATCGAGCCCCTCATTGGGCCTCCTGCTCGGTCTGCTTCTCTCTCTCCCTCTGCCCCTCCCCTTCTTGTGCTCTCCCTCTCTCTCTCTTTCTCTCTCTCTCAAATAAAATATTTTAAAAATATTATTTCAAAATAAGTAGTGGTAAGAGTTCTGTCATAAGGGGCACAAGATTCATGACGTGGTACAAGAATTTACAATTACAGCTATCAATTATCCTACAAAGTGTTGCAGCATCATTGAATTAAGGCACTCTGTGGGCCTTTGAAACAACACCAATGTTAGAGAAAAGATCAATTCTGGATTCTTGTCAGCTTCTACTATATCAAAAGAGAATATATACATTTATTGGAATTGGTCCTAGAAATGTTTCGACATCAGCCAAAAGGCAAAGCCACATAAAGGCTATTTCAAAAGTAAGCGGGAGAAAATATTTTACACAAGAAGGCTATTAAACGGCTAATAAATCTTACAAAAAAAATGTTTAAATGTATCAGTCACCAAAGAAATGCAAAGCAATGATGGGAAACTTAAGATGAATTTTAAGGAGAAAAGAAAAGGAAAAGGAGAAAGAATATTAGAATACTTGGGTGAGACTAGAGGAATCAGTGAAACATACTTCCTAAGCGCTTGGGATCGAGAACAGACACATTCTCGTGCT
Source organism: Vulpes vulpes (assembly GCF_048418805.1). Lineage (NCBI taxonomy): Eukaryota > Metazoa > Chordata > Mammalia > Carnivora > Canidae > Vulpes > Vulpes vulpes. Next base: position 678,317 of record NW_027325811.1, read on the forward strand.
GCTGACGAACAGAAAGTGATACTGTGGATTATAAATCTGGCTTTGTGCTTGTAATCCTGGGAAAGTTTCTCTAGGAAATGACACAAAAAAGCAACAAAAACGTTTAACTGCAGCACTATTTTAGATAAACATCATATACCTTCCAATGAAGGGAGGGTTAAATAAAATATTTTAAATTCATATTAAAAATATTATATGACTTTAAATAGTTTATGAAAAACTTAATGCTATGGGGAGATACCTATGGTATAATGACAAGGTGGATGCAGAATGAAACAAGGTTCAGAACAGGGTCTCAGCATATACAAATGTGTGATAGAAATGGAAACGGATTGGAAATGCACTACATTATTTTTTTTAAGTTTTTATTTATATAGCTAAATAAATAACTCTACGTCTCATGGGAGACACACAGAGAGAGGCAGAGACACAGGCAGAGGGAGAAGCACGCTCCCTGCAGGGAACCCGATGTGGGACTTGATCCCAGAACCCCAGGATCACACCCTGTGCCGAAGGCAGATGCTCAACCGCTGAGCCCCCCAGGCGCCCCAATGCACTACATTATTAACCGTGGTTACCTTTGAATGGTGATGTCATGGGGGTTTTATTTTTTCTTATGTTTTTGTACACAGAATCTACAATAAATAAATTTTTGATGCCGATCGTAGGGTATTTTGACATTTACCAAACTACTAATTAAAATGGGGCTTTCTAGAGAGCCTTAAGATTGTCTAAGACTTAGAAGTGCTTGTTATTAAGCAATAGATACACAGAATAAAAATTTCATGTAAAAATCAGCAAGGAAAATGAATGTACAAGAATTTGATCTCTCAATATCCAGAAGCGTCCTTATTAGGGAGTGTGGAGGAGAAGTGATGCTAATTTTCAGCTCTCAATTAATCAGTTCAAAATCTTCCATATGGGCGTTACAGGTAGAAGGAAATCGTTGTTTTCCAGTTTGGTATTCTACTCTTCTGGCAATTTCTTTCAATGATATTGTGCCTTAATATCAGACGTGATACAAATAAAGAAACAACACCCTCTCTTTTTTCTGAAGAAGGCTTTTCATAGCCTTTCAAAGACAAGCTGTTTGATTTTGTTGCTAATAAAAATTTTGTATTGATTCTTTTAAGAATATCTGGGTTTTTTTTTTCCAATTAAGTCTTTGGCCTAGAAACTTCAGGAAATCGGCATCTTACAGCTTCAATTCATTATGAGGTAGTTGTGCTCGAAGGGTTCAAAGGATCCGCAAGAGGTCTTCCCTCTCGTGGGAATTCTCACTCTTCAATGTCCTTATTCTCTACACCTGGGTGGGTTAACTTGTCCCAAGTCTCCCTCAATGGCGGGCTGAGTCCACAGGCCTTCAAATAGGGGTTCCGAGAGTGTGTTTTCCCTCCAGATGCAAAGCCTGGGGACTATCACGCTGCAGATTCTGAAGAATCTCTGGAAACAGTCACATAAATACTTGCAGGACTTCATATGTCCAGTTCTCTGGAAAGGCAATTTCGGGGAAGCACTCACCTAGTTCACCCAGGTGAGTGATTTCTTCCTGCCAAGGTTGTGTCTCATTCTGCTTCACCTTTTGGGGCTTTTTACGTATTTTCTTGAAATCCCTCCTGTCCCAGGAGCTGCAACACTAGGTGCAAATTTGCCATTCAACAGAATGGCTTCAGTTTGGTTGGGTGGGACATTGGGTTTTCTTACCAGTGGTCACACAGACAGTTGAGGCTCTTTCATTCAAGCCATGAAGACCACCCTATGGGCCCTAGGATGAGCTTATTAGAAAATGAGCCAGAGTCTCTGAGAGTGAGTAGGGAAGCAAATCCTGCGGCCCCCCAGAAGCCTCAGATGGGCGCAGCCCAAGCTTGCACCCACGGGGCCTGCTGCTGCTTGGGGACCTGCCTTGTAGACTTGCAAAGCCTAGATCCAAGGAGGCCACCTGGACCTCCCCTGGGGAACAGCTTGCTGGGAGAGACCATCGTGGAGCTATTCCAGAGAAATTTACTTCTCCAGTTGGCCACAGGGAAGGTATGCAAGAGCTTTACACATCCAAGTTCAGGACTGGAGGAGTGGGCCTTGGTGTTTCTGGTCAACTCCTTCAACGTTGGGTGCTCAGTGCCAGGGAAGTAGCTGCCATTCAGAGAACCTCACAGCACGTCTCCTTGGGTCCTCTCCTCTGTTCTGTCCATTTTTTCTCTCGATGAGGAATCAGGGAACACAGTGTGATGGAAATCTTCAGCCTGCCCCAGTGAATAGGTTGGATTTTTAGGCACAAATGTTCTGCTTGTGTTTACCTGACGATCCTTCCAACGAATCTGAAGATACGGGCATTTTCACATCCTTTGTGTACAAGTGCCACATACACTGAGAGATCTTAACACCAAGAGTGAACTTTTTTTTCTTCTTTTTTTTTTAGATCTTTGCTCGGCAGTTTTATAGAAATCTGACAGAGCTGGGTGAGGAAACGTAATGGTGTGTCTGAGATAAAGATGTATAGGGAAGGCCTGGCCTTGCCAAGTCGTGAGATTAGGCCAAGGGTTTCTTCTGAGCATCCGCAACCTTCCTCTTTCCCTCCCAGACTCTTCTTCCGAGTAATCTGTGATGATGAATCATTACCCCCAAGTAAACCGGACTAGCTAATTGACTGGAAAGTTCTGGGAGTTAAATAAGCTATTCATATCCACTTGCCCAGGTTTAGTGTTTTTTTTTTTTTTAATAGATAAGGAAACTGATGTGTAAATAAAAATGCCCAGCTTAGAGGTAAGCAGCCTGTTGGTGCAAACACAGGACTTGAATACAGGATGGTTTTGGGTTTTTTGTTTTTTGTTTCTTTTTTTGGCTTAAAACTCAGTACTTTTCCATATGCCATTGATGCCGACACACTGGTTTTATTTTTGTCCTTAAAATGATCTGTATTTAAGAAATAATTGGCTTTTATGACTTTCTAAAACTGAAGGTGGTTGGGATTACTATCAAGAACATGTGAACAGAGGGTCTGAGAACCCGTCCGGGTCACTGGGAAGACAGAATGCTAAGCATCCAGCGTGTGTCTGGGCAGCACAGGCTCACCCGGCTGGGCTGCTCCCTGGCCATCAGCCCCCAGGATTCCAGAGCAAGATTCCACTACGCGGTTACGTCGCTCTAAGGCTAAGGAAAAATGAAAGGCCTTTTTTCTAAAAGTATGATAGCCTTGCCGATGAACATAACAATTTCTGTTTTAATATCCGTACTGGTTTACTAACCTCTTCTCTGTGACTAATTTCCTAGCTGGCTTATCCCTTTCCCCTGAGCAATCCACAGCCCCAGGCTGTGAACCCAAACAGTGTGATCTTTCCTTTTCTGCTAACTGGGAGTACCCTAGTCTTTTCTGAGAAAGGAAAAGGCATGGAATCAACTGGGTATTAAGACGATGGCCTTAATGATTACTATGCCATCTTTCCCTGGATGTATTTTCCTTTAAAAAAAAAAAAAAGAAGAAGAACCGGGAAAAAAAATTTAACCCCAATAACTGACTATGTCACAGTGGAATTTCCAATAATGTACACAAATAGCACTTCTGGAGTCTGGAGCAAAGGAGACTATTTTAGAAGAGGGTGGCCCTCAAAGGATCCCAAGTGGGGCTCATGTCCTTGCTTTATATACAGATGATCCTTTTAAAAATGACTTGAGGGCCCTCAGGGAATGAGATTAAGAGCCTCACTTTTTCTCCTCTGCTTGAATTGTTGAACCAGAGTCAACAAACCAACACTATGAAAGCCTCACAATAGGAAGCCTAGGCTTTGGGGGTCAGCCAAATGTAGAATCAGATACTCAAACACGAACTAGCTGTGTGTCCTTGGGCACACCACAGACTGGTCCTCAGTTTTTTCCTCTGAGAGTAGAGGTAGCTCCTTGGCTATCGGGCTTAAGTGAGTCAGTAGGGGCAAAGCATGAGGCCCGGACTTGGTGTTTCATGCATAAGTGCTACTCCGTCTATGTTTAAAGTGTGCTCAGCACAGATACCTTTCTTCCTCCTCTCCAGATAAAAGCTGTGATTTCTTGGACTTGATTCTTGAAACCCGGGGAATTTCTAGGAATTGGCAGCAGTTAGGAACACAGGGAATGATTTAGAAGCTCCCCTCAGAAGCCAGAGAATGCAATTCCACAGTAGAGAGATTCTTCTTCTGCATCCTCAAAAGTTCATTTCCTATTCAAGCCTCCACAAGTGAAAAAAGAGAGAAAGATTAATTAGATCCAAATCCCTACTCTCCTTTTCCAAGCTCTAAATTAAAAGGCATTGCGAGATACCTGTGTGCTGCACAAACTGCCAACATCTGAAATTTACAACCCCCTTGACTTTGTATTTCAGGAAATTTGATTTTGAAATCTAATTTTACGATAACAAATAGTCCTGCACAGAGTCCCAAATGTTCCTGGTTCCCAAGGAGCTGTGATTTCAGAGCTTCTCTAAGAAAATCTGAATATGCGATCTTTTTCTTTCCTTTTCTTTTTTGATAAATCACTTAATATATACATTCTACAAGAACATTAGAATCTTCTGCAGAACCATCATTTAGTTCTCCAATAAGGCAAAATCTACTGTAAGAATTCCATAAGGTCTCAATGATGTTTACAAAAGCCAAAATAAATCTATTAAACACACATGCATGTAGACACACTTTTATTTTAAACTGGTCTGAAACAAAACTGTTCTCCTTATCTGAACTCTTCACGGAGCCCATCCTCACAGTTCAATGCCAGCAACTCCCTAAAAGATCATCTCATTAACAACTGAGGGCTCAGCGTCGTGCTCTACTCAGAAGGTAGCATAGCATCCCACCCGATTCTGGGCACCATTCTTCCCTTAAAGCTTGTTTCATCTTTCTCTTCCTTTTCATTCAAGGATATGATCTTACTACATGGTTTCAGCATCATCTATCCTTTACTTTGTGATTTAAAAAAAAAAAAAGAATCTAGGTTGAACAGAAAGCGAAAACCTATGGCTCAAAGTCCAAAATCTGTGTATCTTTCCTGGCAAAGCACCTGATATTCTGATGCTTCAAAAGTTTGGGATTTATTGGGAGAACTTGTGTTCAGTCTTCTCCGGGCATCTCATAGAACTTACCACTTGGCAGGTGGATCGGAGTCACTCTCTCATTTCAAAGCAGCCCTCTTGCCTCTGCAAGATTGCACCTTCCCAAGGGAGGAATCCATCATCTCTTAAAGTATTCTTGAACCTCTCACTGCATCTAACGCTGAATCTGATGATTAATAGGTCGTCAGCAAATATGAGATGAATTAAAATGAATACCTGATATTTAGAGATATTGTCACATGGCTCGCTCTGGTCTATGAACTAAGAGACTCTGTTTAAACCAAACTGGTTTTTTTAAAACTTTATTACCACAGAAAATTTAGAGAAAAGATGTATGATCAACTCCATGTACCCATCATTTGCTTCAGTAATGATAAGCTTATGAACCCACCTGTTTCATACAAATATTTGGTTTTCTGTCTTTTTTTGTAATTAATAGGTGGCCTTTGAGCATTTTTAGGGTTACAGACAAATTAAGTGGAAAGTATAGAGTCCCCATATAGTCCCTCCTCTCCAGTTTCTCATATTATTAATCTCTTGCGTTAATGTGGTATGTTTGTAACAATTGATGAGCCATTACTAATATATTATTATTAAATAAAGTCCGTAATTCACTTAAGGGTTCACTCTTTGTGTTGTCCATCCTATGGTTTTAATAAATATATAATGACATGTACCTGTCATTGCCATGTCGTATAGAATAGTTTTACCAAATAGTTTCTTTAAAAGAAACATTTATTAGTTTATTTATTTATTCATGAGAGACACAGAGAGTCAGAGACACAGGCAGAGGGAGAAGAAGGCTCCCTGCCAGGACCCCAGGGTCACCACAAAGGCAAAGGTAGACACTCAAACTGCTGAGCCACCCAGGTGTCCCCCAAATAGTTTCTAATATTAGAAAAATAGCTAAAACTAACCCTTAATTTCCTTAGGGTAAATTATATTTACACTATTGAATTGAAGTATTTAGATTCAATTCATATTTTATGCCTATTGTGATGATTTCCATATATTATGTCATACAATTCATAACAATCTCCTTTAGTAAACATTTTTATCCCCATTTTCTAGATGAAGATATCGAAGCCCTGAAAGGTTAAATAACTTTCCAAAGGGCAAATAGCTAGTAAGGGGGAGAACCAGGACCCCAACCTAGGTTAAGTAGGATTAATTCACACTGCAAAATTTATGACCTGGCAAATGGCAGGAATGCTAAAATTAGTCCTTTCTACCATTTGTGGAGCAATTAAGGACGTAATTGAAAGTAGTTCCAGATGGCAGAGGGCTCCCCAGGAGCAAGGTTTGTTATACTCTGGTAGAGGAGCGAGGACCTGGAAGTGACGCTGGGGGAATGTTTGGTGTCCAACCACGTCCCGTGGGATATGTGTCGTGTGTGGGAATGAACAACTGCAAGAGACACGTTGGGTCCAGGGAGAGAACCAGGTTTCAATCAGGCTGCGGAGCTCAATGCGAGAAGTATATTTGCCATGGAATAGAGGTTCCATATGGTACTGAGGGACAAAGGAGCAGTGGAGGTTGCACAGGGCCCAGGAAGCAGGAAGTATTGTGTGGTGAGCACAGAAGCCAGACAGGCTTCCATCTAGCTAGCCATTGAGGGAAGAATTTGAGGCATGATGGGTTTAACTGAGCACAGGGTTTTCGAAGACTCCCTCCCTCTTGGCTCTCCATAAGTGTCAGAGTTGGCAATCCCCACTCTGGGTCTGGGGAGTCTGCAGTCAACAACCTGCTCTCCAGTTGTTCAGAAACATGCTGCTTGAGAGGTACTCTGATGTCCAGTGGCCTGGCCCAAGGCACACAGGGTGGTTTTACCAGGTCCTAGTGGGTGGTGGTCTGATGCTGAGCATGGCCTCAGTCAATGCACAAGCAGGATATTCCCTAGAATATTGGGCTGAGGGCTTGGTGTTCATGGGGGTGGTAACTGGAGAAGAACATAAGGTGTGTGAACTGGCCTATGACAGTGAAAATAGCTTTGAGAAGCATCCTGCCCTTTCCGGGTAGTGTGTAGGCCCAGTTCTAGGAAAAATTGGGTTGTAGGGGAAGCACACCCTTGAGTTTCCAAACTACACTTTGGTGGCCTCCTTTCTGCTCTCTCTCCATGACTCTGCCATCTATGCTGCTATGGTCCACGACTAGTTTCTCCTCTAGGCACATTTTCATGCAAACCTTTTGTCTCTCTGTGCTTCATAAGACTATACCTGTTTTAGGTCTAACCCTGTACTTCTAGACCCTGTTATCCTGATAATCATGAGATATGCACCTTATAAATCTCCAACTTCTCATCCTATGATTAAATGCTCCCCCCCCCATAACATCTCCATCAAGTGGTCATGTCACTTATGCTTGAACAGATTCGAGGACAGAAAACTCACTACCTTAAATTATACCCTAGCTTTGGATAGGCTTGAGTGACAGAAACTTCTTACTGAAGTAAAATCCTTATACTCCTCAGTGTAATTCCTCTTCTACAGGCCATTCCTTCAAATACGTTCCTCTGGGTTTATCTTGCTAGTGGAGCTGCCAAATCCTTTGTGCCTCAGAGAGTGAATGCCAATGGAGGAGGGTGAGATCATAGTTCCCAGATAAGAAATCTGCCTCAACTTTTTTTTTTTTTAAGGCTGTATTATGCACTAACTCCATGTTAGACTCTGTGCAAATTGTGAAGATTGATTTAATTTGATTAATCCTCCTAACAATTCCAGGAAGGAAGTATTGTTTTCTTTCTGCAAATGAAAAAAACAATGGCCTAGAGAAAGACACTATTACTTTAAGGTCCGACTGCTTTTCAGAGACCAGAACCAAGGCCCCAGTGCTCTGATGCCAAGGTCCTTTCTCTTGCCATCACATGACTGGGAGTGATCCTCTCCAGACATGGACCTATCTAGCAGAGCAATCAAAAGTTACAAGTCCAGACAGAATTGCAAATGTGGAGACTGAGGGAAAAATTGAAAGCTTTTTTTTTTTCTTAACATTTCCAAAAACCATATATATAGGTAGGTTATTATCTTTGTTACTCTCAAGTCCAAGGTTAGTATGATGGTGGCATTGTTAATTATGGTAAGAGACATTAGTTGTTACGACCCTAAACCCTAAACTCTTAGTGGCCTAACACAAAAGTGTCTTACACAAAGCTTAATGGGAGTGTTTCTTGTCAGCAGGTGGCCTTCCTTGTGGCTGTTATGGATTGAAAAGACTAACCCTCGTACCTCACAACATAGCCTTATTTGGAGATAGGGCTGTTGCAAATGTAATTAGCTGAGAGGGGTGGGCCTCCAAACCAGTAGGTTTGGTGTCCTGATAAAATTGGACACGGGCACACATGTAGGGAGAATGTCACGTGAGCATAGAGGCAGCCATCTACAAGCCTAGGAAGAGTCATAGGACAAATCCTTCCCTCACAGCCCTCAAAAGGTATTAACCCTGATGAAACCTTGATCAGAGGCTTCTAACATCTAGAACGGTGACACAATAAGTTTCTGTTGTTTAAGCCACCCAGTCTGTGGTGCCTTGTTGTGGCAACCCCAACAGGCCAGTACATGGTCCTATAGCACCATTTTTCTATTTTGTGGGTCTTCCATCCTCTCTAGTCTCAACTGTTGTTTACTTGGAGCGTTGTTGTTTATCCAATGTAAGAAGAAGGAGAACACACAGAAGGCCACAGAGGAATTCCATGGGTCAGCCATAACAGATGTCAATTAGCATATAGCAGTCCTGACCACAGATAATTTAGAGTAGGAAGGTCCTAGAAGAAAGAGGCCACCTCTGGGAGGCTGGACCAGAATCATCTATAACCATTCACTCCTTCATCCCTTACATCCATAAACCATGTATTTATTGAGTACCTACAATTTTCCAGCATTGAACTTGGTTCTAGGGATAGAACAGGAAACAAAAGAGACCCGTTTCCTGCCTCCTGAGAACTTGCACTGGGATAACCTATGAAAGAAAAGTACAGATTGCCCAAGGAGATTAATTAATTAATTAATTAATTAATAATTTATTTACTTATTTATTTTCCCAAGGAGTTTTTAAAATGTAGTTCTAACCTACTATGGGTGGTCAGAGGTGTCTTGGCGGGGGGACATATTTAAATCAAAATAAGAATGAGCTACTGGTTGCCACCCCTTCTCTGCCATTCCACAATCCAATAAGCTCTGAAAACTAAGTATTTTTGGAAGTTACTCAGTAATAAAACCTGATCTGATCTTGACACATTTAGTGGAAAAATCTGATCTGAATGGACATGAGGTTACCTGTAATCTCTATCTATCACACTTGATGTGAATATTTGCAGATCTTGCTGAGGAGATGTTGATGTTTGATTGTGTAGATAGATCAAGGAATAATATCAAGGAATAGATCAAGGAATAATATTGCTAGGATGCTGGACAGGGTTGCCAGGGAATTGAAACAAAGAGATGTATTTTAATGAGAACAAAAGATGTCACAAATTGTCTTCAGAATATATTCGTCACCCAGCATTATGGGCATCTTTAATATTCATCCTTTCAGTAGTTCTAATAATTGAGTGATTTCTAAATCTCTGACTTCAAAGGGGAATCTTCAATGATTCTTCCAATACCTGGAGCTATAAGAACAGGTAGTGAGCAAGACAGGCAGAAGCACTGAAAGTAGTACCTTTAGCACCCCCGGCTGGACCTGGGAGCCACTTAACACATAGAGAGTGGACTTAGGGTCTAGAATTTCTGCTGCTTGGAAACTTGGAGACAAAGGTAATTATTGGGGCCACTCTGGGTATAAAATTGTCTTCTCCTCGGTAACTATGGCATGGGGGAAATAATGGGAACATTAATGCTTCCAGAGATGTTTTGCTTGCTTGCCTTTTCATAGATAATACCTGGAACCCACAATAAAAGGAAACATTATTTCTAATCAATCATTTACAAGACTTATATAGACAAATGAGCAACGAGGAAGTCAGTGTTCTTCCAATCAAGAAATCTGGGCAACGATTGCCATAAAGCAGGATCATCCTTGTGATAATGGAAATCTACTATAACCTGTGTCCTCCATAATGGTAGCCATGAGCCTCATGTGGTTCTTGAGCACTTGGAATGAGGGTGGTGTAGAGGAGCTGAATATTTTAATTTTATTTAACTTTAAAACCAAATGGCCACAAGTGGCTAGTGTCTATCATATTGGAAAGCTCAGGTGTAAAGAGTTACCTTATTTTTCAAATAAATGTTACACCATGATTGAAACACTAGGCTAGGAATTGTTCATCCTTGTAAATTAAACATACATAGACCACGATACATTTTTGAAGGCACACTGACACTATTCTTTCCATAATTTTATTTCCCCTAGGAAAGTGTTCTAACCCAGAGTCTATTAAGAACCTAGGGAAAGACTCTGTTTTCTCTAAATTCTCTGCACTCAATTACTTACCTCTACACCTTCAGCCTCCCTTCTCTTCTCAGTCAGGCAGAAAGAGAGTAAAAAAATTATACATTATGTTGCAACATTGGTATGTGGAACACCTCATGTTTGATATTTCTTTGGCTAAAATGTAGTCCTTCCACGTCTCTTGGTGGGATGCATTTACTTCAGGTCTTTACCTTTAACCCCCTACAGGGGTGTTCTGCTACAGAGCAGGGACACATTTAATTTTTCCCTGTGTGCCAGAATGTCTGACACTAGCATGCATTTGATAAATGTATGTTGGGTCGAACAGCTTATCACAACCCTACAATGCTGAAGTGTACTTGGTAACTACCAAGTAGTACACTTCTCCAGACACTTTGAAAACTCCACCTGCTGTAGCTGAACTTAAGCCAGGGTAAGGTCAAGTTTATGGAGACATAGCTTAAAGTTGTATATTGAATGGAGTGAAGTGAAGCTAATAAAGAGAGATACGATATGACTTCTCTATGGGTATGAGAGGATGATGGGGGATCTCCCACTTCATAGCTATTTAAGGGTACTATCAATGACTATTGCTCTCAAATGTTTTACAGGTTAATTTAGAAAGAGGGAGAGACAAAGGAGGGTCTCAGAGTCTTTTCTAGCTCTGAGTTCTTGGGTGTGAAGATTGAGTACATTTAGCCCTGTAGGTCTCGAAAGACCTTTCCCCACCAAAGGAAAAAAAAAATAATGTCTCAAATATTCCATTTGAATTCTCACATGTGTACAAATTTGTATATCGATTCTGACATGTATACAAAACATAGTCCTACAACTGGTTCTGGTAAGCTTGGTGAAGCTACAGTTCCCTCCCCTTCTGGGTGTTTCACGTGGAAGAATGTGGAAGTAGCTCCCTTAGTCAAATACAACACATATTCCTTTGGCCACCAGGTAGATCAACCAACGGGATCCTCCACTGAGTGGAAGGCATAGGACTGAGTGGAGTTCTAGCTACAACCCTATATCAAGGGTGTTGGGAGCTCAGATCCTATTTGAGCACTGGGGGCAGTTTAGTATGTAATCATGTATCGTAAACATAACTTTTTTCATGAATCAAAAATAATCTCTAATATCCTTTAAACTACATAATCAACCCTCTTGGGGACATATTTAGACAGAAATATTTAGAGTCTTTTACCACTAGGGTATAGACACCCTATTAGGATCCTTCTAATATAACTAATCACCCTTAGAGTATGGATTTCTAATCAGGGCATTTCAGATCTTATTTAACTGCCTCTGAAAAAAATCTAACTATATACGCCATGTAGACATAGAGTAATTTCCTATAAATGACAGTCAACGTAAGAAGATAGCTGAGGGAATGAATCAACAACTTTCAAAAATTTGACTTAAAGATTTGGGAAATTGTATTCTTTTTTTCCTACCTGACTCTCGTTTTAGGGCCGTATTCATCACTGTTCTCTCTCATCTGCGTTCACCTCAGATCATTCCTGAAAGAACAATACTCATGAAAGCAAGAGCAGAGCCTCTGAAATCGGGCTGCCAGGGTTTGGAGCCTGGCTCGGCCACTTACTCTCTCATGGTCTATCTTTTCTATGCCTTCATTTCCTTGCAGGAAAATGAGGACAATAACTTGCCTATGCTATCAGGTTCCTCTGAGGATACAAAGTATCTAAAATAAAAGCCTGGCACTGAGCCTCACATCTATGAGGTATCCAATGGACAAGCTAAAGAAAAGCAAATGGGTGCCTACAGGGATGGGATTGTCGCAGCCAGGTTATATGGGACAAAAGCCACAGTTCCTGTCTCAAGGAGCCCAAGACCCAGTGGGAGAGACAGACAAGGAAATAGGAACAATGTCGTTGATCCATTCTATGCAAAATATAGTTCCTAAAGTAAACTGCCAGCCTCATTATCAAATATACGTAATGATACATCAAGGACCACTGACATTTTAATATCTAATGGGGAGACTTATCATCAATGGTCTGACACACAGAGTAAATTTCAGCATAGAAAATATTTTAAAACAACTAATATATTGGAAAACTATTCTATTTTAAATGTTCCACATTAAAAATTTGTCTCTGTTGGATGCTGAGAACATTTTCCAAGGCTATTTTCCAGTTAGAAATGAGACTAATATAAACAGTCCAACAATTAACGACATACAGTTGGCCTTTCTGAACTAAAATACAGTCACTGAGCCCAAATCTACAACTACGAAACACATCGCCAGTCACAAAAACAAAGCTGAATCATATTAGAAAACATATGGACTTCAGAAAGAGCACAAAGTTTCATCTTTTTTGGATTTTCCTTTACTTATTCCTAGCTTTAACAGGCCATCTACGTTATCACAGCAAAGCACGGTGTTGCCATTTTCCTTGCCAACCGCAGATATGAACTGAGATTTCATGGTATAAAGATGAATCATTTCACGAGAAAAGGCAAAATGGTCAAGTTAATAAAGCCTAGACAAGAGCAAGAGTTTTTGTTTAAATAGAAATGACAGATTGGGGATGATTAACCTTCTGATCTGCAGATGCCTTAAATGTCTGTGAATAGTCAAGCCCGTAATCATTTTAAGATTTTTTAAAAAATATTTTGTCATGGCAAGATAAATTATACATATCCTTGATATTTGTGGAATGAGATCGATTGTGCCAAACATACAGGGTACAAGTAGAAGAGTATTTTCCTTACATACCTTCTTTTATTGGAAATGTGGCAAATCAAAAGTAGCAACAAAGAGTCAACCAAGCAGTCACCATTTTGTTTTCCTAAATCTTGATTTTAATATAATGAGGGTTATTTCGTTTCACTTTGTTTTGCATTATACATGGGTAGGCTTAAAACCTGGAGAAAAAGGATTAATTTTGAAAGCATCAAGAATGTGTACTTTTTGGTCTTACAAGATTCTTCACAGTCTACTAATTCAGATATATATGCTTTTCTTTAATTGGATCTTTAAGAATATTGCCAGAATGCTGATGTGTCCCACAGAGAGACTTTTTTTTATACTGTTGGAAGCGGGGATGGGACTTATGCGGGATGAAGGAAAGTGAAGAGATGCCGAGATAAAGAGCTTAATAGAAGTCATGATTAAAACCCAAACTCTTTTTCATTTGAAAATGTTGTAGACTCCGAAAGTATTACTGTGTTCATAAAAGTGAGAAAAAATTTAATTCTGGTTCAAATCATTTAATGCTAGAAAGCATAATTGATTTTCATTTTTAAAAGCTTAATTCGGTACATTAGTATCTGGATTTTATACCTGCCGGGGCATCAACCTGTCTTGTCTACATTTGTTCTCATCATCTGTCTCCTTTTCATAGAGCTTCACAAATGGAGGATAAAATTATAGCCCTCTTCCTTTGCAGAGTTAGATCTTGCATGTTTCTCCCACTTATTTTACCTGCGAAGGTAGCTTGAGAGAGGGATTAAGAGAACATTGCCAAAAAGATCAAGTACAGAAATGAGTTTGTAATTTTCAGACTCATTTAGTTTTATATTCAACAGCATGTTAAACATTTGGGAAAGAAATTCTTCATCAATTCCTTTGAAAAGTGATACACAGACCATGACTTTTTCTGAACCACCACCCACTTGGCCTTGAACTAATAATACGGTATATGTTAACTAAACTGAATTTAAATAAAAAATACATTTTTAAAAAGTCTCCCCAAGAGGATCTCCTTATAAATAGTGTGCACACACTGCTATAAGCAAGAATGGGAGCTAATCAAACTTGTCTACTGCAAGGCTACACACGTTGGTTTTATGTTCTAAATTAAATTTTAAAATAAGCTTGGGCACCCAAATACCAGATAAATAGGAAGTCCAGTCTCTTACATTTGAGGCTACTCCTTCCCTTTCAATATCTTAGAACCCCAAGGGGTGTACACCATCTAAGGGATGGATCCAGTCTGACTTTCACAACCGAGCAGAGCTCAGCCACGTACGGCTGTAATTCTCACCAACACATGCTGTTACTAAAAAAAGTTGTCCCATAAAATCTAAAGGCCAAGAAGAAATATTTCTGGCCCAGGTCCCTGCAGTGAGATGGTAGCAGGGAGTCATGCCTTGGAAGAAGCAGGTTCTACCATTTTGGATTTTTAAATAAGGTTAAGGCTCTTCCTCAGAGTGAAGCAGGAAGTCTGTGACTTGAGCTCCCAGGTTCACAGTTTTAACTAGTCTCTAGGACACCAACTGTCCCAGGAATGCTGCGTCACAAGACGCCCAGTAGCCCACCATTGGAGGACCCCTGCCAGCATCCATTTTTATCTCCCTAGGGATTTGAACCCTGAGACTGAGGCTGGGCAGCTTCTCATTTTCAGGCCCTTACCCACAATAGGCTTTGATTGCCTCTGAGAGTCCGGACACTCACAGTAGTGAGGGTCTCCTGACTTCTCCCTGACATTAGGCCTGGATTACTTCCAGAGCTCTGTGTTCTCCACTGCCTTTCCGGAGATGAAGCCATGTTCCTGCCAACAGTGATTTGCTTTTTCGATGATCCCCCAGGAGCAAACAACAACAACAACAACAAGACAAAAAATAAGAGGGCAAGTTAAATTTTCAGAGGAGCTATTGCACCACATTTAGGTTCAATGATACTATGATCATTCCTTCCCAGCAATAGCCTAATAAGTCCATCTTCCCTGCTGTAGATGTATTGGGTTGCTTGGGCTGCAAAATATCACAGACAGGGTGGCTTAAACAGAAATTTATTTTCTCACAGTTCTGGAAGCTGGAAGCCTAAGATCAAGGTGTCAGCATGGTTCGGGTTCTGGTGAGAGCTGTATTCCAGGCTTAGGGATCACCACCTTCTGGGTGTGTCCTCACATGGCAGAGAGAGATAGGAGCTCTCTAGCATCTCTTCTAATAGGAGCACTAATCCCATTTTACCAGGCTCCACCCTCATAATCTCATCTAACCCTTATTATCTCCCAAAGGCCCCATCTCCAAATACCATTACACAGGAGGTTAGAGCTTTAGCATAAAAATTTGAGGAGGACTCAAACATTTAGTCTAACAATACATAAGCTCATTGTCTTTTTTTTCTTGGCTCACATTTAGAAAATGCCCCCTTTTAAAGATTTACTTTATTCTTCAGATGCATCATTTAAGCCATAGTGAAACTGACCACCAACAAAACTTGTTTTGTATTAGAACATTAATATTTTTGAAACTTAAATAGAAAGCAATCCATACTTCTATCCGAATTGACTCAGCTTAAGCTTTCATCTCTTCCTATTTATTGCTTCTTATCTCACATGGCTTTTTAGAGAAAAATCAGCAAATATCCCAGCATGGAAAAGTATGTAAATATACACATATACATACACTGTGTATCTTAGTATAGTTAGAAACAGAATATATGGAAAAAATATACAAAATCCTGAGTCTTTCAGCCATTTCTTTAATCAAACAAGTCTGCATTTTTATATCTAAAAATTCTGAGGTTTCCTTCATCATGATTTAAGGCACCAGCACCTTCATTTACATATAATTACTATTTTATACACTTTCACAGCAACATGACCATCTCTAGTATGTCAAAAGAAAAGATTCATAACTGATTACAACAGAAAATATTACAATTAAATTAATATTAATATTAAATCACTACTACACAAAGGCTGATAGGAGATGACTAGAAGCAACATAATTCAATTTTTATCGCCTATATTTATGCAGTTCCTTAACAACTGAAATAATAATGCAGTGAGACACTTAGATAACTTAGACTAAAAATTGTTTCCTTAGGCCTCCCTTTTTAAAAACATACCCATCAGAATTTATTCTTTGTATAAATGGGCAGGGAAAATTAGCATGAAATTAAATATAAAATATCTTGATCACTTTAGAACCCAGCAGAAAGGTTGGAAGGAAGAAGAGTGCGATTTTGGGGGGAGGGGGTTGGTATCCTTCTAGAAGCAGACCTTCTCCTTGTAATCTTAGAGCCTCTCTGTTAGTGAGGAAATGCCTCAATTGTGGCTTTACAAGGGGTATCGCTCAGGGTGAAGGGCCAGGAGATCTGAACTGTCAACCTAGTTCATGTACTCCTGAGTATGTGTAGGTGTGTCATTAGTTTTTTCTAAAGGAAGAAAAAGGTCCATGCAGGTTTTTCTAAGGTGAGCTAGAAAGCCTCTTCTAGAATCATTTCAAGTTCTCCAAAGAGCTTGAGTATGACAATTTGTAAAAACAAGTACTATGGCTTCATACTAGTGTAGGAGAGGTGGTACTAAGTAGTAGAGGGAGCTTACCACCTGTCATCTCGGCTGTGTCAGGGACTCCAGTCATGGAACTGTGGAAAACGTTGTGACATTTTAAATACTTCCAAACTTTCTCGTGTTCCATTTCCTGTGCTCAATTCTCAGGAACAGCAAGGCAGAGGGAGCTGAGGGGACATGTTGTTACATCAGGGACTTGGGGAAAGAGAGACACCAAGGGTAGCACATGAGGCAACAGCTACACAAGAGAGAAGGAGACAGGAAGTGACGTGGAATGAATGTCTCCTGGGTGCCAGGCTCCATGCTGGGCACTTGGTCCTCATGATCCCGGGTAACGAGTACAGCAAATCTATGAGGTGTATGCACTACTACTCTCATCTCACAGATGAAAAAACTGAGAATTGACATCCAAGTTCACATACCAGCACAACTGGGGTTCGAGCTTGCGTTTGTTTGATTGTGAAGCCCAGGCTTCTCCCCCTATGCCGTATGTACCATGTCCTATAGTGCTCCTACTACCTCTCAGAGACTTCCCTTTACTAGCATAAAGCCACTCAAGTTATATTGCAGAGTTTGCTCACATCATTCGCATCTATCAAACAGTTTCTTCTGCTTTGAAAGACAGTGTATACCAATTTAAGCTTGAAAATCAAAGCCATTATTACATATCAAATGCTACTTGAAGTTCTGAGAATGTCCCTGGAATTGACTGAACAAACCATGGGTTCACGATTTTTCCTCATAGTTATTTATTTACTTTGGTGACTGTTATTGAAAAATATATACAGACTTGATAAGTTTGGGTTTGGCTGTACTTTCCCTAATTTTTAAAAAGTTTTTATTTAAATTTCAGTTAGTTAACGTACAGTGTAATATTAGTTTCAAGTGTACAAAATAGTGATGCCACACTTCCTTTCAATACCCAGTGCTCATCACAAGTGCCCTCCTTAGTCCCCATCACCTCATTCCCCTATCCCTCTACCCACCTCCTCTCTGGTGACCACCTTTTTGTTCCCTATAGTTAAGAGTTTGTTCCTTGGTTTGCCCCCCACCCCCACTCTCTCTTTCTTTCCTTCGCTCATTTGTTTTGTTTCTTAAATTCCACATATGGATGAAATCATATGGTATTTGTCTTTCTCTGAGTGACTTATTTGCTTAGCATAATACTCTCTAGTTCCATCCACGTTGCAAATGACAGATTTCATTTTTTTAAATGGCTGACTGATATTCCATTGTATGTGTGTGTGTGTGCCACATCTTATCCATTCATCAGTCAGGGCACTGGGCCTCTTTCTATAATTTGGCATTACACCTTCCCTAATTTTAAGAAGGGTTTCCCTTCTACTTGTTATCAAGTCATGACCAGAATTTAGATACTCTCACTGGTCTTGGAGTGAAATTTCAAATGCGCCTTATCACACTGCTATGCTCTATGAGGAGAGATAAATGCTGAGTTGTGTTTCTCAACCTAGACCCTTGGGTACTTCTCCACGTTTTCAGGCTCTGAGCATCTTCCCTCCTGGGCCTGTCTCCTTGCTTCCAGATGCACGGTGTTCTGTCTCCTTCTGAGATTCTCCACTCAGCATTCTCTGCTGAGGGCAGTGCCCTCAGTTCTTCCTTCCACCAGGAAATCATCACAGGTCATTGGAATGTACCTTTGGCCACGGCATTTTATCATGCCTTTGGGGAGAGGTCATAGCTATCTTCCTAGCATCCATGCTTCCCGTTGGTAGTGGCTGGGGCGCTAATGGTCATGAGTAATGATTTAATTCTTCTTCACTCTGGATCGTCACTCTACATCAAAGCATCAGGACAAAAAGTCTAAATGATGAGAGAAGTGATGAATGATGAATTCCATTCTGTCTCAGGCTAGAGAGGCAATGCAGCACTGTGGGCAGGGGACGCCTTCAGGTGTTCAATCCCACCTCATCTCACTCCACAGGGAGGTAGAGGAGATGCCCGAGTCTTTTCTAGCCAACCAGCTGTGCATATCATCGGGCAAGTAACTTCATCTTTGTGACTCAATTTTTCATCAACATGAAGCAATCATAATACCTACTCTTTTCTTCAATTTGTTAGAAGATTGCGATGTGATCAGGGGTGTGAAAGTGCATTAGAAAGTACAGGACACTCTTCCAAACTCCCAGCTGCTGTGATGTTACTGGTTCCAGCCTTCAACAGTCTTTGTTGTCTTTCTTACTCACTTGGCATCTCGTCAGATACTGCCATAATTAGGGTGACCAACTCATCCCGGACTGCCAGGAACTTTAACAATCAGACCTCACATTTGGAGACCCCCAGGCCCCAACAAATCAACAATAATGAAGGTACCTGAAAAATGACTGTCCTGATGAGGACTAACAGTGTCTTTTACGATCCCCTCCACAGGAAGAGGTCAGCAAGGTGTGTCTATAAGTCTAGGCCGTGTTCACCTAAACCCTCCTAAAGGGAAAAGGTTTTCTGAGAAGGGGCAAGCTTTGTGGTCACCGATGCGAAGAGGATGGAAAAGACATTATAACTGATGCTTAGTCATATGTTAATAAGGAAACAGAGCATTGGTGGGTATTCAGGAGACCAGCCTTAGAGCCAGACCCGACTCACTTCTCCGTGCCCAGCAGCACGTCCTGGTGTCCTACTTTCATGGGAGAGTGGGAATCTGAGTCCAGAATCTGCTTCCACATTGCTGTGCTCTCCCCACCCCCTCCTATCTCTTCCCACTCCCAGCCAAGGATCTGCCCAGCATTTCAGGCACTTTCACAATCATCTGCAAATTGTCAGGCCTGCTGAGATGATGTAAGATGGTTACTTTTTTTTTGTTTTCCTCTAAACCAGAGCCAGTAAAGCAGTTATCTCACCTGACCTTCAGGCTCTCAACCACCTTTGGGCTCATTGACTCAATTCCTCAATTCTGATCCCCACTCCCACCCAGCTCAGGAGACTGAAAAGCGGTGGTGTGGCCAGCCTCCTCGCCCTGCAGTGGTGACTCCCCTCGCTGCTGTAGACACGGCCTAATCAAAGGCCTGTTGTTTGCTTTTGGCTCTGGAACTCACTGGTTTGCGCGTGTCTGTAGCATGATTATGGACGCTTTGAAAGAAAGAAAAAAGGAAAAGAAAAGAACACGGCCAATCCACTTACATTGGCTCTAGTGTAATATTTTATGGAAAGAGAAGAGATGGAATTATTCCAACGTGGGAATAGTAGAAGAAACATCTCTCTCTGAATTTCATAGAAGAAATAAAACTTGAAGTGATCAGAGGATACTCCAGTAGCTCAAGAGCTATTAATGACTGTCAGGAAAACCAAGAACTGGCCAAACGAGCTCAACTGCTTTCCTGTGAATCATCAGACTTAGCTCAGGCCTCTGCTTGGGCTGGGCCCACGTGCCCCAGGTCCCTCTGACCTGTGGGAAACAGGCTCTCAAAATGGAGATTTGCCATCATCACCAGTCCTGGGCTTCTTTGGGGCACAAAGGTCACAACACCTATCTTTATACTTATGCTTTTTAACTTTGGTGATCCCTTTAGAAATGTAGTGGTGTGTTTTATAGTGCATTTTTTTTAAATGCTGATTATCTTGGTGATGAAATGAATTTTAGAACTTGAGGGGCTTGGTAAGGAGCATAAGGGGGCTAGCCTGGTGTCTCTGAAATGAATTCGATTGTGGATATTTTCAATGGTTCCAAGTTCTTCCACTGGGAAAGGATCAGTGCTGTGCTGACAAATGTTTAACAGACACTCTGGGGAAACAAAAACAAAAACAAAACCTGATTTGTGGTGTTTGCCAATTTCCATGGTGTAACTACTCCCACCATGACCAATGAGGCTGGCTTGAGCATACCACACCAGGGATCCTGGTTTTCCTTTGCCAAAGTCAGTCTTACCTGATGTATGGCATAAAAATAAATGTATTTGTTTGTTTATAATCTAGGTGTCATTGCAAAATTGGTATATTTATTAAAAATTAAACTTCAGGGCAACGTGGGTGGCTCAGTGGTTTAACACCGCCTTCAGCCCAAGGCCTGATCCTGGAGTCCCGGGATCGAGTCCCGGGTTGGGCTCCCTGAATGGAGCCTGCTTCTCCCTCTGACTGTGTCTCTGCCTCTCATTCTCTCTCTCTCTCTGTCTCTCATGAATAAATAAATAAAAATCTTTTAAAAAATAAACTTCATAAAAAAATTAGACTTCATCAAAATGGTGTCAGTTAGAACACTTTACCAAAAATGTCACTTGCCTTCCTTAACTTCCCTTTAGCAATTTGGCCTACCGTTTGCATGCTCAGTACCCTGCCATGCTCATTTTCTATTTGAAGTCTGTTTCTTGTTCTGATCTAGGTCCTAGTCACATACCTTTCACCTTTTCTTTTCTTTTCTTTTTTTCTTTTCTTTCTTTTCTTAAACGGGTATCTAAAACTTGATCATGTCACTCAGCAATTCTTCTCTCCCCTCAATACTGAGCATCTGGGTTGGCTCCCTGTGACCCTGGGGATAAAGTTCAAACTCCAGGGCCTTTGTGACCAGTCTCCAGCTCCAGTGCCTGCCCCCCTCCCCACAATGAAACTCCCATTCTGGTCAGTCCAGAATTCTTGCAGAGCCCTGAGCATACCAAACCATCCTGTCTCCATGCCTTCCCACCTGCGGCTCGCCCCCCACACCCCAAGAATCTCTCCTCACCAAGCCCTTCCATCATGTTTGCCCTTGCATTTAATCTCTGCAGCCCCAACATCCTTGCTGATTGGCATCGTGGTGGTAACAGGAATTAGTGCCGCTGAGCTGTCTCATTCCATTTAGACTGTGACCCATTTGGCATAGGGACAGTTATCCTACTTGGTGTTCTGGAATCTAACAAAATGTCCAGCTCTCGATGAGGCCCTCAATAAATTCTTGTTGGATACATGATAATTGAGACGATACCACTTTTGATTCCTGTTTTAATTCTAAAGTGTCAAAAGCCCTTAGTCATTAATCATTAATTGGAGATAGTGTCCATCAAAACATTTGCAAAGGAGATTGGTTCAATAAACTAAATATAGCCTTTGAGTAGAATTAAAATATTGAAGTAGAATTACCAAAGGTGAAAAATCCAGGTATAAGAAAAAAAAAAGCGAGCAGCATTATCTATGTTATATAAATAAATAAAAGAGCACATGCACATTCACATATGTGCAAATTTTTGGAAGCACGTGTGAACAGACTTGCTTTCTGTTTTACATTTTTCTGTTTGACTTTGGTTCTAGCATGTATTTATTATTTTTACATAGAAAAAGCAGTTTTATGAGAAAAAATACTTAGCAGGGATTACGGGATGATAGAATTATGAGCCAATTTCTCCCCTTCTTTATATTTGTCTGTAATTAGTAAACATAATTTTTTTTTAATGGAAACTATAGGTAAGAGATGTCCCTCACCCTGGAAGCTTTGCCACCATTGCAGATGAAACCGCCTCCTATAAGAGGGTTATCTTTCTAAGTTACAGCTTCAGCCAACCCTGTTTCCTGGAGATGGTGGCCGGGGCCCGCCTGCTTCCCTCGGGTTCCCCATCACGTTCACTTGTAGGCCCCAGGGCAGGGGAGACGCTGAGAGGCAAGCCCGAGGTAGCCTTAGCATTACTGGTGCATGCTTGATAATAGGAGTCCACGCCGACTCTGGTGAGCACGGGGCGTGCCTTTGAGGCCACCTGTGCCCCCCCCACACACACACACAGGATCATCTTCTTCTCAGCCAGTGGGAAAAGCCTCCCAAAGGCAGATGGCAGGTGACACCACTTGTCCCTCACGTGAATTCTGAGACTTCAGGGGAATCAATCGCATGTGACACGTGGTGACAGTGCTCGGGCTGGAGGACTTTCTGGGCCAGGGCCCCGTTTTTCTCAGATAGAATCTGGCATCAGTCTGAACCGTCGAGGAGGGAGGTGCGGTGCACTCAGAGCAGGAGGCACAGCAGACTCCCCGAAGGAGGAGCTGGAACCCAGCCCCTTCCTGGACCTGAGACTTGGGGGGCAGGGATGACACACCCCTGCATCCTCATCCTCTCCCCTTTCTCCTTCCTCTCCCCAGGCCCGGGTGGCAGCTGTTTACAAGGCTGCAGGGTGAGGGAGGGGGAGGTGTTGGGGACCATCTGTGAGGGAGAAGGGGATGTAGGAGAAGGGAGCTGAGGTATGCTCACATTGCAGGTGGTTGAGCCTACAGACCTGCCATGGTTGTTTTGCACTTTCCAGGACCTTGATGATCTGAAGGCAGCTATAGTCGAGGAAATCTGTGAGCCTATGGAAATGTGCGGTTCTTTGGGGTCCAAACTCTCTCCAAGTTGGGCTATCGGTTTCTATTTTGTAGGTCCCTTGGTTTGAATACTCTGTAAGCCGAGGTGCAGTCTGGAAGCTGGCTTCTTAGGCGGGGCCCTTGGCTCAAGGGGAAGGTGGTCAAATGGAAGTTCTTGTTGTCTGGCACCTTGGGGGCCTCTGTCTCTTGGTACACGGGCTGCAGACATAATGCAGGAGGATAAGGACCTCTTAGATTGAAACCCCAGAACTCCAAGGGGCCTTTTGAAATGATCTGAGGTTCCTGATTGAGTCAACTCTAGTTTAAAACTTTCCAGTGTTCTCGGGGTCAGCTAGACTCTTTTGAAGATCACCTACTCCGCCCATCGAAAGCCATCTCTGCAACTTTCTTTACAACTGATCTTGGGTTTAGGAACTGGCATTTAATCCTGGCTGTGTGACCTCCATGCATTATGTGGCCTCTCTCTGCCTTTGTTTCTTCATCTGTAAAAGAAAGACAGACTGGAGGAAGAATAGGCCTCTATCTCGGATAGCATGCTTTTGGCTTCAAGGAACAGAAAAACAATTCCAATTGGTTTGAATGATTAGGACAAATAGCCTATTGCATGTTGGATAGACCTCAGAATTAGCTGAGCCTGTGATTCACTGATTTTTTACCAAGGATTCTCTGTATTCTATAATCAATATAATTTCTGGGAGGGTCCTTTAGGGTTGTAGGTCCATTAGCCTGTAGTGTTTGGGGCAACCTCCTTTATTCCCACCAGGTAGAAGAAACCGATTTCCCATGTCTTTCTTCAATGTGTAAAAGAAGTTTTTCAGAAGTTCTAGAAAATCTTTCCTCAGGTCGTATTAACCAGAATTGGGTCACAAGCCATTTCTGAACTAACTTATGGGGAGAGGGATGATATTGACTTTAGACCCATTAAATTCACTGTCAGAACTCAGCTTCTCCTGAGATTCATGAGGAAAAGTAATAACCTGAACACATTTGGGATTCTTTCATGGAGAAAAAAGTGGAAGTGGATGCTGGGTTGGCATCCCAGCATCTGTACACATCCTCTCAGAGCAAAGAATCCATTCTCCCTTCAGACAGGTAATGGTTATAGTATCTGGGTGACCTTCCTCTGAGCTGTGTATTGCAAATGTTTGTGGCTAGTTATTAAAGTTTTATTTCTTTGATAAGAATAGGAGAAAGGTATGTGTTTATTTTTACCTTTTGTATTTGCATCCACTATATAATTGCAAACTCATATATTTGGGGATATTAATTCTTAGAGAATGCTTTAAAGGATTTTTTTTTTGAAAGAAAGAAACCATCTGAATTTAGGAAGCCAAAGCACTATATGGACGGCAAATTTGACCCTTAAGACTTCTTAAGACTATTTGCAGGGAGTTGCCCAAAACTACGACCTGAGAGGTGCTGACATTAATGTCATTTAAACTCCTTTGAGTCTTTGTTTTTCCATCTAGATGTATGGAAAATAATACTCACTCTACCATGAGATCATGTATGTGAAAGAATATTGTAAAGAATAAAATAACTCAAGATGTGTGACATGTTCGTATAGCCAGTGCCTCACTGTCCAAACAAAGGATTTATGAGAACAAAGACATTTCCTCTAAAGACTTTAAGATCTGTCCAATCAATAATATAAAGAGCTTCTATAAAAAAGGCCTATATGCAGCAATTAATTTGTTAATTAATTAATATGTTAATTAATTAACAAATTAATTTGGGCTTCTTCTTGTATCTTCCTTTTCTCACTTAAAGGAGGCTTTTTGGATTTCTGTGCCTCAGGTATTTTTACTGGGAAGAAAGCAGAAGCCACCTGAATTTAGCGCTCTTCTTGTCACTTGTAAAAACATAAGCTCACTGAAAAGATAGTAAGGAGTGTCTTGGTAAACGCTGGGAGAAGGAGAATGCTCTTGAAGACAAGGAAAGGGAGACATAGGGGAATGGGGAAGAGATTTGTGGATTCCAAGAGCAACTGAGATTTGGATTCTCTCCTTGGGTTTGTCCCGAGGAAATAACAGACCTCTAACCTGGGTGGTATACCTCAAGAGAGCAAAAGCATAGCAAATAAGAAGTCAGAAAATCTTCTGGGACCACTGCAGGCTTGAGTGAAGGCTAGGGTGGTCAACTAGTGTTGCTTGGGCCAGTCCCTGGGACTTGCTAAAACTAGGAAAGTCCTGGATAAGTAAGAAGGAGTTGGTTACTCTATGGGAAACTAATTGGTAACCATGATGAAATGCAGATAAGAAGACCTTCTCCTTTTTTGTGGGCACCATGCATGTGTTTTCCATTTGGAAGTTACCTATGCAGGGAGAAAGTGTTCCAATATTATTAAGTGATTTGGGGAACTCAGATTCAACTTTGAGGGTTTTTTAAAAAATGTATTTATTTCTTTTAGAGAGAGAGTGCACAAGCAGGGGGAGAGGGAGAGGGAAAGAATCTCAAGCAGACTCCCCACTGAGTGCAGAGCCTGATGTGGGGATCCATCTCACAACCCTGAGATCATGACCAGGCTAAAACCGAGAGCCCAAAGCTCCACCAACTGATCTATCCAGGTGCCCCTTTTGAGTTGTTTTAAAAGAAACAAAGAAGGGAACAAACAAAAATACTTCTTGCACATCATAGCTTGGGCCCTGAGACTCATATGTTTAACACAGGTAAAGGAGATCCATGATCCCTTAACAAAACTTTGGGACCAGGTCTATTTTGTGATTTAGAACTTTCTGGATCTATGAAAGATATTACAGTATGTGTCCTTTACATTATATGACAGCTCCAATGCAGTACCTTGTGATCAGACACACTGATATTTCTATATAAAGAAATATATAAAAAATATCTATATAAATATCATTTGCATTAAGTGAGTTAAAGAAGAATAAATAGGCTTATGTCAATTCAGGCCAGGTTGTGCACCCAAATGAGTTTTGTTTTTCCATAAATTAATTCCATAAAAACTGTAGTTATTAGCTACAGTTTTCAGGAAATTTAAAATCTTAGATTTATGGCTAATTAATGGATTGCTGCAGTATTTATAAATACTTATAAATATAAAGACATGTCCTCAATTTATTGTAGTACTAGGTCAAAGATTAAAATCTATCTATCTCCTGTTTTCCAATATTGACTTCAGAGTCTGGAGAATTTGTGAACATATAGTGTTGTTTGACACATTCATAAATTTATCAGAACCTAATATTAGGATCTATAATGCATTTAAATTACAATATAAGGTGATACATTCAGATGGTCTAGTTACACATTATAGATTTCTATCCAGACAAGTAAGGTGTAATTATCACAATTTAAAATAGCTTCCCATAAAGGCCAATTGAAATGCTGGATTTGCTTGACCTGATAATGAAGAAGTAAGATATTTTTCTTTGAGTGGTCTTGATAACATGCACATTTTCTTCAGGGTTATCACCCAGGGCTTTTGGCCAAGAAAGTTTTGTTTAAGGTCTCTGCAGAAGCCAAGTCAAAGACATGGGTTTACAAACTGTCTCTTTGAGACAGCAGCAGCAGCAGCAGCAGTAGTAGTAGTAGTAGTAGTAGTAATGCATTTGTTTGTAAGCCTAGAATATGAGGTTGATGTAAGCACACTTAATTACAAGAAAACAGCCATTATCCATCCTGACTCAAAATCATGATTTTCAGGGCCTGAAAAGCTATACCAAATAAGTTTACAATCTCTAAAACTTTGATGGTTTCATTATTATTCTTCACTAGAAAGATAGCCCAGATCTAATTTATTCAGAGCTTTGAAGATAAGTTTTGGTGTCTTGAATCAAATTCAGTTGTGTATCAGTAAAAAGTGAAAGAGGCACAGGCTCATTTGTCATAATTCTTAGATTTTTCTTTCTAAAGGGAAAGTGATGGGGAGAGGGAAGGTATCTTAGACATTTCCTGTCTGATGAAACCATAGATAACAGGTACGCAGACTGGACTTTATGTCATGTTTACACCTAACTTATTTTGCCCCATAACATGCAATTTCTCACTCTAATCACCTATGCTGGTTTGTAAGACTTGAAACTCTGGACAGGTTTTTTTTTCTTCTTCGTTTCATGTGTTTTCAAAAGGCTTCAAAATCTCTTGTTGTCAGAACCATTTATACTGTCTTTTGAAATCTCCTTGGTGTCAGGATTCAGTGGGGCTGTTCATTTCCATCCTTTCTATCTCCATATTTAGGACAAACCCATTGCATGCCCTGAAATCTAAAATATTTATCTATCGACAGCACTCTGCCTCTAATTATTGCAAATGAGGCTCCTTGTCTCTTTCATGGTATTTCCTCAGAGAGAGGTGTGTGAAGAACTGTGGTAATCATCTTTTTTTTTTCCACCTCCTTTTAAACCTTCATAAAAACTCTCTTCCCACCAACTACCCAATGGTAAATGCATTTAATGTTCCCGATTGCCTCTGGCTCATTGATTTGCCTCATGAAGCCTGCTTGGCCTGGGCTTACAGTGCTTCTATGACCTGTGAGCCACACCCAGGGCCCTGTAGGAGCCCTCACCGGGAGGAATCTCAGCAACTAAAGGATAAATAACTGAGGCTTCCTTTAACCTATCCGTATTGACCAATTTTGCTTTCTTTTGTGCTAAGTTCAATGGACTAAAAGGACCCAGAGACGTTTTAATTCAATACTATTCTCCCTGCCATATTTCCCCCAGGATTCCAGCTTACAGTAACCCAAACACAAAGACCAGAATGGAAGCACATCCCCCATATTTAGGATAACTCTTAAATGTCATAACTGATTTCTTGCAGCCTTGGGCATGGAAGTCTGTATTTCTTTTCATTGTCAATCCATGATTAATCACCCTGTAGAATAAGAAATCAGACAGAAATAGAAAGTCATGGAAATGAACTCATAATTAAGAGTAAACTATACAGACTTTATTATTTCATGGTGTAAGCCCCGAACCATCCATACGACAGTTCAAGCTAAAGCCTCAGTGGGAAATTTCTGTCTTTAAAAATCTGCTTGTTCATGAGAATATTGCTGTAAGAGATATTTAGTTTTAAGTAGCTTTTTTGTTGTTGTTAAAGAATGACTCTCTGCCCTATTACTGTTGGTGCCACCAGAAGCCAACAATGAGAATTTATTCCATAAATCTGATCATTCATTCAATACTAAGGGATGAACCCAGAAGACCTGGAGCATAGTAGACCACAGCAAGTACTCTGAGATAGCGTAGACCCCCATCTTTGTCAGCAACTCATCTGTGTGGCCCCCACAGGGGTGACTTCCTTGTGTCGACCTAAACAGAAGTGTCAGCTCCTTCATCAGAGTAGCATCACTGTCCTCCTTTCTTTCTCATTATAAGCCATTGATTTCCTCTAGAACCTGAGAAACAACGAGTTCATCCAGCTCAGAGTCTAAGCTAATAGAAAAATGACACTAGAGTCATCTGAATAGCTGTCAAAAGAATAATGGGAACAAAAATCACCTAGAAAAGTGACCAGCACCAGGGACTACACCTAATGTGAAATTGTTAGTCTTCATTTTAAAACTCTTCTTTTTTGCATCTCCTACGTGTGATACATTCATAAATAGTATTACTTGAGGTAGCTATGCTTTGAGATCTCCCTGAAAACACAGAACATTTGGTGCTCTTTTTCTTTCTCCCACATAGAAAATTGGAAGCTCCACCTGTTACCTTGAAAATAGAATTAGGTCATCCATTTTCTCATAAAAACTTAAATGGAACCAGGATTGCTATTTTAAGGCAAAACTATTTGTTGCAATAGTTACATCAATACCAAATAGGTATATTTAACACAAAGCTCCTAGAGAAATAAAGCACCTGCAAAGAACTTCCCCAAAACATGCTTCAGAACAGCAAGTAGGGTTCAGAAAGATGATCTTTAATCACAGGAACTGCTGCTAAGTGACTCCCCAGGTACCACCTTTGAGGTTTCCTGGGGCATTCTTTACTGAGCATTGCCAGGGAATCCTCCGAATGCTGCTGTCTACATATCCTCAGACCCGTGGGAAATGCATAGGTCCCTTGCTCCGAATGCACTTCAAAAAGCTTTGCCTTCAAAGACAGATGTATGTGACCCTCAGGTTAGGGCAAGAAACTTTGTTCTACTTACTGATGTACACCAAGCACCTAGACCAGTGCCTGGAACATAGACGATGTTCAGTGAATGAAGGAAGGCCTGATGCCATGTAGAGTACATGGCCGTCATCACCAAAGGGAGGACTTGCCAAGGTCATAAAAGATCAACTCAGTAAGGAGGGATTTCCTTGAGCCCTAATCTACCATTTCTAGCTTCCCTGGGTTTTTTTCTGGCCAGCCCCTCTGTCTCCACAGAACACAAAATGGAGTTTTTCTTGAGTCCGGGTCCAAGAGTAGAACTGTTTGTTCATAGAACGTGTGCATAGTCACCATACTACACTGTAATCCTTACTTTTCTATTTTCCCTAAGGTCAATGTATCCATTAGGCATAGTAGGCACAAAACAAAACAAAGAAAACTTTGAGGTTGAAGAAAATGTTTTATTTTTTTTAAGATTTTATTTATTCATTTATGATAGACCTAGAGAGAGAGAGAGAGAGAGAGAGAGAGAGGCAGAGATACAAGCAGAGGGAGAAGCAGGCTCCACGCAGGGAGCCCGATGTGGGACTTGATCCCGGGTCTCCAGGATCATGCCCTTAGCTGAAGGCAGATGCTCAACTGCTGAGCCACCCAGAAAGATTTTTGGGATCTTTCTCTGATCCCAAAGAAAATGTTTTAATATATAATATTAAGATACAAAAACTTCATCTTCATACCAACACAGTTATGAAATACCACTTTTAATAACTTTTAAGGGGAGGAAGGGGCCCATGACAAGAAAAAGGCCTAGGGTCCATTGGAAGTCATCCTGCAGACTCCATCTCCAGTTGGCTCTGAGCTTACTGAACCCGCAAATCACACTTTTCTGTCTTTATAAATTTACAGCCTAGCACAAGTCCTGAAAAACATTTGGCACTTAATATATGCTTGAGAAGTAACTGAAATTAACATAGTTTCTCATGAAATTCAGATAAGAAAAAAATACTGGACATTTATATGATTTAACTAGTAAGAGGAAGCAGAAAGGAACGGGCAGATAAAAGGAGTCGATGAGAGAAAGCGGGTTTTTAGGAATGGGCTGGCAAGAGTAGGTGAGAACGCCTTGGAGGAGGCTTGGGAAGTGGGTGGCTGGAGCCAGGAAGGTGTGGAGGGGTATCCGGAGGAGCTTTGGGAACACGTGGGTGCTGAGTCCACATTTGGCAGGTGATGATGTATTTTCTGGCAGGCTGACGAATAATGGAATTTGAATGCTTACAAGTGCTTTTCAGATCTGTTCTAGCCCAACCCTTCGTTTTAACAGAAGAGTAAATCCTAGCACATTACTGGAAAGTTAGACCCCGATGCTCATGTCCTTCCACCGCTCTTCCCGATGGCCAGAGTTGTGTTTACAAGGCCTGACGGTGGAATGAACAACAAACACGTCATTTATGTGTTTATTTTGCCTGTGTGCAAACACATGGTGTGAACAATTTCACTCACTTCAATGCAGCCTAATGAGATAGTCCTTTCCAAAAATCTTAATACACCGACAGGATTATTTTCATTTCTTATTTGCCTCAAATCTTCACCTCGGCCTTGGGATCACTAGCATTTGCCCAGCCAACTCCCAAGTAAGAAGCCTGACCCTGTTGGCGGTACTAAATTGGTCAGATGACTAAAAGTATTGGTAGCCAAACCTGCCTAAAGTGAAACCAGAACCCAGAAGCTTCCCTGATTGGCTCTCAACAGCACAAGAAGGAGAGGGTGAAATTATAAACAAATTAAAGAAACTCTCCCACTGTTAACAAGCAGAGGAGCAATTTGCAGGTCAGTGAAAAAGGTTCTCACTTTCATGCCAGAATCAGTAGGCTGACTCCACTCTGCTTCCAGAAACGTCCTGATTCTACAAGGCTTTCTTTCATTCCTACATGAGGGCTGGCAAACTGCATCCAGATACCTACCCCCTTCTTGAGTCATTTGACAAATATACTGAGGAGTTACACTGCACGAATCACAGACGAGGATGTGGAGATACAAGGATGAATTACATCCTGACGTCAAGGAGCTTATTGTTGTCCAGATGAAGGGCCTCCCAAGGGGACGAAGAAGAACAAGCGGGATGGTGTTCTGACCACAGTCAGAGTTCAGGACTGCTCCACTCCATTCTGCCTCTAGGATGTTATTTTATTTTATTTTTTATTTTTTTAATATTTTATTTATTTATTCACAAGAGACACACACACAGAGAGAGAGAGAGGCAGAGACACAGGCAGAGGGAGAAGCAGGCTCCCTACAGGGAGCCCAATGTGGGACTCGATCCCGGGACTCCAGGATCACACCCTGGGCCAAAGACAGGTGCTAATCCGCTGAGCCACCCAGGGATCCCTAGGATGTTATTTTATAAGTGAACACTTGGGAGGCTCTAGAAGGAAATCAGTTCCCCACATGTGAACCAGCCAGATGTGAGGAAGCTGAAGTGGAAGCTAATTAGGGCAGGGAGAGGTGCAGGGAGGGTGGAGGATGGGGGAGGACATCACAATCCGAGAACTTCCCAAGGACATTCTGGCTCCGTAGAACCTACGAAAGGAACCAGATTTTATTCTTCAAAATCTGAGATAATCTTCATTGTGCAATTTCCCAGATGAGAGGGCAGTCCGATCGGTGCATTTGGCATTCACACAAATGCACTTACAGGTGGGTTATTCCACCTAACAGGGAAGAATATAGATTTCCTATCCATATATAATTTCCTCTTTCCATATATAGATTGTCATCACCAGGTATCTTTGAGGTAGGATGTCATTTGGTCATTGCTTCTAGTTTGGAGACTTTGAGTCATTCTCCAATCACTTAGCTCCTATTCTACGTTCTTAAGAGGCAGACTCATTTTTACTATGGAGGGCCCAGAGCTCCACAGTCCCACTTCTCCATCCAATTCATCTGTGCAGAATAAACAGGTTAACTTCTCTAAAATGCCAATTTCAATATGCCATTCCCACAGTCCAAAACCTTCAATGGCTCCCCATGGGCAATAGGAAAAGAAATAAAGTCCTTACTTGACATGAGAGAATCAACCAACCATTTCAACTAACCTGGCCCCACTACTCTGCCATGTAGACTTACTATGAATTCTACTGAGGATGCGTACTCTCATGCACACTCTCAGCTCCACACCAGGCCTACCCTGTTCTCCACCTGGTGGACACCCATCATTTCTCTCTGCCTATTTTTTCATTTATATATTTATTGGGCAAATATTAATGTGCTCACCTGGTCAGTTCTAGAAACCTTAATAGGTTCTGGGGATCCAGAGATAAGCAAGACAAACATGGTCCTTACTTCCAGAGCTTTGGACTAGTTTTGATAAGTGCTATGCAAACGCATGAGGTATTACGATGACGTATAACCATCATGTGTTACCTCATCCAGTGGGTCAGGGAAGGCTTCCCTGGAGGAGTGATTTTCAATCTGAGATATAAAAAATTAAGAGGAGTTAGGTACAGGGCATTCCATGAAGAAAGAACCACATGTGTAGAACTCAAAGGCACATCCAATCGCAGCCATCATGGGAATTTCAGCTCAATTTACAACTTCTTGTGAAGCTTTTCCTGACCTCTGGAGGCATGTTGAAGAAACACTTGCTCTTCTGAACTCCTCAACGTTCTAATTTTGTACCACTTCCCTAAGCGCTTAGCACAGTTGGTCTTATGATGGTATCACCCTTTATGCTTTTTTTCTCACCCGAATTATGTAGGCCGGAACCATGCTTTAAATGTCTTACTATCCTTATGTGGATCTAGTTTCTAGCAGGGGCTCAGCAGATATTAATGAAATATATGTATGCACACATGCATGCATGCATCAATGAATGAACAGTCTGGGTGAGTTAAGATTGCATACATGGCCATCCAGGGAGCCTTGGCAGAGGCTATTGCAGTTGTGCACAACATACTGTATTATTAAAAGTAAAGAGTCACTGGCTCTTTATCTCATTAATTAGATCCCAATCTCAACATCTCCCAAAGAATCATGGAGACGGATGAGCATCTCTCCCTTGAGGGTCAGAAGGACCACTCTTCATAGAACTTATAAGAAGATCCTTCTTCCCTACCTAACTGATGTTAGATTGTATAAACTGTTCAAGAAAAGCTCAAAATGGAATGTGCTAAGTTCTGTTGGATACAACATATTCTTGGTGAAAAAGAAATCATCTTAGGAAGCCTCCAGGCAGAAGAACCCTTTAATAGGATGTGTGAATAGTAGACTCCCCTGACAGTTAACCTTTTCCACCAACCAAAATTTAGAATCAATACCACATGCCAGTTCACAGCCAATTCTCCTTGCCATCTTCTCATGCCCACCAACCTTTCCACTTCAGCTTCAGGCTTCCTGCCTTCTCCATCTTTATCTCTCAACCTCCTTACACCTGACCCACCAAATTTATACGAGGTCATATCACTTTTCTCCCAAGAAAACTTTCGAAATGGAACCTATGCAATTTCTCCTGGATACAACAGAAGTCATCTTGGTGAGTTTGTAGTGCATTCTTGTGTTTGAAAGCTGGCTAGGAAGCAGCCTACCCAGTGAAGACACAGGTAAACCTCAGCCTCTAGTCATTGAGTTTTCCCACTCTCTGGATTTTATTTTATTTTTATTTTAGTTTTTGAATTTTTTTAAGTTTTTATTTTAATTCCAGTTAGTTAAGATACCATGTTATATCAGTTTCAGGTGTACAATATAGTGATCCAACACTTCCACACAACACCTGATGCTCATCACAACAAGCGCCCTCCTTAATCCCCACTACCTATTTCACTCACTCTCCCCCACCTCTGGTAACCATCACTTTGTGCTCCTTAGTTAAGAGTCTGTTTCTTGGTTCCTCTCTCTTTCCCTTTGCTCGTTTGTTTTGTTTCTTAAATTCCACATATGAATGAAATAATTTGGCATTTGTCTTTCTCTGACTGACTTACTTCCTTTAGCATTATATTCTCCAGCTCCATCCAAGTCATTGCAAATGGCAAGATTTCATTTTTTTAATGGCTGAGTAATATCCCATTGTGTATGTACACCACATCTTATTTATTCATTTATCAATCGATGGACACTTGAGCTGCTTCTATGTCTTGGCTATTGTAAATAATGCTGATATAAGCATAGGGGTGCATATGTCCCTTTGAGTAAGTGTTTTGGGGTAAATACTCAGTAGTCGGATTGCTGGATCACAGGTAATTCTATTTTTAACGTTTTGAGGAACCTTCATAGTTTTCCATAGTGTTTTCCATAGTGGCTGCACCAGTTTGCATTCCCACCAACAGTGCAAGATGGTTCCTTTCTCTCCACATCCTCACCTGTTGTTTCCCATGTTGTTGATTTTAGTTATTCTGACAGGTGTGAGGTGATATCTCATTATAGTTTTGATTTGCATTTCCCTGATGTAAGTGATGATGAGCATCCTTTCATGCATCTGTTGGCCATCTGTGTGTCATCTTTGAAGAAATGTCTATTCATGTCTTCTGCCCATTTTTTAGGTCTTATCATTCGCAAATATCTTCTCTCATTCAGCGGGTTCCTTTTAGTTTTACTGATTTTTTTCTTCCATTGTGCAGAAGCATTTTATTTTGATGTAGTCCCAATAGTTTATTTTTGTTTTTGTTTCCCTTGCTTCAGGGTGCCTACCTAGAAAAAAAGGTTGCTAGGATGGATGTCAAAGAAGTTACTGCCTATGTTCTCTTCTAGGATTTTTATAGTTTTAGGTCTCACATTCAGGTCTTCAATTAATTTTTAATTTATTCTTATGTATGGTATAAGAAAGTGATCCAATTTCATTCTTCCACAGGTGGCTGTCCAATTTTCCCAACACCATTTGTTGAGGAGAGTCTTTTTCCCATTGGATATTCTTTCTTGCTTTGTTGAAGATTAATCGACCTACAATTGTGGGTTTATTTCTAGGTTTTCTTCTCTGTTCTATTGATCTGTGTGTCTATCAGTACCATACTGCTTTGATGACCACAGCTTTGGAATATAACCTGAAGTCTGGAATTATGATGTCTCCAGATTTGTTTTTCAAAATTGCTTTAGCTGTTGAGGCTCTTTTGTGGTTCCATACAAATTTTAGGATTGTTTGTTCTAGTTCTGTGAAAGATGCTGTTTGTATTTTGATAGGAATTGCATTAAATATATAGATTGCTTTTGGTAGTATAGACATTTTAACAATATTTGTTCTTCCACTATTCTCTGGATTTTAAATAAGAGCTCCAGAATGGAGAGCATTTTGCTTAACATAAATAGTGATACAATCTTTACCAAACCAGAGATATACAGTGAGGGCCTGACATGAAGTATAGTCCAAGGATAAACTGGAGTTCAGTTCAGTAAATATTTTTGAGCGCCTACTAAGTTGTATACTCTGCATGGGGTACTAAAAATACAAAGATAAATAAAATATTGTCTTTGGCTTGAAGGAGTTTGTGATCTAGTAGGAGATTCAGGCACTTCAACAAGTGATCGCTGTACAGTACGGTAAGTACAGTGAGAGGGAAGGAACGAGATATAGGAAACCTTTATCCATGTCAGGGCAGCATAGGAAAGTGGGGTGGTATAGAGGGTTAAAATGGTTCTGAAATGGACATACAGCTGCTATAAAGATATAACATATTGTTACATAGCAACATAAAAAGAGGTCACTGTGTTTCTGGAAAATAGTTACTTAATTTCTGGCCTGATAGACCAAATGAGATTTTATGGTATAAATGAAGCCAAAGAAATGTGAGATTTAATTATTTTAATTACTCAAAATTGGCAGTGCACACAGATCTTTGCTCAGACCCTGAAATTTGACCAAAACTTTTGTGAATTGTTTAGGGCAGCATTTATCAATGTCAACACTATTGGCATTTTAGACTAGATAATTTTTGTGTTGCGGGGGCTGTCTTGTATACAACAGGATGTTTAGCCTCTACCTACAAATGCCAGTAGCAGTTCCCCCCCAACCCTCAAATTGGGACAAGTCAGAATGTCCCAAATCACCAAATGTCTGTTAAGGGTCAAAAATCACTCCCCGTTAAGAACCATTAATTTAAGATGTTTAGTAGAAATAAACACAATCATGTCTATTTTTTTCCCCTGAGATAATCAGTTCCTATCTAAGGCTGTGTGTAGTGATCCTAACCAGGGACTTGTCATCAGCATTCCAGATAAGCCTTTTCCTAGACAATTTCTGCCTGAGATCCAGGGACAGTTGTGACAGAGACTTCTAATTTCTCCCATAATGTGTTCTTCTCTCTTACTCATCCAGGAAAAGTAGCCCCATTTTCCAGCTAGGTATCCAGAGTAAGACATATCCTGGTCTTGCCAATGAGCCATAAGCAGAATTAGTGTGTACTATTTCTGGAAATGTCACTCAAAGGAGGAGATGGGCCTTTTTTCTATTTCTTCTTCCTGCTGTTTGATGTGAATGTAATTGCTGGAACTCCAGCAGCCATATCTGATGATGAAGTGACCTTGGGAATTAAACTCACACATGCTGGAGCAATACATGGGAAAAGCTCATACCATGGCAGGGCCTTGCCACCCCTGAACTGCTCCCCCTGCCCCACACGACAACCTGAGAAACTGCATTTAGTCTCTGTTACTTTCAAGGAACCTTATAATAGCCAATACAACAGCCTAAAGTAGACATTTATTATATTTCCAAAAGTCCCTGACCCATTATTTTTCTCATATTAGGAAGTGTGGTCAGCTGTTCTAAGGGTTAGAAACACTCTCTTGCATCTTATCCTCTCTTGAGGTCTGCAATGCAGGAGGCTGCTTATTTCCATGACCCTCCACCGCCCTTCATGCTCCAACTCTAATCAGTCAGTCACACTAGATTTTTGTTGCCACCTCGTTACTAAAAGTTGATATTTCCTCACACCTTTCAGGCACACAAAAATGAGATGATAATGAGTATTAGGGACCAAAGAAAAGTATCCTTTCATAGATTCTTGGTAGAAATGTGACATGTTGCTTTTTTTTTAATATTTTATTTATTTATTCATGAGAGACACAGAGAAAGAGGCAGAGACACAGACAGAGGAAGAAGCAGGCTCCATGCAGGGAGCTCAATGCAGGTCTCAATCCCAGGACCCTGGGATCATGGCCTGAGCCAAAGGCAGATGCTCAACCACTGAGCTACCCAGGTGCTCTGTTGCTGTCTTTTAAAAATCAATTTAATAATAGCTAGTTAATTTAAAAATACATATATCTTTTCACTCAACTAAGAAGGTAAATCAATATTAATCAATGATATATGTGTAGGGATATTTATTGCATTACTTCCCACAGTGGCAAAAATAAATGAAGAGAAAGGGAGTATCTCTCATAAGATAAATGATGGCATACCTTTGAAAGCCATCAACATGTAGGTGGTATTTAGAAGCATAGGACAGGGGCATGTGGGTGGCTCAGTCAGTTGAGCATCTGACTTTTGCTCGGGTCATGATGTCAGGGTCCTGGGATGGAGCCCTGCGTCGGGCTCACTGCCTCCAGTGGGGAGTCTGCTTCTCCCTCTCCCTCTGTGCTTGCTCTCTCTCAAATAAGTAAATAAAATCTTTAAAAAAATAAAATAAAAACATGGGACAGAACACAACTGCCAAGAGAATGAGTGGAGAAAGAAAGAAAAGAAGAGATGTGAGACTGTGGAAGGAGCCTCAGTGTCCATCGAAAGATGATGGATAAAGAAGATATGGTCTATGTATACAATGGAATATGACTCAGCCATTAGAAATGACAAATACCCATTATTTGCTTTGACATGGAGGGACCTGGAGGGTATTATGCTGAGTGAAATAAGTCAATCGGAAAAGGACAAACATTATATGGCCTCATTCATTTAGGGAATATAAAAATTAGTGAAAGAGAATAAAGGGAAAGGAGAGAAAATGAGTGAAAATATCAGTGAGGGTGACAAACCATGAGAGACACCTAACTCTGGGAAATGAACAAGGGGTAGTGGAAGGGATAGTGGGTGGGGGTTTGGGGTGACAGGGTGACAGGCAATGAGGGGGGCACTTGGCAGGATGAGCACTGGGTGTTATGCTATATCTTGGCCAATTGAACTCCAATAAAAAAAATTAAAAAAAAGAGAGAGATGTGAGAACTGAGCTCTGGAACACTTCAGCATTAACAGGTTGAGAAAATGAAGAGGATTCAGCCAGAGAGAGAGAGAGAGATTGAGAGATTGAGAGGGAGATTGAGAGAGATGTAGTCACCAGTGAGGTTGAGGGAGAACAAGGCGAGTAGTTCCTCAGCCCCCCAAAGAAGAGTATTTCAAGAAGGGTGGAGTGATCAACTTTGCCAAATGCAGCCAAGGGGCTAAGTCTGGGGAGGACAAAGAAGGAGCCACTTGACGGAACAATGTGGAACTCACTGGAGACGCAGGCAAAAGCCATATCTGCGGATTGGTGGGGACAACAGCCTGACGACAGGGGATGCAAGACAGAATGAAAGGTGAAGACATGGAAATGGCAAGTATGCATAGCTCCTGGTTTTTGCTAAAAAGAAGGAAATAGGTCCCTGGGTTTATAGAAAGTATTTTGTTTTTAAGATTCAAGGCAATGCAACATGTTTTAGAAGAAATGACACAGCTTAGAGCCAAAGAAGATGACTCAGTAGAGAGGAGGCAATTGCAGGGATAAGGTCACTGAACAGGTCACCTCACAGAATGGTGAACCTCAGTCAGGAACCAGGACAGTGCACCCACTCTGACCTAAGGGAAGGCCGAATAGATGAGGGCGCACTTGGTGGTGGAACGT
The DNA here is from genome assembly GCF_048418805.1 of Vulpes vulpes. Classification (NCBI taxonomy): domain Eukaryota; kingdom Metazoa; phylum Chordata; class Mammalia; order Carnivora; family Canidae; genus Vulpes; species Vulpes vulpes. The sequence continues at coordinate 717,162 of NW_027325811.1, forward strand.
AAGGAAATTCTCCTTGATGACTTTGGCCAATCTCCAGCTCAAACCAGAAGTGCCCAACCTAAGTCAACAACTTACAGACTCATGAGCTAAATACATGCTTATTGTGTTCAGTCAGTAAATTCTGGAAGGTGTGTTGCATGGCATTTGGTGGTAATAGATAACTGGTACAAGAGTGTTTCATAACCATTTCATATAGAGTTGCCTTATTTTTTTTTTAATGGTTACGTACAGCATCGCACTGTATGCGCCTTATTTTACTGTTTTTCGGCTACTCTTTATTTTAGTTGTTACCAAAAGCAATGCTGCAAGGAATATCTTCCTACATACATCTTTGCTTACACTGGAACTATCAATGTAATGAATTTCTAAATGTGGGGTTTCTGGATCAAATTGTACATGCAAGGATGAGTCTAATAGATATTGGCAAAATACACTCTATCGAAGATATCTATTTACATGCTTGCCAGTAATTTGAGTGTCTGTTTCCATACATCTTGATGTTATTAGGACTTTTGTTTTTGTTTCATTTGCCAATATCATAACCTTAAAAAAAAAGGAAATTTCTGTGGGTGCCATTTTCATCCCTCTTATACTGCAGTTCTAGAATGAATCCCCCCTTCTCTACTTGTTCCCACTTACTCTGGCCAGCACCTATTTCCCCCTTATCAGGCCTGCCTCGGGAGGTGCAGACACTTCCTAACATCACATCGTTTTCCAGTGATTCTATTTTGTCACCGCTCTCCTTTCATTGACAGACTATCCCGCTAAATTTCAGGAAGTTATGACTAATGTAACATAAGAAAAATAGAGAAAACATTCCACATATTTACAGAGAAATGAGCTATGTTCAAGATTGTTCATTATAAATGGAAACATTGAAGGATGGTTAGAAGGAACTAAAAAGGAACAAGAAAATTAAAAAGAGAGGTGATAATGAGACACATAGGGTTTCCTGAAGTCCCTTCGACTACTACCGTATTTCCCTACTTTGACATCTCAAGGGATTTGCAGGTGAACTGCAACTTACTTTAGATACTGCACGCATGGTCAGTGCAATAAACTTGTGAATGATAATTAGTTTTCACCTTAGAGCTGGTCAGCCGCCCCAAGAGGATTCCAATCCTCACAGGTCTAAATAATAGAAGTATATGTTCGTACAATGGGGAAATACTAAGATAACGGGGATGTGCTAATGAATATAAAAGGGGCTATGCGTGCATGTAGTGGGAGACATAATTTTCAGAGGTAGAGTTTGGGCCCTTTTACTCCAACCCCCATACTAGTCTATCAAACACAGATCGAGAATATTTATATGGTCATTCAATGTGCTGCCCAACTTCAGATAGTGAAACCAGAGGGAGAAATTTCATTTATGAATGAGTCTAAGTAACTCAATCTTAACCCAAGGCGAAAATTGTCATGTTGGAAGCATTTCTAATTTTGCGGCAGGGTCTCAGCTTTAAGACTTTTGGCTCAAAGGGCAATTAGCTTGGATAGCGGTTTTTGACTTTTTTTTTTAAGCATTTACCTTTTGTACATCTAACCAGATTGCACTTGGAATAATAACCCTCTCGGAAGTCAATAGGTTTTTGGAAAAAGGAGTGTGGAAGGCTGGAGAGAATGGAGATGGATCCCACCAAGGACAAAGTCGCGGAGCCCTAATGCAGCCTTTTATCTTCTCCGTTAAATGGTCCATTAAATGGTCATGCAAAAAAGTGGCCTTCTAGTGAGTCAGCCTTCTGGAAACTGATATGATTTCCTGGGCGGATCAAGAAAGCATAATGTCTCTAAGGTCTGAGTCGAAACCCTTAAAGAAAGCACTATACTGAAAAGATGTATTTCAACTCAGCTCTTCATTGTCTTTTCAGTTCTATCGCTTTCCACTTAATGTAGTTTTTTTTTTCTCTTTCACACATAATAAGCTTTAGTTATAAGGAAAAGAGACTGGCAGGAGAGACAACCCAACCATTCAGAATTTCTAAAGGTCCTCATCAGATAATCACAAGCATTGGTGCCATTGCTGGGGCCCCGGTGGTGGGGGCAGAAAGCCCGGTGACATGGCCACAGGCGTGGGGCTGAGCCTGTGCTGAGATTCTGACACAGTCTTTTCCAACGGTTCCCTCAAACAATTGTTTTCTTCTTCCCCGAATCAACCAATTATTTGATTAAACTAAGAACGAAGTGCTTGTTTTGACTTTAAGCTCCAGCCCGATGCTGGATTGAAGTTTGCCCTCTACCGTAGCTAAGTTCAACTCGCTGCTAAATTTAGGTTCAGTCTGAGATACGAAACGGCTACAAATTATGTTCTGAAGCCAGTAAGTCATTGTTAACCTATTTTGGGGCTTTAGCAACACGCAGGTCATGCAAAAATAGTGTGAGCGAAAGACCTTTCTTTGAAAATCCCAGCAGCCAGTGATCCTTTCTCTGGGTTTCTTTCACCTCCTGTTATCTGTTTGTTTGTTGGGATGATGCATTGACCTGGGAGTAGTTGGGTCTGGTCCATTGATGAGTGTTCGTTGTCACCAGGTGTGGTCCCAAGAGCACGTATTTCCCTGCACCACCTGGGGCCTCCACGCCTGGTGCACTTTCCCAGGCTTGCCTCTACCTCTGCCAGCGGCCTTCAGCCACACTGGACCTGTGAATGGATGTGGGCCTGGGTTCACCTGGGGGGCCTGAGTTCCTCCCGGGCCCCAAAAGTGGGCCTCCTATCTCGGAGAAGGTTGGTAAAGAGATATCACTCGTCATGCCAACGTAGACTGCCTCAATGCGGACAGCGGTTTGGCTAGCAGTGTCCAGGCTCAGCGGAAGGAGAGCAAGGGTTGACAGCGACGCCAACATACATGAGGGGCGCACCAGGTGTCCCCCCATCCCCACCCCCCGGTTGTGGCCTATTGTTCACGCTCCACATGCTGGTTGACTGGGTGCGACCAGAAGGGACAAGAAACAGGCTATGTTCTTCACGGGTTCGTTGGCACTCAGCACTCACAGCAGCCCCTCCTTCCCCCACCCTCAGAGGTCAGGGGAGACTTTCCTTTCTTTTTTAAACTTTTATTTATTCATGAGAGACACAGAGAGAGAGAGAGGCAGAGACACAGGCAGAGGGAGAAGCGGGTGCCCTTGCAGGGAGCCCGATGCAGGACTTGATCCCAGGACCCTGGGGTCACACCCTGGGCCAAAGGCAGACACTCAACCCCAGAGGCCCCCGGGTGTCCCCAGGGAACACTTTTTTGTAGGTGACTTACATAGCCTCCATGACCCAGAAAAGCCCTCCAGTAAGAGGTCTGGGACGAAGTGGCCGAATCTGTGGCAGAGGGCCCAGGGTACAGATTCACGTTTCCTACTCCCTTTTTTTTCTTTCTTTTTTTAAACAATTTTTTACTAGAGTTCAATTTGCCAACATTTAGCATAACACCCAGTGCTCATCCTATCCAGTGCCCCCCTCAGTGCCCAGCACCCAGTCACCCCAACCCTCACCCACCTCCCCTTCCACTGCCCCTTGTTCATTTCCCAGAGTTAGGAGTCTCTCATGTTCTGTCTCCCTCACTGATATTTTCACTCATTTTCTCTCCTTTCCCTTTATTCCCTTTCACTAATTTTTATATTCCTTAAATGAATGAGACCATATAATGTTTGTCCTTCTCCGACTGACTTACTTCACTCAGCATAATACCCTCCAGGTCCCTCCACGTCGAAGCAAATGGTGAGTGTTCATCTCTTCTGATGGCTGAGGAATATTCCATTGGATACAGAGACCACAGCTTCTTTATCCATCATCTGTCAATACCTGTCCTACTCCCTTTAGCGATTCCCATGGTGCTCTAAACACCCGGAGGCAGTGAGGCTACAGTTTTCTGTGCTGGGAAGCAGAGGCATGAGGCCCCCTCTCGGCGCTGGCCATTAGGAGCCTCTCTCCTGTGGACCCGCTTTACCTGCTTCCAGCCGGCGGTCGACCCTGGAAAACCCTACTCCCACCTGGAGCCCATCTCCAGCCTGCTTTGTAGGCATCGTCCACTATGCCCCTTCCAGATCAGAGGGTGCAAATGAGTGAGTTCGCTCTGCAGGTTTCTTCAAATGTTTCTTTTTAGTGGCAGTGTTTGCTTGTGTTAGATTAGGCCTGGGGTCACCAGTGACCTCATACCGACCTTCCTGTGGCTTCTCACCCTTTTATGTTGCTTCCTCAGAAAATGTTTTATTTTTCTATTTTTTAAAAATTTTTTTTCAGAAAATGTTTTGATTAGTTTTGGTTTTCAGTTTTAGCCCACGGTTCTCATTTTCCTTCTCTCTTTCTCCTTAAGCCCCGTCCCTCCACTCTCACTCCTACTCTCTTGCTCATTCTCTCCTTGCCATTGCTAGCTAAATAAATAAATAAATAAATAAATAAATAAATAAATAATAAATAAATAAATAAATAAATAAATAAATAAATAAAATAAAGCATCTTTACCTGTCCCGATCCCTCTACGTAGCCTAACAACAAACACACACACGTGTGCACACACCTTGCTGTGGATTTCTCCTTTGCCGTGAGGCTGCAGAGCTGGGTAGCTACCCTCCCTCGCCAGTGGAGCGAGTTATGTGGCAAGAGTACATTTGGGAGGCCTGGATTCTTTCACATGGTAGCTGTGTGATTAGAGGTAAGTCCGCCTCTCTCTATTTTTTTCATCTATAATGAGATGCTCTGCTCCCTGGCTTCTTTGCAGAGTTTTTTTGTTTTTTGTTTTTGTTTGTTTGTTTGTTTGTTTTCAAAGATCAAATAAAGGAATGCTCTTGAATTCTCTTTGTGAAGTATAAACAGCTATGTAAATGTTGTTTCATTATTGCAATCCCTTTGCAAATCTGGTCCCCCCCTCCCCCTCCACTGGAAGGTGCTAATTATACTGCAGGAGGATCTGATCACCCTTTGAGGCACCTGACCAAAGAATGACAGCTTCTAGGCCATGCCTATCCCAAGTAATTCTCACTTATCTGGAATCCTCTTCATCATTCCCAAGAATGTTGCCTGATTTCCTGACATTAACCACAACACAGGCGCTCAGGCGGGAGAAGCTGGTGGGGCCCCTTCAGTCGAGGCAGCAGGATCACCATCAGCAGCGTGCCTCCCGCATTACTCAGGGACTTTTATCTTTGTCATCCGTAATCTTCTTGTGGGTGCAGGTCAGAGATCTCCAGATGCCTTCCAGCTAATTGCAGACAAGACTGTGGAAGAAAAATGTGCTTCCAATGTGGGGATTTCTGTTTGACAGCCTTGTATTTGTATCTCAGTTAAAACTTCTTTGCAGCTGCATCTGATTTGCCTGATGGATATTAAAGACAACTGGTGGTCTGGCTTAAGAAACTGATAAATTATCAGTGCTATACTGGTTGGGAGCACTTCCCTAAAAATCCCCTCCATGCTTCTACTGTAAAAAATGATTTGCATTGAAAACTCAATGGAAAAAAAAAATCAATGAATATTAACACGATGTGTTAGGAGATGACACCCAACTAAAGGCTCAAGTATCACACAATACGATCCATTCCTATTTTCAATACAATAGTTTCTTGTCAACCGTAGAAATTTAGTTCTGAAAATCCCCAGGGTAGGATTTATAGTTGAGGGGGAAAAAAGATTGTTCAGAAACAAAACCAGAAAAACAAAACAGGACTAGTAGGACTAAAGTGCACGTTAACCTTAAAACATTCTTATGAATGTCTTTCAATTTCCACGAAACATTAAAGGCAGCACATTCCATAAAGAGAGAATCAATGAGATGATGAAGTTTTCACTGCTTGAAATTCGTGATGGTGTGCAGAGTGCTTTACCTCCCTCTCCAGAAGGGTTGTGGCAGGGAGGTAGGAAAGTATTGCTGAGCAGCAGGGATACAGGCCGGGTGAGTGGGACCAGCTCGGGCTGGGTGCCCTTACCTTAGGCTGGGGCTGCTGCTCACCCTCATGGGTTCTGCTTGAGGACGCAGCCTCGGAGTGGGGCTTGCACGTCTGGAGCCTTGGTGTTCTTTCAACATGTATTTGTAACATGGGCAGAAGAGCACCCCTGTGATGTACTATTGACACACTTTGGCCTTGCCCATCTGGCACCATTGTTCCAAGTGGCAAAGATCAGACCTCCGGCACCAGAGGAAATCCCATGGGGGGGGGGGGGTGACAAGGAGGTCTAGCCCAAGTCCCCTCTCCTTTTGCCTTATCCGTGGCCTTAAATCTCAAATCCCTGCTGTCACCACTGCCACCTATGGCTCTGAGGGATATGGCTCCTTGTCTCCCATCCAGGTGTGATGGGTCCTGCTCCCTGGGTCCTGCTCCCTGGGTCCCTTTCAAATGTCTGTTGTCTAGGACCCAAGGAACCCAAGAACAAATAAAGTCACAATTGGGCAGTGGAAAAAAAAAAAAAAAAAAAGCTTGACCACGAGAGGCAGGAATGGGACAGAAGGCAAGCTCCTTGTCTTTGATGTCCAGCCAGGCTGCCGGAGACCAGGGTGCAAATACCCAAGTGATGCCCTGAAGTGCTAAAGGGAAAGCAGGGAAGGATGTCCCAAATAGAGCAATCCAGGTCACGGCACGTGGGGTGGAGAACAGGGCGGGTTATCAAAGCAGAGGCTTCGAGCCCAGCAGAGAGCTCAGGAAGGAGAGAACAGAGCCAGAACAGCAATGGTGCAGTGCGCGGTCCAGGTCGCGTGACCGGGGCCATCCAAACGTTGGAGTGAGGCCTCTGCCACCCTGGGAGCAGCTGCCAAAGGAGTGGGATTTGGGCCTTTCCTGCGTGCACAGCCAAAGAAGTTGAAATCCCTGAGGATGGCATGCCTCTTGAGGAGGGAGGGCAGCCCACAGGGCAGGGAGTTCCCCACAATGGACCCGAACTTTCCTTCAACAGTCTGCTCCCCTTGCCCCACATCCTGTCCTCATCGGCTGCTTTGTAGGTAACATCAGGGCTTGCAACCAACCTACACCCACTGCCCTCTAGACCCTTCTTAGAGCTCCTTTCCAGAATCCTCTTTCCAGTCTCACCTCTCCTGCTGTTATAGTATACAGCATTTCTTCAACAAACAGCCTCAATATTTTCAGTGTCTCAGCAAGTTCTGATGCAACTTCGTTCATATCTGCCGCTTAGTAACCCAGTTTCCTGCTAGTCCTAATCTGTTCTCGCCTCAATTTGCTACTGAAGTGCCTTAGGTTTATTATTAGTCTGTTTATTTTCTTCTTCAACAAATTCAAAGCTGGAGAAATTAGTTGTCAAGAGAATCTTCTTGGATCTGTCAGACAACTCCCTGATAATTCAGGATAAAGGCGGTTTCTTTCTTTCTTTCTTTTTTTTTTAATTTTATTTATTGATTCATGAGAGACACAAAGAGAGAGGCAGAGACACAGGCAGAGGGAGAAGCAGGCTCCCTGCGGGGAGCCCAACGTGGGACTCGATCCCAGGACCCCAGGATCACGCCCTGGGCCAAAGGCAGGTGCTAAACTGCTGAGCCACCCGGGCCACCCAAAGGCAGTTTCTTAATGCCTTAACCTTCTTAAACCTTCTCTGAGGTTTCCACCATGGGAGCTTTAAATGTTCAGAGTAATCTTTAAGACAAAAAACTAGACGCCTATCGGTATTAGCCAGCTGGGGAGGCTAGACCAAAATACCATGGACTGGGTGGCTTAAAATGGCAGAAATTTACTTTTTCTCAGTTATGCTGACTGGAAATTTGAGATCAAAGTAGCAGCACGGTCAGTTTCTGTTGAAAACTTCCTCCCTAATTTGCAGACAGCTCCCTTCCCCATATGTTCTCAAATGGCAGAGGAAGAGTGAGCAAGTTCTTGGTGGTTCTTCTTCTTCTTCTTCTTCTTCTTCTTCTTCTTCTTCTTCTTCGTCATCATTGTCTTCTTTGTCTTCTCTTAAAGATTTATTTATTTATTAGAGAGAGAGTGTGCACAGTAAGGAGGAGATGAGGAAGAGAGAAATCCAAGCAGACGACACACTCAGCAGGGGGCCTGATGCCGGGGACTCCATCTCACGACCCCGAGATCAGACCATAGCTGAAACCAAGAGTTGGAAACTTAACTGATGGGACCACCCAGGCGCACCACTGGTGTGTCTTCTTTTAATCCCATCCTGAAGGCCCCATCTTCATGACCTCATCCAAATCTGATTATCTCTCCAAAGCCTCATTTCCAAATAACATCACATTAGGGCTTAGAGCTTCAGCATATGAATTTTGAGAGGATGCAATTCCATTGATGGACCATCCAAAGAGCAGATAGGGTGTATTGCCAGGATTACAACAGAGCTTCCCATACGCTTTCCATACCAGACCAAGAGCGGATGTTGCACACAGTAGTTGTTCAGTGATCCTTGTTGAACAAATTGAAACATGATCAAATGCCTAGACCTATCCTTCTAATATCATGATGCCACATAGCGAGAATCAGTATTCATTTGTTCAGCAAATAAATATATTAATGAATTAATATCTTGTACCCACAAACTCTACCATTTGAGACCAACCCCGAGCTATAGTTTGTTAGCTGGGTGGATCTCATTCCCGGCAGCTGACCTTCCTTCCTGTTCACTGTTCACTGGGTTCTCATTTCCATCGTAGCCATTGGTGGTGGCCTGTCCCTGCAAGAAAGAATGACAGGGTAGGGTTTGAATGAAGTGTAGCTGGATTCCAATCCCACAGCAACCATTTTATATTTGGGTGAAAATGAGCATGTCACTGAATAGCCTTAATAACCATAATCTCCCTGGGGATGCAGTTGCTTTCAAAGGAAAAGTTAGACTTAAACGATTTTAAACAAAATTATATTTCATCAGCCTGAAGAAGCAGCATCTCAATAAATGTCTATTCTCTTCTGAGAGTGGGCAATTTCCATTTTCTACAAATCCTGTTTCTTCTGGGAAAGTTTTCTACCTAAGGTTGTGTTCAGTCTTGGGTGACACTGGTCATCCAGGTACTCTGCCCTCTGGAAGAGGTCCTGATATTTGTTCTGACCCAATCTTATTCCCACTGCCTCAGTGCGTCCGCAGGGAAGGCATGTGTCCCAAGCTCAGCCAGTCAGCCTTTCTCTTAGGACTTTGCTGAAAAGAATGATGTGAAGACAAAAGAAACTTTTAAAAGCTCATGCATTCCAACAGCTACACCTTTAACAATCATGAAACTTTTATCCTGGTTCTTACCTCATTTCCCAGACTGATTTTCTGGTCTTCCTTTCAACTATGTGAATTCCCCAATGCCTTTCTGATATATGATTAAGTTAGCCACAGTCTGATTCTCTAGTTTGCCACCACAAAATGCTAACTAAAATTCTATTTTTAAAACTTAAAAAAAAAAAATCACTTAAGGGCATAACGGGAGCCAAATAAAAAGAAATAATTATCTTGTTTGTAGTCAGAAGGATTTGATACTTTAATGATAAAAAAAATTTTCTATAAAATCAATATGATAGTAAACCACCAAAAGGCTTGTTCCCAACTAAAATTTAAAAAGAAAAAAAAAAAGAATAACTCTACTAGATATTGAAAGGCATTATTATACCCCAAGATGTCAAACTGCAGTAGTGGATTATTTAACTAAGGATACATAGATAGCTATTTGGGGGGGGGGGAAACCCTTTATATATCAAAAGAAATTCTAGAGAGATAGAAGATGTAAGTGTGAAAAATAATCATAAAAATTTTAAGAGAAAATAATATATTAATGTACTTATGTTCTTGGAGTAGGAAAAGCCTTTTCAAGTATGAATCAAAAATTAAAAGTCATAAGGGAAAAGACTGATTAATTTGACTAAATATGTTCTAAAAATTCTCTGTAGAGCAAAAATACCAAACACATGACCCCTCAACTGAATTGATTCCCAGTCTTCCCCCAGCCCTATAATATCACTAGCAATTTGCCATGTTATCACTTTAGTCATTTCTTTTTAAATCATAGGAAAGATACTATACCAGTGCTTAGTTATGTAATATTGATTCAGATTCAGGAATCTGGTGACAGCCACCTTGAACTGAACCACGTGCATTATTGAAATCTGTGTGAAATAATGAAGGCAGTGTTTTAAAATACATATTATATGTCAAGGCAAGTGCTTTGCATCTATTGTCTCATTTAAGCCTAATAAATCTACAAAGTACTGCTATTATACCCATTTTACAGGTGAAAAAATAGAGTTGAAGAAGTAAAATCACAGGCATAGTTATTAAAATGGCAGAGTGAAGACTTGCACTCAGGTCTATGAATCGAATGTGTGTTCTTAATACCTTTTGGTACCAATGTTGATGAAATGACGTATCTCTATTTGGGAGGCTCAGTGAGCCTAAGACCAGGTGCTTCCCCTCGTTCTCCTCTTCTGAATAAAAAGCAAGCTTCGCTGCACACAAACACACATTTACTCATTCAAAAACCTTTACTGAGTACCTATTATGTGCCAGGTAGAAGTTGCAGCAGTTAGTGAACAAATCAGTGAACAAATCAAAGTGTCTGCTCTTAAGAGAGGAAGTAGATGGTACAAGACAAACACGTAATATGCTGGATGGCAATAAATGCTATTAATAAAAGCAATTAAGGAGAATAGAGGGTGATAGAAGGCAGGGTGGGTGATTTATTATAATGGACGATCAGGGAAAACTTGTCTATTAAGGGGACATTGGAGCAGCTACTTGAGGCATTAGGCAACCAAGCAGATATTGAAGAACAGAGTAATGAGCGTGAGATTTTCAAATGCAAAGGCATGTATACTCCGGGCATGCTCGAGGAGCATGGGGTGGTGGTGGCCAATGAGGTCAGGCACAGAGCAGAGGCTAGAACACCTGGGAAAATGTCCTCCTGCCACATTCACAAAAAACCCCCTGTAGGGTCAGTGTCTGCAAGACAGCGCTCGGCTGACTTTCAAGCCGAAGAATGTTTTATACCGTCACACTCTGGGAAGAGCTGCACGATCTGATGGCAGACTTGAGTCACCTACCCTGCTGTACCCAACCAGAGAGACACACTGTCCCTTAGAGAATGGGAAGCCAGGAGGCGTTTATGATTAGCGTACACGTCTGCTAGGTAATCTCTCCCATCAGTGTTTTTATCAAGCGGAGTAGACTAAACAGTTGAAATGATCAAGTAGCTTAATTGCACTTGGGGCCTTGACCCCTACCGTGAAATGAATTCTCTCCACTTGGACTAGGTTCTGCATTTGAGATTTACATGTGCTAGTGCTACTGTCATTTGGGTTTAGAATTACTCTGATTGTCCTCCTTGTGGGTTCCTGTTAAAAAGGCGACGCACTTAACTCTCGATAGTTAACACATATTGGGTGGAAGTGATGCCACGGATTCTGTATTTTGTTTCTGAATTCTGTTTGGCTGTCATGAGATGTCCTATAAAAGCTTGTGTTTAGACCCCAAGTCTGATCAAAAATAAATGTCAAAAGATGAATTTCACCGAAACAAGAGTAAAGGATTGAGAAGATAACCTTTAAAAGAGAAGATTGTTTTCACTGCAGTTGAGTTACTGTACTAAGACATGAAATTCCTAAGGAGCAAGGATTGGCAAAAAAAAATTTTTTTCATATAAAAGGCCAGAGAGTAACTATTTTAGGCTTTGTGGACCATGCAAATGTCTTTTATAACTTCTCAACTCAGTGTGAAAATAATATGCAAGTATGCGTGATGGAAATGCATATTTCCATTTCATGCATAGTATGCAAGAGTGTGGCAAGGCTTGTTCCAATAAAACTTTATTTACAAAAAGCAGGTGGCAGGCCGGATTTAGCTCACAGGACATAGCTTGCAGGCTCCTGTCATAGAGCCTCTGGTTATTTATTTTTATAAGTGCTTAGGAAAACAGGTAGGTAGACAGAAAAGTAGCACAAGTTCTTTCTTTGGTCTCCCGGCTCATGCATATCCAAATTAAATGTAATTTTCAAAAGAAATCCAATCAAGCTAAAACTAAAATAAATACCAAATAGAAATAATAAGTGGGGCTCAGGGGACAGATGACCTCTGCAGTCTTAGGACCATGGAAAATATTTTGGTGCCTAACCATGGCAGGGAGCACCCTACTTTTGCAATGGGTCATAGCAACTGTCTTGTTAAGAAAGGTCTCCGGTCCTATGTCCCCTCCCTCCTTTGTTGTGTGTGTGTGTGGAATTTAATGAAGATTTGGGAGCATGGCTATGGCACTTGCATCAACCTTCTGACCGTCACAGACTTTTCTGTCTAGGGCAGGCCAAACGTATTGGCTTTCTCCGGGCTCTAGCCGTGGAGACCCTCCTGGCTGTCTCCCCAGTCCCATTGTGGCCACCTCCCTCGGGCTTTCCAGGACCTCTGCACACAGCATATGCAGCAAGTCCCATGGGTCTGAGGCGAGGCCCAGGTCACCAGGAGGGTGCTCCTCCAGAAAGAGGAAAGAGACAGAGGCAGGCCTGTCTCCTATATCTGCTCAACTCAACTATAAACCCCTAGAAGGTCAAGGTCGTAGGGTATATTCCTCCCCTCTGCCCTTTGAGCAGAGGCTGACATGGACCTGCCTACAGAGAGGGTGCCCCATCAGTGCCAGCTGGAAGGAGATGCCCGAGACCGGCTGCCACGTATCTATTGATCACTCGGGGCCTTTTGAGGTCTTAACACTCAGCAGCCTTCGCCGGCCTTTCCCTCCTCCCGCCCCACATACTGCTTCACACGCCAGCCAGGAAATAAGCCTGGAAGTGAGATGCTTTACATGCTGGGGAATCTCAGAATTTTGCTTTAATGGCCCATCGAAGACACATTTAGGATTCTGTGCCGTGAAATCACACGAGTCCTCATTGACAGTGGTGGTGGAAAACCCAAGCACAGAAATAGAGAAGATGTGGGCAGTCTGGTGGGACCTTTGAAAGGTGCATGTTCTCCTTCACCACTAGTTTTTTGTTTTCCTTTTAAGGTTACAGTCACAGATTGTTCTCAGAAAAAGGCACAGGTTACCAGGGGCGCTGGAGGCTCTGTTGTTAGCAGCATCGCCACCCATCTAGGGCTGCTCCCTTCTCTGCGTGGTCCAGGTGAGAGTTTGCCCGTGAGAGCAACTCAGGATGTTGGGAACACAGAAGTGAAGCCGAGAAGTGGTTGTCGGCAGATGTGGGGGCAGAGAGGAGATTCCCAGCTGCTTCCAGAGAGTTCTCGAGAACCATCGGTTTCGCTGCAGCAGACTGAGGCTGTTGAAGCTCCTCTGAGTTTCCTAAGAATTGCAGTAGCTTCCAGGCAGGCTTCTGAGAAGCCACCTGCTTAGGTGGTGCTGCCTGAGATCACCAGTGCGACAACCGTGATCTCCAGCGACAGCTTCCCTGATTTCTGCGTCCTCAGAGTCCCCATGAAAACCCCTAATTCCATGTTGAACCCTTTATCCAGCCTGAGCCCTCTATCATTGCAGGTAAAGACAGTTAGGGTAGCACACGGGTCACATCACCCTAGCACTTACTTTCCTGTTGGAAATCCCTGGGTGTCACGGAGAGCGGCCCCCAGGAACCAAGTGCTGGATCCCATGGAGTCTAAGATGTGCTTGACTTTGAGCCATATAGGCGCCAACAAGAAGGGAAATGGCCCCGGATCCGGAGGCCCACAGGAAGCCCCTCCATGAAGCCGGGAGAGCAAGCAGCTCTACCTGCGGTGCAGGCATAGACAAGAAATGAACACACCGGAGCCACTGCAAAGGGGCGGGGGACGCAAATCCCCCCCAGGGGGGAATCTCCCCTGCATGCTGCTCATGCAGCTTTTGCATTCGAAATGTCCCCTGCCCCGGCACCCCCCCCCCAGCCTGGGGCATCCCCCATGGCTGACCTCCCCCCACCCCCGAGACTGCCCTCCCGTCCGGGTGCAGGGACTGTTCCAACAACTGGAAGATGCCCTCTGATGGCAGAGACTTGGATCGTGGAGGAAGAACCCTGTGGGTCTTAGGATTACAGAAGACGCTGGAAGCGCTGCCTCCTGGCTTGGTTCCGCAGCTTCCCACCAAGACAAGGCTGGGGGGGGGGGTCCCCTTTGGATGAGCCACAGAGTCAGCAGGCTCTGCTCTGGGCCCAGGCCATCTCCCCTGTCCCCTACCCTCTGAGCCACCCTCCCCGGTCCCCTCCAGCTCCCCAGGCCCCCTGAGCCATCCCCACCTCGGAGCTTCAGCGTCCATCATGAGATCTGCTCTGCGGTGCCCCCTGTCCCCCTGGGGTGAGCCCTTCCCCGGGAAAGTTTTCCCTGGCCCCTCAGCTCCGGTGCACCTGCCCTGTGCTTGCACAGCACCTGCCCCATAGGGCCTGCAGGAAGGCCGCGTGGTTTGCGGAAGCAGAGCCTCAGTGAAGGGCCGGGCCCAGTCGATCACCCTTCTCCCTCCTCCGGCCGCAGTGTCCCGCTCAGGCCAGCAGGCCGCTGTCCCCAAGTATGCCGGCCACTGCGCCCTGGTGACAGGCAGGAATAAAACACGGTCCCCGCCCGTGAATGACAGTCCTCAGAGAGAAGAGCAAAGAAAGCCAGCTACAGGGACACACAGGGTGGCCTGACTTGAGCTGTCTGAGAGGCCCAGGAAGGGGTCCCAGGGCTGGGTATCTGAAGAGCCCCCCCCCCCCCCCCGCCCCGGCCCCACGAGACCCAGTTACCACCAACCTGGTGGTGTAGGAGGTAGAAACTCATGAGCAGAGACACAGGGGTGTGAGAAGAGAGCTCTAAGGAGGGAGGGGCGGGTGCCCCTGAGACCTGGCCTGGCTGCTGGAGGGAGGGGAAGAAGGAAGGGGTGGAAGGGAGAGGGGAGGGAGGGGGAAGAAGGGAAGGGGAGGGAAGGAGAGGAGGGGAAAGGGTAATGGAGGAGGGAGGGGGGAGGGAGGAAGGGAGGGAGAGGGGAAGAGAGGGGAGGGGGAGGAGGGGAAGAGGGGGGAGGGAAGGGGGAGGAAGGGAGGGGGAGAAAGGGGGAGGAAGGAAGGGGGAAGGGGGAGGAGTAGGAGGGGAGGGGGAGGAAAGGAGGGGGGAAGGGGGAGAGGCGGAGAGGGGGGGAGGGGAAGGGGGAGGAAGGGAGTGGGAGAAAGGGACAGGGGAGGAAGGGAGGGGGAGGAAGGGGAGGAGGGGAGGAAGGGGGAGGAGGGGTTGGAAGGGGGAGAAGGGGAAAGGAAAGGGGAAGAAGAGGGAGAAAGAGGGATTAGAAGGGAGAGGGGAGGAGGGGGAGAGAAGGGGGAGGAAGGGAGGGGGAGGAGGGGAGGAAGGGGGGAGGGGGGAGGCGCAGAGGCTGTCTTGCTTTTAATCATCGGCTGGTCATGGGCAGGAGCACCTGCGCTTAGTCACCAAGCACCTAAGCCAGGAAGGAGGGAGCGGAGGAAAAAAAAAAAGAAGCTAGAAAAGGAGGGGAGGATTTTAAAAATTTGCTTTTGGTCGTTGTTGTCTCATACTCTTGATCTTACGCTCATTTTCTTTAAATTAAACCTAAGCTTCCAGGGTGCCCATCAACCCCAAGGAGACGCCCCCGCCCTGCGCCCCAGCAGCAAGGACCCGCGTGGCTCCCACGTTGGCTGCTATTTGACAAGCGGCACCGGCAGGGGGCGGGGGGGGGGGGGGAGGCGGGAAGGTCGCGGGGGCACAGGTGCACCCCCCACCTGAGCAGCGCGGTGCGGCGGGTCCTCGGCCTGGGCCACCGCAGGCTGCGGGGGACCCACGGCCCGGCTGCCTCCCCCGCCCGGCGGGGCCGGTCTGCGCGGGACGCTCAGCAGGGGGCTGGCAGGGACCCAACTCGGGCCGCAGGGCGACCTTCGGGAGGCCCCCTTTTTGCAGGGGGGGCGCACCTCCCAGCACCTGGGAGGGTCACGGAGGTTTGGGGGGGAGGGGGCCGCCCCTCTTTGCGCCTCAGGGGTCACGGGATTTGGGGGCTGCACCTCTCTGCACCCCGGGGGGTCACGGGGCTTGGGAGGGCCACAAATCCAGCACCTGGAGGGGTCACAGGGTTTAGGGGGCCACCCCTCTCTGCACCCCAGGGGGTCACGGGATTTGGGGGCTTCGCCTCTCTGCACCCCGGGGGGTCACGGGGTTTGGGGGCTTCACCTCTCTGCACCCCGGGGGGTCACGGGGTTTGCAGGGGGGGCCCGGAGGTGGCTGGGACAGAAGGCCTGGCAGGAATGCGGACCCTCCCGAAGGCTCTGCTGCCCTGGGGGTGAATCTGAAGTCCGACCCCCAACCCCTTCCCGCCGCCCCAGGAGGCCAGGAGGTGGGGCGCCTGCACAGCTCAGCGGCTGAGCATCCGCCTTCGGTTGTGGGGTCAAGTCCCGCGTCGGGAAGCCTGATTCTGTCTCTGCTTCTGTGACTCTCAAGATGAAATAAATTCAAAAATCTTAAAAAATAAAAGCGAGCAAGCCAGGAGGCAGCTGTGTCACCCTCGCTCTGGCCGGATACTGGGCAGAGCTGAACACCCAGGGGACCCCCGGGAACCTGCGCTGGGTGGCAGCGGGGGGCCAAGCCCCCACGGCGGGGGAGGGGGGGAGGCCGGGAGGGAGGCTGATCACCAGGACCGCGTCCGAAATACTCGGGAGCATCCAGGGCCACTGGGCACGTGGAGGTAGCGTGGAGGATGCCCAGGGGAGCACAGAGGCCGGTGGGCGGAGGAGAGCCTGGGCTCCTGATCAGAAATGGCCAAGGGAGGCAGGTGGGGCCTTGCGTCTTGCCCTGTCCTCCTCCCTCTTATCAGCTGGGAGAGGATGCGGAGTGGGCGCAGAGCGTGGGAGGGCAACAAAGCAGCTCTCTGTAATAAAGCAAACAGGAGGCTGTGGTTCCCATGCAGAAAGCTGAGATCTCTCCTCCTTCCCCGGGCAAACGGGGTCCCCTCACCCCAACAACGCTCCCTGGGTGGGATCAGAGTTCAGGTGGTTGTAAAAACGCCCAGAAGACACATCCACGCACAAAAAAAGACTTGCACACGGATGTTCAGAGCAGCGTTGCTTAAAATAGCCAGAAGGTGGAAACAACCCAAATACCCATCAACTGATTAATGAATAAACAAAATATGTTATATGCAGACAATGGGGTGGGCGAGCCTAGAAACAGAAGGGCAGTACTAATATATCCTGCCATAGGGTGGGCTCTCGGAGACCTTATGCTAAGTGAAGGGAGCCAGCCACTGGGACCGTGTAGGACCACACGATTCCATTCCTGTGAAATGTGCACAACCGGAAATCTAGGAGCTAGACATTCAATTAATGGTCACCCAGGACTGAGGAAGGGGGGGGGTTAGGGGGGGAAGAGGGTGGTTGCTAAGGAATACTGGACTGCCTCTGGGGACGATGGAAATGGTCTCAAATTGGACATGTTGGTGGTTCTACATCTCTATGAACATCCTAAAAACCATTCAATTGTACTCCCTAAATGGGTGAATTCTGTGTCACATAAATTATATCTCAACGAAGCTGTGTTTCTGAAGGCCTGACGGAAGCTGGTGTTTGAAGTCCGACCCCCCGGGCCTCAGTGCCTCCTCCGTGGTACCACGGTCAAAGCATGGCCTCCTGCAGCCACACCTGCTCAGCTACGGGTGTAGGCCTCTTGCAACACTGAAGCAATGGACAATCAAAGCAAAGAAGAACACACCTAAAATAAGAGATTTAGGGTAAACAGTGCGTGCAGCCGTCATCTCTCCAGTCACCCAGTCCAGGCACCCAGGAGTCATGCTTGGCACCTCCTTGACCCTCGTCCTCCACATCGGGTCCGTCATTGAGTCTGTAGACGGTGTCGCCCAAACACTTCAAATCTGTCCCCTTGTCTCCTTCTCTGCTGCTGAGCCCTGGTCCGAGAGCATCCTACCCGGCTCCCTGCTTCCACTCCTGTCCCTTCTGGGTCATGCTCCATTCCACAGAGCAAACTTTCCAAAACCCAAATATAACCAAGTCACAATCCCCAGTAACTTCCCCCGACTCTTAGGAAAAAGAAAGATCCTTAAGCTCGCCCACAAAGTCCTGTGGCCCCCAGCCCCTACCTTACCTGCTAGCCACGTGTTGCAAGAGCCTCCCCCTTGCTTTCACGCGCCAGCCACACCGGCTCTCCCTCGTGGTCCTTCAGAGGAACCGTGCTTCCTGATCCCACAGGCCCTTTGCACCTGCTGTTCTCTTGAACAGAAAGACCAATCACTGACAACTCACTTGGGTCCTTTTTATCCTTCGAATTTTAACTCAAGTATCCCTCCAGTGGCTTCCCGTTACCAAAAGCGCCTGTGCCCCGTCTCCTACCCTCAGTCGTGCAGTCTGTTCATCCCTTTGTAGCATTAGCACAGTCTGCCTTGGATTGAGTATTTATTAATTCTCTCCTGGAATGCAAGTCTCCTGATCATGTCCCAGACTTCCCAGTCTCCCCCACACACCCGTGCCAGCTCCGCGCACAGAACAAAAGCTCAGTGTAAATGTAAGGAATGTGAAGTCCATCTTCAGACTCTTCACAAGTGTTTTTGTTGTTGTTGTTGTTTTTGTTTTGTTTTTTGTTTTTTTCCAGCTCTGCTGTTCCCCAGGGCCCTGTATCTTCTGGCCGCCCTGGGGCCTCCAGGCATATCCTGTAACCTGGCCTGGCCTATCCAGGAAAAACCACCTTTAGCCTTCCTACTGCCCCTTCCCCATCCCTGCTGCTGCTGCCCTCCACCCATAAAAAGAAATCCCTCCTTGGCGGCTCAGTCAGTTTAGTGTCTGCCTCTTGATTTCGGCTCAGGTCACCACTCAGGGTCGTGAGATCGAGCCCGGTGTTAGGCTTTGTGCTGGGCGTGGAGCCTGTTTCCCTCTTCCCCTACCCTTCCCTCAAATTCCCACTTGCCTGCTCTCTCTAAAAAAAGAAGAAATCTATATCCAACCTAATTAACTTCACCAAAGTGAGAACATGGCTAGCCCCTTAAACAGTTGTGGGAGTGATGTTTCTAGAAGAGCATCAGTGCGAGGGCCCCATCTACAGAGAGGGCGGAGGTATGTTAGGGTTTGGCCAGGTGCTAACTACCCCGCTTCTCCAGGGACGACTGTCCTCAGCTGTCCTGGCCTTTCACTGCCCTTCTCCTTCCTTTACTCCTGCAGTCTCCACGGGGTCAGCAGCTGCCAGATGAGGACAGGGGAAGAGGCAGACACAGCTTCGACTATTTGTACGTGGGGGCATCCTTAAGGCCAGGCTCTGGATTTGGGGAGAGCCTATATCACAGTCCTGATGAACATATTTTTGTTTAATTTTTCCTGAACTCCGCGTCCAAAACTTACCCAGATTGTTGGCTCGTGTCACATCAGATGTTTTATGGTAGAACCGAAAAAATAAACCACTCTAAGCAGCCAACTCCATGCCTAAATTAATCTAGATCAAAGGACTCCAGATTTGGGGTGTTTTGCTGGCCTCTGGGTCGGGTCAGAAGCTCAGGCTAGGTCTCACCACGCGTGTGTCCTCTGAGCAGAGCTTCCCAAGGTCTCTTCACTCAAGAACCGTTTGGGACACTTATTAAAAAGGCATTTTCTCAAGCTGCCAGCTTGCTGAATTATAAGCTTTAGGGCAGGGACCACCAGGTCTCTAGATTTGTTAGAGGTTATGGGGCATCTCCTCCAGGAGAGGCGGTGACTAAAGCAGCAGCGTTGCTTTTGTCCTTGGTGGTTACGTGCCTGTAAAACCCTCGTGGGAGTCCTACTGCTGGAATTGCCAATCCAGCAAGGTGGGACCCATGAAAGTGAATTCCTACCAAGGTCCTGGGTGATGCTGATGCTGCTGGTCCGGGCCCCACACTTTGAGAATCACCGTTTTAGAGCAAAATTCTTTGAAAGAATTGTCTGTGTTTGCTGCCCCCACCTCTCCCATGCCATGGCCTCCTGAACCCACTCCATTTGGGATGGACTCCCTTTTACTGTTAAGGTCATCAGTGACCTACTCATTGCTAAGTCCAGTCTTCCTTCATCCTCCTTGGCCTATTCAACATGCCTCATTTCTCCCTCAACTGTGAAATGTTTCCTCACCAGATGCCCAAAACACTCCTCTCTCTCACTTTCCCGGTTTCCCTTCTATGTCATTGTCTGCTCCTTCTCAGTCTCCTTGGGTTGGGGACCTCCTTCCTTTATTCTCTATACTCACTCCCTACAAAATCCAACCTATAGCTTTAAATGCCACCTGTATGTCATGGGTTCTCAAATGTACACCTCAAACCCGGCTATCTCTCTAGAACTATGTATCAATTGTATATATTTTCATTTATCCGATTGCCTGGTTAACACTTCTGCCCATTTCCAGATCTCAAACTTACACTCCCATGCACCTTGCCTCCACCGTCCTACTCCTCTCCCCATCTCAATAAATGGCAACCCCATCCTTTTCATTGCTTAGGCCAAAATTATTCGAGTCATCCTCGACTCCTCCCCTTTTTTCACAACTCATACCCAATCTATTAAAAACCTTATTGGATTTCAAGGCTCATCAGCAGTCACCACCTTCACTACCACCACACTGGCCCAAGTGACTCTTGTTTCTTTCCTGGATTCTTGCAGCCACCTCCTAGCTGGACCCCTGGCTTCTGTTCTTGCCTGGCTTTGGTCTACCCTCCATGCAGCAGTCAGAGTGATCCTGCAACACAAAGGAATCAAAAATCATCTTTAGAGTGACCTGCAAAGCCTGCACAATATGTGCATCCTCTTTGTCCCACGTTGTCATCTGTCACACTCTGCTCACCCATGCAGGTGCGGCTCTACTGGACTCGCTCAAATATGTAGGACACCTCAGAGTCTTAGTACTTGCTGGTCCCCCTGCCCAGAATGCTCTTCCCTTACATGTCTGCACAGCTCACCACTCTTCTCCTTCCAGGCCTTGCTCAAATGTCATCTTCTTGGGGAAGCATTCTCTGACCAGGCCCTTTCAAATTGTTTAACAACTCCACCTCTCATTCCCTGTCCCCTCTCATTTTTTTTTCGGAGGACTTCTTCACTTAATTCTCTTATGTTATTTATTGCTTTATTCCCTCCACTGGATTGTAGGTCGATAAAGACACAGATTTTGTACATTTTATTGATGTATCCCTAGGCGCATAACTGGCATTGAAAAACATTTGTTGAATGCACCAATGAGATCTGATTTTGATACCAGGTGCTCTGTGTAAGTCATCTTACTTATCCCTACTTCCCAGCTGAAGAAACTAAGGTTAATTGGCTATGTAATTTGTTTAAGGTCAGTACAACCTTCAGGGTGAGCCCTTATTTGTCCGTGGCCTTGAAGGGTGATGCCAGAACTTTCTGACTGACTCTCATTGGATACTGGAACCTGTCCCCAAATGATGGGTCATTCTCAGTCATAAGTACAGCTGGACATGCACAGACAGCTCTGTTTGGCTCTAAAGCCCCCTGATTTTTCCACAGTGCTACCAAACCCCTACAGTTTCCATGATAGCCACTGAATATATTTAGTTAACTAAAAGCATTCTTTTTTTTTAGCATTTTTTATTTAAATTCCAGTCAGTTAACATAGTGTAATATTAGTTTCAGGTGAACAATTTAGTGACTCAGCACTTCCATGCGTCACCCAGTGCTCATCACAAGTACCCCCTTAATCCCCATCTCCTATTTCCCCCCTCCCCCCTCACCTCCTCTCTGTTCTCTGTAGTTAAGAGTCTGTTTCTTGGTTTGCCTCTCTCTCTTTTTCCCCTATGCTTATTCGCAGCTGAAAGCATTCTTCATTGATTGCACACTAACTGGTCACTCAGTCCAGTTCTCTGTCCCAACGCTCAATGCTTTCCAGATTTCTTACCTGCAGATTGTTTATTCCCACCCAGGGGCTTGCTGAGCCACTTCTCGATTTTGAGCCTGGAGTGGGGTTTGACTGGAGACAGAGCCTGCTCCTTCAGCCAGTAGGGAAACAGGTCCACACAACAGGGCCACTTCCAGCTTCTTTCTCTAAATGTCTCCTAGTCTTGCTTTCCACCGGGTCCACATGAGGATCTTCATAAAACAAAAGGAAGCCTCACTTTATAAGAAAACACAAGCAAAACAAAATGTTTTCCAGGGAAGTTGGCTCTCTCCCTATCTGCCCCCATCTTCTTTTCTGCTTCCTCTTGTGGGGTCTTCTCAGTCTCTACTGAAGTAGTGCTTTGGCCCCATCGACAAGGAAGCCTCAGTTGTGAGACTTGGGATGACTTCTCCTGCGATTCCTTTGCTTTTCCAAAAGTGCCTTGCAAAACCTCTACTTCTCCGTCCTTTTTAGCTTTCCAGCTTCCAACTCTCTAGTCTCCCTTCTTAAATAATTCTTCTTAACAAGAATGCCTCGAATTCCATTACGAGTCAATTAAAAGCCTCGAAATACCTAAAACTATAGAGAGAATTTAACTTGTCTTAGGAGACCTGCTGGAGGAGGAGTTGCTGGTCCTTGTCACTGAGAATTGCAGTGATTCGGTGACAAATTACATCTATTGCTTAAGCAATGAATCAGAGGGTGTTGGCAACACCCTCTTAGATATGGACAAATAAGGAATATTCCCTTGAGGAAGGGTGTACCCGGGCAATGTTCAGAGGAGAGACAAAGGTCAAGCTCCAGTTAATCCCCAGGAGCATCGGTCAGCACTGCTGCTGTCCAACGATCAGAACTGGGGTTACTTAGAGCCATTTTCTGAGAAGGCCCCATCTACTGTCTTCTGCACCTGGGAAGGCCCTGGGTGAAAATAGGGAAAATACATACAAAAAGAGCAGGGTCTCTGCTCAGAGTGCACATCTGGGCCTCTCTTAGAAACCTTCCCATCGTGGCTCCAAGCATGGATTAACTTTCTAACTTTGTCCTCTTGTCTGTCAACATGATCAAAAGTACCAAATAAGAATGCACCAGGAAATAGCAAATAGGCGGTCTTTCCAGTGCAAGATGCATGACAACTGACCATTGTAGTCAAGGGGCCTGTCTCAGGAGGAGAAGGTCCAAGGAGGGACTAATTACGATCTATAGAGGCCCTAAGCATTAAGAAGGATACAGTGCTCTCCTCCTCGTAAAGTTAATTTTTAAATACAAAATGCAAGCCATAAAATAAATATAATACAGTCTATTTTCCCCCATGATATCAAGTAATTTGAAAAGAAAAAAATACCGTGCCTCTGACATCCTGGTGCCCTAAACCCAAACACAGGCTTGGAATAACACAGCAGTTTATGGTAGAGGTTTTCCCCATAGAGGAACTCGCCTGATGGTAGGAGACATTTATCCAGATTCATCTATCCCTTATTAAGTACCAGCTCTCTGCCAGATGCTACACTCAGCAATTTTGCATAGTTCATTTCCTAATCCCAGCAATACAATTTTATGGCAATCTGGGGACAAATTCCATCCATTCCATCCAAATGAGAGTAAACCAAGGAGTTTGGTAACACCTTCCCAAACTGTAGACCATGTTTCACAAACAAGAAAACTAAGTGTGTTGGTGAATCTACTAAGCATCGAGGTGCCAAAATAGGGTAGACATGTAAGTGATTTCTGAAGGGAAAAAGAGGAATAGGCAGGGAGAGCCTCAGACACGATGTAGGCCCAGCCCTGGAGAAAGGGGGTGGGTCAAGGAGGAAGATTCAAGGGCTGCAGCACAGATCTAGGAAGGGCACAGCCAGGCTCAGGGCATCCTCAAGCCAAAGGTGCTCATTGGAGGAGTCACGGACGTGTCCAGAATGGGTCTGCCTTGACGTCCCACCGTGCATCACTGCTGGGGAAGAGGCCTCAGGAAGCTTGGCTGGGGTGGATCCGGTGACTGGGGAAGGGTTGAGGGAACAGGGCGTCTGTCAATTATGTCCCTGCAGCAAGAGATCTGAGAGATGTGTTTCCTCAGTTGCCACACTGAGGGATTAGAGAATTAAAATAAGTTTTCCTGTTCCCCTAGCTTGTTTCGGGGTGAAACTGTGATTCACATCCAGGCTTTTTGGATCCATGTTCCAGATTTTTCTCACTATACCAAGCAGATCCCTTATTTAAGATGATGTGGAATTGTGGAATTTTAGGTTACTTGAATTTATCTGTTAAATGTTTTTGTTTGTTTGTTTGTTTGTTTGTTTTAAAAGTCTCCTTTCAATGTGTTGCAGTCTGCTGGCTTCCGAGTTGGGGAGTTTTGCCAACTACCAGGTTGCCCTGTGTAGAATTCTATCCAGGTTTCTGGGTATAAGCTGGAGTCAAGAGAAAACACGACACCCTTGAAAAGTAACTGGGCATTATTGTACCTCAGACACCTCTGAAATAGAACTTGCATTCTTGTTGGAGACAAGGCATCCTGCCCTATAAAACATCTTTTCTGCAGGCTGATGCCATAAGATAATGAGCAGACACATCAGCTTCTAGCTGTGACAAAGATAGGCTTTTCTGGCACGTTCAAGCTCTTCTTTCTCTCTGCTAAGGAGGAGGTTTGGTAGCACAATAAGCCATCAACGTTGTGTTGTCAGTGATAGCGAGAGAAAGGTTTGCTAGGTGGATGCCATTCTCTGAGGAATTCATTCATTCCACAAATATTTACCGAATGCCCACTATGTCCCAGAAACTGGAAACGTGGTGATGAACATGGGGACAGACAAGGCCCTGTTATCATGAAATTTTCCCTCTGGTGGGAAGACAATAAACCACAAACAAACAATACCGAATAGTAGTAACTGCTGTGAAGAATATAAAAGATTACAAGAGGCTCAAGAGGAGTGGGGGAAGCTGGGGGTGCTTATGTAATGAGCCAGAGAAGGCTTCTGAGCATGGAAAGGTATGGATGGAGCCATCCACGTGAAGATGCAGGGGGGGAGCATCCCAGAAACAAAGAACCCTGGGGAGGAAGGACAGCGCTGGAAGGCAGGCACATGCATTCTCATTTGAAGCGATGGAATGGGGGTCTGTATGGCTGAAGCCGGGAAGGTGGGGGCAGAGGGTTCATGGATCAGAGAGTTAGATGGGGGCCAGGTCACACTTTTGTACTTGGAAGCCACTAGAGATTTCTAAGCAAGTAGTGTTAGAAGCTGATTTAGAGTCATGGGGAAAATGCGTGTGGGAGGCCAGAGTAGAAGTGGAGAGGCCATTTGGCTGGGATTGCGAAGGTCCAGAGGGAGATAATGGTGGCCATGGTGGAGGCGAGGTGTGACCAGGCTCTAAATGCCCTTAGCCTGCTCCTGCATAAGCCTCTTGGAACCCAAGCTCATCTACTCAGGATGGAGACTGAAATAATGGTCTCTTGGCCCCGAGCACAAAACACGTCATCTGAGATATCAGTAGGATGCAGTGTAGACCTGGGGTGAGGCAGAGGATCTTAACCGAAGACAGAGAAGAAAGCCAAAGGCACGGTCCCAACTCGCCTGTGCATGATTGAAAGGGGATCGGATTCAAAAAGCAAAAAACCTATTAAATTCTATATTTTGGGACTTGGGGTGCATTTGGGATCCACTGTTGGATGCAGTATGGCTGCATACCCCTGGAGATACTACAAGACGCGTGGCTGAGTTACGTGCTGCCAGGAGTAGCTACCAATTATACAGCGCTCACTAGGCAGCGGGTGCCAGCTGCTTTGCCTCTCTCATCTTATTTAATTCTCGGAGCAATTCTGTACTGTAAGCTCATTATCCCTACTTCATAGATGAGGAAACTGAGGCACACAGAGGGTAGTATTTCAAACCTGAATACTCGGACTTTGATGGGTCTCTTCTGCTAAATATGAGTGGGGCTCCAATGACTCCAAGGACATGGGACCTCAGCCTGCCAACCACAGCTGTCCTGCACTTAAGTGCACCGGGGCCATTCTGAGGGGCATCTTCTAAGACCTGGAGCTATGGTGCCACAATCACGGATGTGAATTTTCCCACTAAGGGTGTTGCCAATAGACCCTGGCTATCAGACCCAATAGAAGACCTTAGAAAAGGGTGCCGAGGTCTCAACAATCAGAAATTGTTGGTCCCCGATGTCATGGCCCAGCTCTAACCAAGGTACTGCTGATTCTCATGGGGACGTTTGGCAACGAATTCATTTAGCGATTATTTACTGACCTACTAAACGCTGGGCACGGTGCTAGACACCCAAGGTGATGGGGGAATAAGACCACTCTCTGCCTTCAAGGTTGTTGCAGGTTAGTAGGAATACCAACCCGGTAGCCCGCCTAACGTTCACAAAACAAGAGGATTAACAACATAAAATATGTGTGTAAATATTTAACCAGAAAACCACAGGACATAGAAGAGAAATGTGTTAACTGAACAGAAATTAGGATCTAGAATCCATGTGGGTCGGGGCAGGCAGGGAGAGAGGGATTTAAAAGAAGAAAGGGGAAGATTACTAAGGTCACAATGAAGGAATTTGCAGTACATCTAAGGATGCCAAACATTTCACTGAAAAAGGTAGCATCTGGCTGTATTTCTGCCTGAGGCCACTGTCCTCCTTTGAGGCTGAAAGCGCTTGCCATCTGCTGGGTAATGCTAATGTTAATACAAGAAGATTTTGCTTATGACTTGTATTCTGCCCAGGAGAGGTGGACGGCAAATCTAATAACACATGGAATGGAGGGAAATATGTTCTTGGGAAGCTCCCAGGCTAAAATCCGACTGCTCTTAAGACCTCTTCATGAGATCAAGGGCAAGGTTTGCTCAGGGATCTTTTACCAATAATTTTTGTATTGGGAAAAACACAGATCTGCAGCAGAAGGACAAAAGTTGGGACTTTGAGAATTCTGGGGCTCTAATTACCCTTCTCCCTCAACCATCCCACTCGCTCAGACGTGTGAAAGAGTCACTTGGGTAAAAAGAAGAGGAAAACAGGGAAGGTTTCTGGGGAAGGTCCCACCCTTGCTTCTGAACTAGAATTGCTCATCTGGGTTGTATTACAGAGGTGGGGACAAAGTTTCCAGAGGGCTTCATTAAAATATTTTCTGGGAAAGGGAATTGGAGGCTTCTTTCTTCATCTTGTTGACATGGATTATTAGTTCTTTGACACTTGGGAAAGAACACTGAGTCTGGGGCTTTGAGAAAGAGAAGGCTGTTCTGGGTAGAGTGCCTCCTCCTGACACCAGCCTCTAGAACAACCATCTGGTACATACCTCTTCATCTTTGCGATGAGTAAGAACTCTCCCACCAGTCATAATACTGGCTTTTTGCTATTTAAATTACAAATACTTTTATCTTGTTTGCTGTTACCTTTTAGCTCTGCTTATGGTATTTTTCACTTACTCAAGGATTTTCTCTTTTTATAGTAAGCTCTACTAATCTTGGCCTCTATAGTTTCTACCTTTGGCGTTAAACATAAAGGAAGCTTCAACATCCAATATTTTGAATTATTCATCTATATTTATTATTTTTTTCATATATATTTATTCTAATTCTTTAGCACTAATCTGTTCTACTTTTATGTATAACATGAGATAATGATTTAATTTAATTTTCCACCTGATTAATTTTTCCAGGACCACCTGGTTTTTTTTTTGTCCATTCCTTCAGTAATATGAAATACATCTTCATCATACACTAAAAATTTTATATACTTAGGTGTGATAGATTGCAGTACCACAGAACCACAATCCTGACAAATATTTCAGAGCCCCTTCTTATGGTTCCCTGCCTACAGGAAGGGAAGACATATGAATTCAGGGATAGCCATATAACTTGTGTTGGTCAGTGAAACACAAGCAGGATTGACATGTGTCACTTATATACAGGGACTTTGAGAGCCAGTGAGTGGCCCTTCATGGTTTTTTCCCCCTTTGTAACAATACCATTACTGTTTCCAGACAGATACTGCTCCATCAGCCCACGTCCTGGACAAAAGCAGCATGGGAGAGGATAAGTACTCAGGGGGAAAGCTAAAGAGTTGGATTAAAATTGTCTTGTACACATTTAGTTTTGGAGTTTAGGTGTTATCTTTCCTCCACTATCACAAGAGCCTTGGCAACACAATGGGTTCTCACGTGATTGTCTGCATCACCATCTCATAGATGACCATCTCTCTCTCCGCCAATTCCTCCATTTGGGCCTGACTCAGAGCTCCATTGTGAAATGGTAACATTGGGCTGCCAGAAATGATGTGGGAAAGTGAAGAATGGAATTTACCTGGGGAAATGCTGAAAGGTAAGGGAGATGGGAAGCCAGTAAAAATTTGCCAAAATCCCATTTCTTCTCGTCACGGATGCTGTTTATTCCTCACGAACTCAAGAGTGTTTAGAGAAGTTGCTGTGGCAGTCACTCTGTAAGGCATGGAACTTTCTGAAAGGTGG
The DNA here is from genome assembly GCF_048418805.1 of Vulpes vulpes. Lineage (NCBI taxonomy): Eukaryota > Metazoa > Chordata > Mammalia > Carnivora > Canidae > Vulpes > Vulpes vulpes. The sequence continues at coordinate 745,283 of NW_027325811.1, forward strand.
CAGTATAATTTAAGCACCACCGGGTCTGGAATGGTTGGATGCAGAAGCTGGAGGGGTTTTCAGGGGCAGGAGTTCTTTAATGTTCTCCCTCCATCTCAAAGTCACTTGCCCATCTCCCAAGGGACTGAGTGCAAATCCTTGCACCAGCAACTCAGGGGACATGCCACTGAGGCTCTGGAGAATGTTCAGGTTTGCATTTTTCCAACTTCAAAACCTCTTCACAGCCTCAGACTGAGCCAGTAAGAGCTGATGGATTCTAGTCAGAATCACGTCTGAATGTAGTTAAGACCTAATTCTGCACCTTTGCCTAAATTTTGACATTGAATGGCAGCCAAAATGTGACTCTCTTTTGAGCCTGGAGTCAGGGTAAGCTGTACTGTTTCAAAGAGCATTCCTACTCCAACCCCCCTCCACAGCCACCTCCACAACTTCGCAGAGATTCGCAGACGTATAAATCAGAGTTGGCTCAGTGTAGAGGAGGATGGAGAACTGGACACCACCCAAACAGAGAAGTCATACCCAGAACAATTAGTTACCAGCAACGTACATTCCAAACAGCACATCACAGAAACAGGAATCTCCTAAGTTCAGGGCAATTAAGAACAGAAGCAGCTGGAAAAACAGGGAGAAAAAATGGGTAACGATCCTAACATAAGGCTACATTTTTGCTGTTGACTGACTATTTCTGTGTCCTCTAAATTCATATGTTGAAACCTAATCCCTCCAAATGTGCTAGTATTTGGAGGTGGGGCCTTTCGAAGGTACTTAGATTGTGAGAGCAGATCCCTCACGAGTGCAATTAGTGCCCTTGTGAAAGAGACCCCAGGGACCACCACTTCCCTCACCCCTTCCACCATGTGAGGATACAACAGACCACAGCCATCTATGGATTAGGAGGCAGGTGCTCACCAGACACTGAATCTGCTAGCACTTTGATCTTAGACTTCCTAGCCTCCAGAACTGAGAGCCATGAATGTTGTTGTTTATAGGCACCCAGTCTCTGGTATTTTGTTATAGCAGCCTCAACAGACTAAAACAACTTTGAACAGTAAAATGAAGAAACAGAATTCTCTCCAGCTATTACAGGAATCCCTACTTGAGAAAAGGACATTCAAACACTGCACTGGGTGCAAGAAAAGTGCATCAGTGAATTAGATTATGGAAAGCCAAAAAAAAAAAAAAAAAGAGTACAAACAGGACCAAATCAAAGATATTCTCATTTAGCTCCTTCCTGAGAAGAGGTCCAAAGGAACATATTACACCTGGTAGCGTAGTGGTTATTGGTACCGTCCTACTGATGGGGATGTAGACTCAATGTGGTTCTTATTCCCTAGCTGAGGCTTAGTCATTCTGAATTAATAAAAAATAGCTTTTCTTCATAAACTATTAAGGTAAATAATCTCATGAGGCTTTCTCTAGATGGGTATCTGAAGTAGGTAGACCCCACTACCAAATGAGGTCAGAATTCCAGTCCCCAGACTGGACAGCCCAGACAATCAGCACCCTTACAGAACTGCAGCAGAGCAAGGCTTAGTCCTGCCTGGGTGTGCTACAAATTACACTTCCCATCTCTAAACTCCTTTCGTCCTCACAACACTGTGGCGAGGCAAACAGGGTCGATATTTTACAGATTAGGAAACAGAGGCACGGTAAAACCTGGGTCACAAAGTTGGCAAATGGCAATGCTTTACCACTGAAACAAACTCTCATGTCCTTTTAGCTAGCCCCTGCCACCCAACTGGCAAGATCTTCCAAAACAAGGCTGCACATAGTCAATGTTCAAGCAACAAGGAAAGACGTGTCCTAGACACTTTTGAGGATGGTGTCCAAGATTCTTTGGGATCACCCCTGAGCCCAGGGCTGGGACCTCAGCAGCCATACCTAAAACATGAGATTTTATGGCACCCTGGCCATGACTGATGGATCCAATATAGGATGCTTGATCTAACGTAGGACATTTTGAATGTGTCAAAAGAAAGAAAAAGAAAGAAAGAAAGAAAGAAAGAAAGAAAGAAAGAAAGAAAGAAAGAAGAAAGAAAGAAAGAAAGAAAGAAAGAAAGAAAGAAAGAAACCATGATAAATCCAGAGAGGGAGTCATGGAAGCTAGATTTTATTAGGGGCAACTCTTTCAAACAATTTTTCCTGGATGCTGTAAGATACTTGAGTATCTCCATTCAACTTTTTGGAAAATATAATTTAATCTTTAAAATATTTTGCCTAACTAATCATTTCTTGTAACTAAAGAGCCATAGTTAATAAACACAATTTTCCCAGTCTCTCCCACTCCAGATCTTAAACTTATCTTTCCATGTAACACCTGTTGCTTTTATCCAAACGCAGTTCTCTCTTCACTGATTATTTTCTCTGCATTTGTCTGACGATGGGAAAGTTGGGGTACTTTCTATTTAGGCCACATTTTCCTTGGACTCACCAACTATTGACCTTCTCAGATGACCATGAAAAAAATTAGAGGCTAGAAGAGAAAAAAACACACTTACGTACTTAGGAGGAATGAGTGGACCGGCAGGAAGCCAATGGGATTGTGAAATCCCTGTTAAATTAATAAACTCCCTGTCAAATTGCCTCAGTTCCTCTGAACACTGAGAAGACACTAGCAGTCTGTCCCGGGCCCACCAGAACCAGCTAGTTGACTCACATTGCAGGTTAGGTCAGTTCAGTATCCTTAAATCACCTCCCTTTTGAGTCAAGTTTGCAGTTCACGTGATACCAGATCAGCAGGCCGGTAGGTAAAACGACACTCTGAAGAGTATTATGAGCTCTAAGCTTGCAAGTGGAGTTATATTAAAAAAAAAAAAATAATCAATTTAAAACTTAATCCCTCTTTGCTTGGACTCAGGGAGACATGGACAAACTTTGGGCGGCTCTTCCATTTGATAAGGCTGAGTGCAGTGGCTATAAATTAGAAAATAACAAATGGAGTGGTAAGGAGGCACTTGCGGTGCCCTAGAACCTTCCCACTTTTCCAGAGTCCTGCAGGATTATGGGAAAGACAGATTGGGCAGAGACACCAGAAGGGAGAGGCCTGTACAAGCGCCTGAAGGACTTCACACGGAGGCCTTTGCATCTGTAGGTGGTGCCAAGCATGGGTAACCAAGAGTGCGTGTTATGAGCCTCCGGTGTCTACTTCAGCATGGTTAAAGGTGCTCTTAATTGGTTTTCTATCCAGAGGCATTAAATTAACTTTAACTAAAAATATTGCTTACTTAGTTCAACGAAGGAAAATTGGATTTAGATTTAAGAGTTGCTGTGCAGATGCAAAATAAGCTCTAAAGCCTTCACATTTTTTACCACAGCATATGGGCAAAGCAAAATGCAAATGATTTTGCAATTCTTGATTTGAATGTAAGTACTTTTGCGTCTGACACCAGCATACTTTTTCACTCATCCAGGTTGATATTGGGGGGAAAGAGGAGCATTAGGGAAATAAAGTCAGATTTGGACTCTGCTAAGTTGTTTGTCACCGTGAATGGCTAAACCATCTCATTTAGGGTGGGCCGATATCAGAGTCAAACAGATCAGTGCCTTGCTATTTTGTTTATTTATTTATTTATTTTTAAAGATTTTATTTATTTATTGAGAGAGAGCATGAGCAGCAGAGAGCAGGGAGATGGGGGTGGAGAG